>NW_023596921.1:42552786-42874884 GCF_011947565.3 Pollicipes pollicipes | reverse complement strand
TGAAGCTTCTTTGCTTCTTTATAGCTTCTTTGGCAACCACAACTGCAATCCCAGTCTCATCTGAACACTCATTAGAGCAGAGGATATTTGTGCGCCGGCAGCGGCACAAGCTTGCCGTCCACGTAGTGTTTACAGACAAGGCGGGCACAGCATTCGGGGAACTCCTTCCTCCTGTCTCCCTGAGCCTCGCGGCAGAACAGGTTGTCGGCCTGCAGCTTCTTAAAGTCCACCTGCTTTTTAACCTGCGGACACCTGCAAAAGCGAAGTGTTGATGAAGACAAGCCAACACCCAGAGCCGCTGGTTTTACGGGGCGAGTATGTTGACAAACGGTAAGGTATACAGAGCTGCTTAAAGCGAATGCAGTTTTCCTCAACGTCCAACTGTCAATTCATGAAATATAGGTAATGAAAGTTACAATAGCGTTCTTACTAAAACAATATCACATGTTCCTTTTGCTCCATAGGACGACCTGTGACACTGCGCGAGCTTTCCTGGAGAGATCAAGCCGTCAGACTCACTGGAATCTGT
This sequence comes from Pollicipes pollicipes, assembly GCF_011947565.3. Classification (NCBI taxonomy): domain Eukaryota; kingdom Metazoa; phylum Arthropoda; class Thecostraca; order Pollicipedomorpha; family Pollicipedidae; genus Pollicipes; species Pollicipes pollicipes. Next base: position 42,874,355 of record NW_023596921.1, on the reverse strand, counting down.
CAATGTAGAGAACGCCCTCCTCCTTGACGCAGTGACTCTGTTTACAGCCAGAGAAGGGGGAGCTCCATACGTCCCCTATGTTGAACTCCTTGTCAATGTTGCTATCATGACATTTGGTGTCGTCATCTGGAATATGGATATCGACCGCGGGTTAGACAAGATCATTGGTTGGAGCGGATCGCGGGTTATATCGGAGGTTAAAATTGATCGCTCGCTATCCTCGAAGTCAAAATATCCAACGCATTCATCTTGGCAATCCGGCATTTTCCTTGCTGAAAATGTCAAGCCAATGTTGTCTTATGGTCGTCAGTTGAGCAGCAAGCGAAGTGAAGAAACAGTATCTCTCCAACCCAAACCTTACCTCTGCCAACCGGGAAACGAAGGTATCTCGGGTACTGTGCACAGCACAGCTGCACACAAACAACAGCGATGACCAGTAGTTTCCACATATTGCTGTGAAATCTGACTAGTCCACTCTCGTCTGCTGTCTGGTCTGGCCACCAAACGCTGCTGTATGCAGTCTCCACCGGCCGGCTCGCTATATATGCAGCACCGGATCGTGACGTCACGTTGCATAGGGCGGCTGTCGTGTAGGAGGCCTACGAGAAAATCTGTTCAGCAGCGCTGTTTTGGACGCCGTGCATGCAGCGGTTACATTGCGGTCATTCGGGGAGAACGTCGTTGGAAGAGTGCTATTCTCAACACCTTGCCTGACGCCCGGCCTTCGGGCGCCGATAAGGTGACAAGTCCGTTCCAGTGGAGCCGATATGAGATCTGTGGTAAAACCAGCCGGTCGACCATGCTGAACATGCCGGATGGGCTTAGAGAGGTAGGCGAGCGGCGTGGGTCATGACGGTACACACTGCATTAGTTTTGAGAACCATGACTTCATAGTCAGTGCATTGCAACGCCATGGAAAAGTCACATGGTGACTTAGCCCCCTCTATGATTTGTATTAAATGTAAATATGCACTTTTCAATAAGGCCTCGCGGCAAAAATATGTAGCACAATTCCCATGACAATCATCTATTGTGGATGGTGATGTTTTTAGTCAGGGTCTCAAGATGATGATCAATGTCTAGCAAATATGTTCACATCATCGAGAAATGTCGGCCGGATTTGAAGACTGCATCATCAGCAGGACGCCTAATATCGGAGAGAATCCTCGAGGGCTCCCCACGAACCGCTCACTGCATCTTACCCTCAGAATATCTTCATTGTTCTTTTGTGGGCATCGTGGCGTTACGTTTTGGTGAGACGCCGTGAGCCATGCAATCACGCGCATTTCTGGCGAGTCCATTTCATGTGTCCGCCTGATGTCTTGAGGGAGGGTACACATTCAAACGGCATGTGCCCGTGTATTTCTCGTTGCGTGTGTCTTCGTGACAACCCGCTAAGAACATCGTACAGAGGTGCTCATATACGCGCACGCGCAGAGTCGTTTGACCACATTAATTTCAACAACTACCAGAATGGCTCGCGACAATTTTTCCGACTCAGTAATATGGTCATTAACCAAAAGTCCCAACCCATACTACGGCTCGGGCAACTCTATTAATCACTTGACGCTGCCACTCACCTACGACATATCAAACACTGTGACCGATCTGTCCTTTAGTGTGACATCAAAACCACGTCTATGACGTCATAAGCTACAGCAAACCAGCCCAATCTCATGCAAAAACCGGCACGTCACGGATTCGCGCTGCAACTGTCAGATCGAATGCCTTCCAAGGACGACGAACACGTAAATAATGCATGAAATTCACAAAACCGCAGCGATAGTGCAGATAGAGCGTAAGGAGAAGCCCTAACTAAGCTCATGCCACCTCAGGCGCAAAGATGTAGCGGCATGTTAATCGTTTTCATTGGACGGATTACTGCTGCTTTAGGTGTGCAAGGAAATGGCACGCAGCTGGATTCTCCAACAGAAGCCAGCAACGTCCCGGCTTACCGGGCTGGCGGAACGTCCAAGATCAAGATCTCCGTCGTGCAGAGGCGCTAGCCTGGATTGACGAGCGTTATAGATGGCATGGCTCAACGGCCGAACGGTCATCTGAACATCGGTGACGTCATCACCGTCCGGGGGCGGGGGGTGGTCTGGGCCGCTGTTCGAACATCGGTGATGTTATCAAAGCTCAAGGGAGGGGGGGGGGGGGGGGGAGGCTCTGCGCTGCTGCTCTGTGCACGATGCCCACTGACATTACTCCCAGCAATTATCGTAAGGGATGCGTTGTCTTCGCATGCAACAAGCTCCCCTCGTCTGTCTCTTGAGGTTATCTAAATATGTCATCCACGTTACGCTGTAGTTCCGCTCCTTGTAGCGCTAACACAATCATCTTTCCGCTATTTGCCGTCGGCCACCGCAGTCCCTGTGGCAGTCAACATCGCCAGCGTGAGCTACCACACCTTAATCAGGAGCGGCCGACTTGCTGTTCCGCACGTTCTCTCCGATCAGCCTATTTGTGGCATATGTGCTTTTCGTTCCAACACTTCCTCACGCGGGCAGCCTTTCCAGAGCGACTCTCGAGATACCAGTTTGTTTCCATTCGGCTAGCATGCTGACGTGTGCGTAGCTCGCTACCTGCGCATGCGTACTACTGGAGCGATGCAGTCGACCAGCGTGCCGCCATGTGCGTAGCTCGTTACCTGCATATGTTTACTATGGGAGCGACGCAATCGATGGATGAGTGCATCACTGCAGTAAGGCAAGATGCCACCGAAATGATAGTGCGACGGCCATCTGGCTTTCCGTCATCTACGTCCCCTTCAGAGACCGCTGGCGCGCATGCTTGGAGTGACCATCGTCTTGTATTGTACTACAGGTGGACCAGAAGGCATCGTTTGTAGGACCAGAGGGCGTCGTTTCAGCATGGGCATCATATCCCTTCAAATATGTTATTGCTGTGACATTGGCTCGCTCCAAAATTCTGCGTGACAGTTTCACCTAAATATGCTATTGTGTTCGCATTTTATTAACGAATAAAATATGTCGTACGCACCTTATTCAGGCCAAGATTCCAATGAAATGATGCTCTGATGTATCAGACATCTAAAATTCGAATTTTTATGGTATCCATGCAAATGCAGTCGATCCGCGCAACCAAGCTCTACACTTCTCTAGTACATTTCAGCGTCGTACAATCCATGGTTTCAAGTAAGCATCCATCTAGGAATGCTGTTTTGCTGTCAATCTGCTTTCGGCGCACGCTTGAATGTGTAGAAAGCGTCATTCTTCATAACATGAACGGCGTGGCTGTTCGCGTAAACTTTTCTAAGTTGCATTTTGAATGAATTGCATAGAAGGTTAAGAGTACTTGCTAAACAGAGCTTGGAGAGCGTTCCTTGATATCAGCAAGGCCGACGCAGAACACTGCACAATTTTGCCTCCGGCTTTTAAAAAAAAAGTACAGTGCAGTGGAACAACACGCCCGCCTCGGGCCGGGCTAGCCTCTTTGTCAGCTGCCATTTGACCTTTCCATGCCAATTGGAACGAACAGCGCCCCCTCCCCTACCCCCGCCCCCCCCCCCCCACCCGAAGACCCGTTACCCATTGCCGCGGATTACGAATGCAGCATTTCTCTGCTCCCAAACCATGGATTTCCAAAGCATACTTCGTTGAATCAAATAAGTACGATTGCTGAATACAGAGTAGCAGTTGTGTTCCGCCACAGTTTCCATTCATCTGTCGTGTTTTTTTCTCATTAAATAGACTTTGAGTATGCTTTGTGCACATATTGCTTTAAATATTAGCCAGTGAACGCTGCAACGGCCCGCTCAACTTTCTCCCAGAAGTATGCTGTTAGCCCCCCTCAAGTTCGCATGGAAACGGTGCAGTGTCTTGCTTAAGTAATGGCCCAAATTCCTATTTGTACTCTTACTTTCAAGAGCAGCACAGAATTCGTTCAGCATCCCGATGCCTCTCCGACTCACTCTTCACGCAGAGGCATAAGACCCTCAAAAACAAATTCCATGTATTTATTTAATTAGAAGTAACAACCTTCATTGAGCTATCCACCATGAAGTGCATAGCTACACAGAAACCTATCACACTGCGATGAAAACTCAATCGCAGCACGTTGTAGCCAAAAGTCTGCTCAATCGACGATGCAAATTAAGAAAACTTGAACACGAGATCATATTGCTCAACGGATGAAGAGATGCACACTGTACGCACGCCACCATCAACACCCACCCACGCATCCATGTAGCAAGTCGATGGTCGAAAAACACAATATCAGATCAAGGATCACGTACTAATGAACCAGCTGGTCATGTATGTTTCAACGAGCAAATGCATACACAAACAAGCACTTCAAGGTCTCTTCTTTGGTAACTATAATTGCCATCCCAGTCTCATCTGAGCCCGATCAGAGCAGGGGATATTGTGCGCCGGCAGCGGCACAAGCTTGCCGTCCACGTAGTGTTTACAGACAAGGCGGGCACAACAGTCGGGAAACGCCTTCCTCCTGTCTCCCCGAGCCTCGCGGCAGAACAGATTGTTGGCCTTCAGCTTCTTGAAGTCCACCTGCTTTCTCACCGACGGACACCTGCAAAGGTAAGGCGCTAATGAGAGGAAGCCAGTATGCCAAAAATGGTGCGAATTCACGGAAAGCAACGGCTTAAACGTGAAAATCATACAAACATGGGTCATTTTTTATCTTTTGAATAAAAAAGAAGGGAAGTTGCCAGTCTGCGTTCAACATGTAATGAAGCTAAGAGAAAGAGCTTGCTCTCCTGCTGCTGCTCAAATGCTCGTGCCACGCTGTTCTCATTATCGACCCCTCTTCATCCACGGTTGTCAGGGTCAAACTAGGCAAACTCACTGGTATCTGTCAATGTAAAGGACGCCGTTGTCCTTGACACAGTGACTTTGTTTACAGCCAGGAATGGGGAGCTCCAGACATCACCAATGTTGTACTTCTTGTCAACCTGGTTGTCGTGGCATTTGGTGTCGTCACCTGTAGAGAACAAAAAGGAGGCCGAGAGTTAGCGCTCTGGATCCCGCAGCCAGCACATCGGATAGGCTTAGTTTAGTTTTGCGGCCGCTTTGTTCATTAAAAGCTACCTTGCTGTCACGTTCGTGAACTGACTGCGATAACAGTTAGGCGGTACAAATTGTCTTGATAAAGTCACCAAGATACTACATTAAAATTTCTTACCTCTGCCAACCGGGAAACGAAGGTATCTCGGATACTGTGCACAGCACAGCTGCACACAAACAACAGCGATGACCAGCAGTTTCCACATATCTGCCTGACTGACAGTCTTGCACTGCAGCTGACCAGAGTCCACTCTCGTCTGCTGTCTGGTCGGGCCACCAAACGCTTCTGCATGCAGTCCCCACCGGCCGGCTCGTTATATATGCGGCACCGGACCGTGACGTCACGGCGCACAAGGCCTGCTGTAGTGCGGGAGTCCCGCGAGAAAGTCTTTCCAGCAGCGCTATTTGGACGCGGAGTATGCGCATGTTAACAAGGTACTATCATGGACGCCGAGTCCGACGCCCGGACTGTGGTCCATTCAAGGCGGAACCGAGATGGGATCTGCGGTGAAATCCAGCCGCTTTACCATACTGACCACGCCGGATGGGATTAAAGAGGCGTGCAAGAGAACTGAGTCGAGTTAAACCACACTGCTTTATTTTTAGGTATAGTGCTCGTCATCGCGCCGCCGCACACCATGACCAATACAATACCGCAGTCATTCGGCGAGGGCACCATCCGTGGGGGTGTCATACGTGGCATTATGCGACACACAACCTTTGAGAAAACTCTACGTTGACGTGTCCGTTTTAGGGGAAACGAGGTGCAACTTTTGCCAAACCGACCGCTTGACTATAGGGCATGCACCAGGACGCGAGAGCAGAGGTTGCCAGGCCATCAGATCGAGAAACTGAACAGACCCTGAATTGTTAACTTTGCCGGACCACATTGCCTATTTAAACTAACTTTTACTCGTGAGAAAGTGAGAGGACACACAAAAGCTCGCCAACCTCGCTAGGCCTGTGTCACGACCTTCCATAAACAGAAAATACTGGATTCAAACCGAGCCTACATAATTACGACAGGCCCAAAACGTAAGCACTCACGCACCTGCTCACCAGCCCAGAGATAATAGATGGGTGCCTCTTCATTGCGCCACTACGTTGTTGACCGCTTTCGTAATTATGCTCTAATACACAATGCCATATCGAAATGGGGTTTACAGGCTACAGCAGGCCAAGAAAGTAAGCTTTTACAAGCCTGTTTTCAAAACTAGCAGGTTATATACAGGTATCGTTTGCAGCCTTTCTTGATCTTCTTCGATTCTACCCACACACAGCTGCAGTTGCAATAACTACCAAAGTACTGCGTTTCGTTTCAGCTTATGTGGTCGCAAATTTTATCCCCAAGGTAGAAACTTTCCCTCCATTCACAGACGCTCAGACATTTATTGTGTTGAACTTAACACCGATCAGGATTTTACCAAGTGCCATTCTCTACAGCAGCTGTTCAACTGAAGAAGTACGCAACATAGCCTATGAACCGTAGTATTAACATTTCATTTCTTTCATGGTGAGTCATCTTTCATGAATGAGACGCTTCAGCCTACAGTAAGGACCGCTGGAGGACCACCCTACAGTTCTGAAGAGATGGGAAGGCGCCACAAAGTGACCATTCTCACGACAATGCTCAGATAAGGCCACCAATCTTGGATTAGCCGTGTGCGTACGTGGTTTGGCGTTCGGAGTTGTCACTTGATCAGACCATTTGTCCATGGTCATGCCGCTTAGACGATGTCGTGACAATATGAGAGCCGCTCAAAGACCGCCAGGGCCCGACAACTCTAAAGCACCGCGATTAGGATAGCTGGCCGCGAACAAACATGCCTACGATGGTCGCACGGAGCCCAACGTGGCTTGCGATAGAAAATGTCCATTGGTTCAGAGTTCAATAAATGGACCCAGAGACGGTCAGATGGTCTAAAACTATAGAGCGTTAGCAAAGTGCGATCGACTTTCGGTACCCGTGCGACTGGAGTCTACGGACGGCTGTGGGATCGAAGACTGGTATGTGACCTGAGAGGTTCAAGGATGTCTCAAAATACCAGAACAATATGTGGCCGAGACCACGAGCCCCGAGTGCTTAGGCCGGAATGAAGATGGCTAAATGCCACTGGTGCTGCCAGGGGACGTTCTAGACACGAAGCTCGAAGGCGAGAACCGACTCCAAGGGTCTTGGGACGGAGGTCTGTCAGAAAGACGTGTGAGAACGCAAGAGTGTCCTGAAGACAGTTATTGACACAAGACGGTCAATCAAATTTGAGCCATGAACCAAGCAAGGGGTTTTTGAACAGAAAGCGACAGGGAGCTAAATGATCTCAGAACAAGTGATCGGCGATGGCTGAATCTGTCTGCTGGCCAGCCCAGACTTCAGTGGCTGGCGTCTGCTCCTCTCCACGTAACATTCCGGGCATTGCGTCACTATGTGCTTACGCGTCACTTGCGGTAGGCTGGCCAAGGACCACAATAAGAGTCAGTTGAGCAAATAGTCAAAACGCATTTTGTTTTAGTGTCTTTATGTGCTATGATTTACACAGCGCAGTTTCATGCTTTATATCACCATTTACCACCTAACCACCATTATCACCTAACGACCATTCTAGTGATTTTGTGCGCATTCGCGCATGAAACGTGCTGTAAATCATTGGTGTGGCCCAACCCGACATCTGAGGTATGCTCTAGGGTATTCGCCAGCCGTAACCGGTTAATGGTAAAAGTACCCTCTGTTTTTAGATCTGGCCACCAGATGTAAACAGTTATAATTTTAACCAGCATATCCGCCAAATATGGCCGTGGATTCCTCGTCTTGGCGTCTGTCGCATGAAGTCACAGGAGCGTAAGTTGCCTTGAAAACCACCCACATTAACGAACTAGTTTAGGGCTTTCTAGCATCCACGATAACGACCGCATTCCCTTGCAGCTGGCACCAAACAATAGAGCCAGTTCTTGCTTATCAGAATCATACCATGGCGTTCACAGAGGTCAAGGCTATACTTAATGACGGGGCGAGGTGAAATCAGTTCAAGGTTCGTTGACCCGGACAACGCCGACGGACAACGTCCCTGGTCAATGTCGGGCCACGTGCCAAGGCAAACGACCCAGTGCCAACCTCAAATTTTTTACTCAGAACATGAACTGCATGGGTCAGGGGAGCAGGCAGAATGTTCTTAAGGGCGGCGGAGGCTTGGGGGGGGGGGGGGGCAGAGCTCAGTGGGAACTCATTATGAGAGAGCTGGCAAAGATCGCACATTCGACTTGCTCGAATACATCCATTCGGTGTCGCCGCACTGCACCCTGTAGTTCATTCTAAAGGTTACAGCGATTTCTAGCTTTCTCTCAGGAGGCATCTGCGGTGCTAAAATAAAAGTAATGAGGAACTGGGAGGGAAGGAGTGGGGATGGGGTGTCTCATTAGCCGCTTCCCTTGTATGAGCTACTTGTTTGCTCATTTGGTCTGGCAAATGAGCCACACGTATATTATATGCACCAAAAACAACGTAGTCTTTGCAACTCACATGCTCAAGATGGAAACGCGGGAGATTTTTCAATCAGCAACCGTGCCATCCACTGCTCGCTAATTCCTTACAGACCCTGCGCTGCAAGCGCTAGCTGAAGTCTGGTAATATTTCTACAGCTCAGCGAATCTTGCCACATGGGAAACTTAATTTTCTAGAACAGTTCACAAGCCGTCCACCTTAAAAGTCCAGTTATCAACGGTCGTCATGCTCAAATGGAAGTCGGTACTCCACGAATACCAAGATCTTTCCACCTCTGAATCTATATTTACCCCACGAACGCACGCAGCAGTGACGTCACTAACCACCAAGAGCCAGTCTCTCAGCGGCGGGTCTCAACCCGTGACCCCACCATCCTGACGTCACCGGCGGCGGCGGCCGGCTCTAGCCCCGCTCACCGGACGCGTTCGTCACTGACCGGCTGCCGAGATGATCCCCGAGATGGAATGCATGCATCTTCGCTTCAAAGCAACAGTCTGTGAATAATGCATGACCTGTGCACATTGTGAAGCGCTGATTCAGCTATCCATGGCATCACATTCAGTTGGGGCGAACGCATCTCCCACCTGGCTTAGTGCACAGCAGCACATGCATCGGAAGTGTTCTTAGGAAACAGCCCACCTGCTCCATCTTCGGACAGCGTGGCGAGGATTCCGCGACAAATTCCTCGACACCGCATGCAGCGGCGAGAAGTCCGGCGCCAGTGAGGCCCCATTATGTCTGGGCTCGCACGAGCAGGGCGCAAGCCAGGGCTGATGCCCACGCGCGGTGTTCACCAGCGATGTGAGCAATGTCCTGGGAAAGGATTAGGTCGGCCAGTTTTCGGCGGCCTGCCGAGCTGTCCGCAGCTGACGGCGTTGCCAAAGGTGTGACTTGTCCACGTTCGGGAACTCCAGGTCCCATACAACATACCGGCATAGCAAATGCTTGCACGAGTGCATTTCTGTGCCTGCAGCCGCGTGGGGGAGGGGAAAGTATGGGGGGATGTGGTCGTCTGACCCTAGGCTAAAGTCCTATTAACATGATCTCTACGACCCGTCCATAGGCAAGCGGGTGGAAGCCAACCAGCCCGCTTCAATCTCACACAGGACTGTGACGTAACCGCCATGTGCAACACGTAAGACGTGGTCCTGCGGTCCGTCTGGCACGAGCAGAGAAGAGAGGCGAAGTTACCTGTTGAACATGGATGATTGAAATAGATGGAGGCTCTCGATTCAAGGAGGATGCCACTCTTAGCAAATGCCGTGAATCAGATACTACTCACGGATTTTTTTTGAGGTACAGTGTAGTCAAGTTTATTTTGTAATGCATCCAGTATTGTCTTATGCATTAATCTCAAACTTTCTTTCAGCCACCACCAAATTGCAACACGCATGAAGGCAAACCAGCGTCAGGCTCGAAGACCAATGTTTTCACGAAATTCTCTAGATCAGCGCACTTTACCAGTTGATAAATGGTTCATCTTTCCCTTGAGGTCTTTTTGCCAAAGCATTCTTCTTCACCGCGGTACCAGCCAGATCGCGGTTCATTAGCAATACCCTGCTCACGCCACCAAACATTAACGTCCGAAAGAACTGGCGTGTTCACATGATCACAGTGCGGAATAATGCGCATGGACAAGGCATGGATAAATCGCACCATAGCGGGGCCGTACCGCGGCGGGCCAAGAGCGCTTACAAGTGTCGACGGCATTAGATGTGTATTTGCGTGCTGTTAGCTTTTCCTGTCTTCTGGGTCCAGAGAACGCCTGGCAAAACATTTTGCATCCCACCTCCGCTTGTTTCCGCTGACCGATTATTTGCCGTTTGCAGTATTGCGGAGTGGTGGTCTTTACACCGGATCCCATCCCGGTCCGACCTCAAATACGTGCGTCACGGTGAAGGCCCCCAAACGCCGGGCGTCAGGCACATGCTAGAATAGCGCCTCTCGGGAGGATTTCCTCCCGGAAAACTACGCTGATCACGACCGGCCCTGTGCACCGTGACGTCACGGTCCGGTGCCGCATATATCACGAGCCGGTCGCTGGGGACTGCATACAGAAGAGTTCGGTGACCACACCAGACAGCAAACGAGAGTGAACTCTGGTCAGCTACAGTGCAAGACTTTCAGTCAGCAATATGTGGAAACTGCTGGCCATCGCTGTTGTTTGTGTGCAGCTGTGCTGTGCACAGTACCCGAGATACCTTCGTTTCCCGGTTGGCAGAGGTAAGATCTAACAATGCGATGTCATGGTAACTTTATATATCCCATTGATACCGCTTGCCTTGTCTTGCAGTCAGATAACAACGATGACAGGAAACTGGCTTTTCAAGAACAAAGTATCTGCAAAGCGAAACGAAACGTGCCAGGTGATTTGGTTACGAGATCCTGAGGGCTAACTCTCGCCCCGTGTCTTTTCTCTTTCTCTACAGGTGACGACACCAAATGTCATGACAACCAGGTTGACAAGAAGTACAATATCGGTGATGTCTGGAGCTCCCCATTCTCTGGCTGTAAACAGAGTCACTGCGTCAAGGACAACGGCGTACTCTACATCGACAGATTCCAGTGAGTGTGATATGCAGTCGTCGGTTAGCGGTTGGAGGTCGGGATGTTGACAACGGTCACCGCGCAATTATTTTCATCTAAAAAAGAAACACCCTGCACGCTATTCAAGAGCTCCGTCTTTTCCAGTTTCCAGAGTTGATTAAGTCCGCAACATGCTAATGTAAACTAAAAACTATGACAAAAGTATAAATTTGCCAGCGTTTCCAATCCTGCGCACCGAAGGTTGCTTTGATGGCCCTGTCCTATCGGGTTTATATTTAACGCAACCACTTTACAGGTGTCCGTCGGTGAGAAAGCAGGTGGACTTCAAGAAGTTGAAGGCCAATAACCTGTTCTGCCGCGAGGCTCGGGGAGATAGGAGGAAGGAGTTTCCCGACTGCTGTGCCCGCCTTGTCTGTAAACACTACGTGGACGGCAAGCTTGTGCCGCTGCCGGCGCACAAATATCCCCTGCTCTAGTCAGGGCTGGGATGGAACTACAGCTGCGGGAGTGCGAACCAAAGATGTCTGAATATCCATCCGTGTATGGGAAGTTGGTACAGCCAGATGTTCCTATTGCTGTGCTGGCTTTCAGTGGAAGTCTTGTGATATTGGTGTCATGTCTAGTTATATGGTTTTTGTGCGTACAAGTATCACTTTGTTGACTGCTGGCTGCCAGCTTTGTACAGCACCAACCTGATGTTCAGGTAAATATACTTTTGAATCTGGATATGGGAACTGGACAGACATGTGGCAGTCATTCTTCATAATTTCGCCACTCATAACCGTGTTGTGATCATCCATGCACCGATGAAACATTCAAGAGCGGTGCCAACAGTCAGATACACTTCATCTAATATTCCTCGTTCGGAACGCAAAAAAATCAAGGCTCGGATGGCAGCACGAATACACCTGAAATATGTGACTTTTTCAACATGAATGAAATCTGCAACAATAAGAGACAGAAATCACATAATTGTTTCCTTCAGTGCGTGACAGAATGGCAACAGCAGCTACTTGGCCAGCGTGGTTTTCAGCTATCCATCGAATCTGCTGATCACGTTACTATCAGTACAGGTTAGTGTGATCAGTGCAAAACACGCATCATAGAGGTTTCTGAAAGCCGCATCCCTACAGCCTGCGTTCTAAGATTCGACGACTTTCCTAAACACAACTTCTACCAGACTCGTCACAAAGGCTTTGCGAGACATCTCATGGCCAATTGCGTTCTCTTCAAAACGAGTGTTCCGTCTCTCATTCACCGACGACACCCTGGAGATGTTTCACTGAAGTGAGATATGCAACGGCTCACTACATCAATCATGATCGATGTATGCGACAAGTGAGCGTGTGAACTCCACATGATGACTTCAAGAATAAGAATGGGAGAAGGTTGGATGCTTAGGTGTGAGTATGAGCCATGCTTAAAGAGATGTATGCAAAGTTAGCAAAAAATTAACTTCTGCTAAAGCTTATCAGTAAATTAGATCTGTGAAACTGCTAAAAAGCTAAGAGAAAATATAGATGTTGTGGTAATCCATTACTTCCTTCCTGCTTTCAATGGTGATAATAGAGCTGGATTTCTGGTGTCCGCCGGTATTCGGTCGAACTGCGTTCGGAGACACCGAATGGGCGGGTGAGTTCTGGTGAAATATGCGCGATCTGTGCTTGGGTTCTTCGCATGCATCACGATCATTAGAAGGTAATGGGTTGTCACTCTTGAATGCCCCTGACCATTGCCACCGCGCGTTACAGCACTTGCTTCTGTTTTTAGGGTGGTGGGGAGGGTCAAAAGATGTTATAAGAGCAACTTTTCCTGAAGTCAACCTCTGCCTGCTTCCAACGTCCCTTGATTATTCCTTTGGTAGACGTGCAATGCATAGTCGAACGGACCTTTAGTACATGCCAGTATATCGCAGTATGTTCACAGCATGACAAAGTATTTCTGTGCGTTGACCCGGCCGCACTAAACACACACATTTTCCCGAAGCTTTTTTAGTTTTTTTTTCTCTCTGAGGCTAATGTAGGCATCCTCTATCCCTCGCAGATTAACTGCTTTTGGGCGAAGCTTGTTCTCATGACAAAGCGTAACCGCGTTCAGATGAGGCTGACTCACAGAAGACCAGTTTTGACCACATGGGTCACTTGCATTGACCAGAAGGGGAGGGAGGGATTCTTGGCCTCTCAGTTCGGCATAACCCATTATATAAAACCTTAACATGGCTGGAGAGGGTCTTTAATCATGATTTGGAGACTCAGCCCCGCATAATCACCCCGTTAGCATGGCCCCTGTTGGCACCATATAGTCAGGCAGAAGAAAATGATTGCTCACACCTGGATTATTCTCACCAAACTTCGTAACTTTCTCGCCTTCAATTATTTGACAGCCTAGCTTGAATCCAGCCAGCTACATCAACAAGGAGCTTTGTACTGTCTTGGTTCCAAATCGACCAACAAGGAAGTGTTCATAGCTTCGATGCAACCAGCAGGCTTAAATATGGCTACCAATGATACGTCTTCGCGCACTTCGGCAATACCGGCAACACACGGTGTTTGGGCCGTTCTTTCGTTTAAACCCACAGTCAACACTCCTCCTGAAAGCAAGGAAATGTCGCGCGTATGTCCATCCCGAGTGTAGTCCAAATCTTCCATATCGAATCCCGTGCAACCCAGCTACCTCCCACTGTGTTCCGTGTTGCCGCCAAAGTGAAGGCACAAGAGCGTCACCACACAAGCATTTTCAACCAAATACATTCTTTCACTCTCTCGTTGTTAACGATACCGACCAACGATTTATTCAGAGCTCAGGCTTACATATTTATTGCTTACCTTTTTTGAGATCTTCGTTAGTGATAAGAGCGGACGATACAGTAAAATGCAATACTGCTTAGGAATAGGAGACACGCCCACTTCCGAGCCTTTGGCGACGCATAGTAAGGTAGGATGATGTTCCAACATAACTGTCAGGAGCTATTTACAGCGTAAAATCATGCATGCGGTGTGGTATGGACAGCCCCGCGTCACCTTGTTTACAATTTCTAATTTCGATTATCTGCTGATCAATAGGCCGACAACATATTCGAGACCGTGTGATTCAAGCGAATTTATTTGCGTAAAAAACTTATGAAATACGGTGAGTCAGATGTTCTACACGTGATCTCAGGCGGCTGTTTGATCAGTGAGGATGGCAACTTAAGTGGCAGTTATTCCTTTTAACCCCATGAATTGCAAGTGCAGCTCCTTTTGTAGTCGTTGGTCGTTCGTTATTCATATGCTCACAGTTGGGAAGGCCAGTCTTCTGAGACAGGCTACGTTGAAAGACCATTAAGACAAAATTCAATTTATTACCGACCGACTAAGTTGAAATGGAGTGTCACGGCTTCAGGAATATTCGGTCGGCCTTTCCTTCTTCTGCATCTATATTTGTCTCACAAATGCGCCTCAATTGTAAAGACACTGAATCACGATTTCCCAGTCCGTTTCCAATTCGGGACATCGTGCATAGAACCGTGTGATGTCATCATCCTAACGTCAAACTGCCGCAGCCACAATCTTATGTTCGTTTCGTCGCCCACCGGTCCAGTACGCCCGCGGCTGGTGTGGTCGTGTAAAATCCCAGAGCTGGAACGGGGACCTTTATCTGCCATATGAAATCGATGAGCCTGGTAAAAATGCATTTCCAAGTCAGGACTCAATGAGTAACGTCACGATCCTGAGGTCACGGGTCAGAGCGAACAGCTCTCGTCGTTCTCACTGGGCCAGTACGTCACCAGCTGTTCAGCCGCATATATCTGTCACATAAAATCAACCAGCCTGTTGAGAGTGCATAACCTATGCAGCTGCATATTGCAAAGCGCTTATGCAAATACGTAGCACATCACATTTCTGTGGGACGAATTCATCTCATGCCATGCTTAGTGTATTGCAGCACATGCAATGGACGTTTTCTTCGGAAACACTCCACGTATTCAATCTCTGGACGGCCTTGCGAGTACTCCGCAGCGGCAGCCCCGGTACCGAATTCAGCGATGAGAAGTCCGGCGCCTGTGAGACTTCATCATGACTAGATACACATGAGAGGCATCAGAGGCAGGGTGAGTGGGCCCATGTTGATGCGATTGTGTTGCACTGGCACTGTCTACAATGGTGCAGGAAAATGATTAGACCGGCGTATTTTGATAGCGTATTGAGATGCGGAGTTCTGGCAACGCTGTCGAAGTGAGACCTGCCCAGGTCCCAGGAACCCCAAGATAAACAAGTTATCCAACACACGATGCCGGAGTGAGACACGAGTGTTGTGTGTGATTTTTTGATGCATGTTGTGCATATCCGTGTGCACGCGTTTGTGATATGAAGCACGAGGGCAAACGGTTTCAACAGGCTCAATTTGCAATGCTGAAAAGGTTCGGCATGAATAACATAGAATGTTCCTGGTGATGTAGACAAACGGGATGTACGTGGTACTTTGCTCGGTATAAGAGAAAAACGCGCCCAGCCTCTCAGCTCCTATTGTTTTTTCAGCATTATGAGTTCGAACCCATGATGAACGACTCGCGGTCGCTTGACCTAGGCGCGAGTATTTTAATAGTTGAATACCAGAGACGGATATATTTTTCCCGCTCATAAGTGAGTGGCTACCCGGTAAACTATCCACAAAGGATTAGCCGGGTATAGAGCCTCGCGATCATGTCTTCACACTAGCAAGCAAAGCTCAGGCGAAATTACTCATTCAACTGGGACGATGACCTCCGAGTAGTAATGACCTAACTGCAGGAAATAAGGTATTGTGAGCATGTGCTATGAGCCTGGTGTGATCCGTGCAAGGCATTCGGCATTCCTTTCTGTCTATATTAGTTTTATAAACCTCATGCCGTCACCTCAATACAGTGATATTCCCCTTTTCGTCCAGTCACCACCAAATGCCATGCTTCAAATCGCTCCGAAGCCCGCTGTGTCTATGTATTTACACCAGCCGGGAATCATCTTAGCAGCCTGACGAGAAGAATTTGTAGAGAATTGGAAAACGATATGTTCAACAAAATCATTCAAATTCTGAAATCATCTTGAGGGTACTCAGATTCAATGCTCAGGGTGAAGGCGTAAATCAAAGACTAAGAGGACGAAAACGGGCTGCTCGAAAAAAACCCGCAAAAATCTCAATAGGTTCTTCCGCGGTGTAATTACAGAGGACATTCTCACAACAAATCAAGCACCGCCCCTATTTGCAAAAGCCACCAAGCCGACATCATTGTTATTGCACACATAGCGAAGGTGAACCCGCTTAACTTAAGAACCCCAAGCTCGTTTAAGCCTGGTGGCAATTTCCGAGGCTGTGGAGAAAAATTTCCATCAGCGACATTCCAGCCGTGCCACCTGACATTTAACGTTCGGAAAAAGCAAGAATCGCACAATGCTGACATGCTCCACATTGATGGGCGTACAATGGATGGATGACGCTTGTATGCATGGACGAGCCGCACCATAGTGAGGCCGTACTGCGGCGGGCCATGGACAGAGGAAAGTACTGGCGGCATTAGGTATGTACATGCGGAATGCCAGCTTTCCCAGCCTTCTGGATCCGAGAAACGGATGGCAAAGCATTTCTATGTCCCACCTCCACAGGTTTCTGTGGGCCTGTCCTTGGCCTTTCTAAGCCTCGTGGAGCATCACGAAGCGGTCGGTTTTTTACGATCCCATTTCGGATCAACCTGAAATAGGTGCATCACGGTAAAGTTCCCCAATGTCGGGCGTCAGGCACGTGTCAGAGCAGCACCTCTCGGGAGAATATCCTCCCGGAAAACTGCGCTCATCACGACCGGCCCTGTGCACCGTGACGTCACAATCCCGTGCCGCATACATAAGGAGCCGGCCGCTGGGGACTGCATACAGAAGCGTTTGGTGGCCAGACCAGACAGCAGACGAGCGTGGACTCTGGTCAACTGCAGTGCAAGACTGTCAGTCAGCAATATGTGGAAACTGCTGGTCATCGCTGTTGTTTGTGTGCAGCTGTGCTGTGCACAGTACCCGAGATACCTTCGTTTCCCGGTTGGCAGAGGTAAGATCAAAGTTACCATGTCGTGGGGAATTTACGTATCCAATAATACCGCTTGCCTGTTTTATAGAGTCAGTTAACAGACATGAAAGCAAGGTGTCTTTGATGAACAAAGCACCTGCAAAGCCAAACTGAGCGTACCCGATGTTTTGGCTCCGAGATCCTGAGCGTTTACCACCGACGCCTCTTTGTTCTCTTCAGGTGACGACACCAAATGCCATGACAACCAGGTTGACAAGAAGTACAACATCGGTGATGTCTGGAGCTCTCCATTCTCTGGCTGCAAACAGAGTCACTGCATCAAGGAGGACGGCGTTCTTTACATTGACAGATTCCAGTGAGTGTGAAATGCAGCCACCAATTAGCAGTTGGAGGTCGGAACCTGGACATCTGGCACCCTACAATTCTTGCTACCCAAGTGAACCCACTTTGAAGAGCTCTTTAATTTCCAGCACCGAAAAGTTGGTCTAGTCTACAGCATGCAAATGTAAACCAGGAATTGTATGACATACGTCTATTTTTACTGACGTTTCAAATCATTAACGCGCTGAAAGTTTCTTGATGATCCTGACCTATCTGATT
The DNA here is from genome assembly GCF_011947565.3 of Pollicipes pollicipes. Lineage (NCBI taxonomy): Eukaryota > Metazoa > Arthropoda > Thecostraca > Pollicipedomorpha > Pollicipedidae > Pollicipes > Pollicipes pollicipes. The sequence goes on along the minus strand of NW_023596921.1, from coordinate 42,856,637 downwards.
TTATCATTAACGTGCTTATTTACAGGTGTCCGTCGGTGAGAAAGCAGGTGGACTTCAAGAAGCTGAAGGCCAACAATCTGTTCTGCCGCGAGGCTAGAGGAGACAGGAGGAAAGGAGTTTCCCGACTGCTGTGCCCGCCTGGTCTGTAAACACTACGTGGACGGCAAGCTTGTGCCGCTGCCGGCGCACAAATATCCCCTGCTCTAGTGAGGGATGGGATTGAGCTACATTTGCGGGGATGCAAACCAAATATGTTTGAATATTCATCCGTGTATGCAAAGTTGGTGTAGGCGAATGTGCCTATTGCCGTGCGGGCTTTCAGTTGGAGTCCTTGTGATATTGGTGCGATCTTTCAGTTATAAGATTTCGCGCATACAACTAGTCGCAAGCTTGGTTCAGCAGCAATCTGATGTTCAGGTAAATGTAGGCTGAATCTGAATTGATGGGACCTGCTGAGACGTCTGTGCAAGTCATTTTTCATAATTTCGTCGTCCATGGCGATGCTGTGATCATTCGTACACCGATGAAACGTTTGTGAGCGATATTACCATTCAGATACATTTCAACCTGTATTCTTCATTGAAAGCGAAGCGATATCTATCACCGGATGGAAGCGCAAATAAACGTGCAACTTACGACTTTTGAACGCATCCGAGATCTGCAACAAGAAGACAAAAAATCGCACATTTTTCCCCATTGTGTGACATACTGACAGCAGCAGCTACATAGGCAGCGCATCTTCATTAATCTATCGTCACTGCTGGTCACGTTATACTCAGCACAAGATAGTTTAACCGGTACAAAAACGTGCATTACGAAGGCTGTTAACAGCGGCCTCCCTCCTAGACAGCTTGTGTCCTAAAACTCGACGGTTTTCCGTAATAAGACTTGTACCAGGCCCGTCAAAATGACTTTGGGGTAAATTTCAAGACCAACCACGGGCTGATCAAAGCGAATGTTCTGTCTCCAACTCTTCCACGACACCTGGTCGATGTTTGGCTGAAGTGACCTGTAAAACGGCTCGCTTTATCAGACACGATTACATTCAGGTGAAATTTGAACGTGTGAACCGCTCAGGGTGTCTCCGAAAATCAAAATGGGGAAGGTTGCATACTTACCTATCAACATGGGCGATGCTAAAGACAGAAGTAGGTACAGTTAGCCAAAAGGTTAAATTTTGCTAAAGTCTGTCCGTAAAGTAAATCCGCTAAGACTGCCAAAAAGTTAAGCGAAAAAAAGGCTTTTTGGTTATTCCTATTTTTTAAAGGCTGACGTGGCTGGTATCTCCTGTAAAATCCCTAAACTCATGCTTTGTCTTGTGAATGGCTTGGGATCACATCGCCCCATTTCCCTATCGGTGCCCCGGTCAGACCGACATATGGGGCCCCGGGCTGAGCACATGGTCCTCTGAGCAAAGGAGAATTACACAAGATCAGGGTGCGTGACTTATGCCCATGTGCGATCAACAATGCATGGGTAAGTTAACAGAAAGTGCCTCGATGGAAGTGAAGGATTCTCCGCAAACGAGATTGAGGAGAATATGTATTTAGAGGGTTCCTGAGCATCGAGTGACTCGGTGCTTTACCTTATATGGGCCCCAGTAACAACACAAGGCCCTCCGAGCAAGTGGAAAGAACCCGAGACTAATATGAAGGGCCTCTGAGCAACTGAGAGTGACCCGGTATATGGGGCCCGGCAAAAGTGTTTACAGCCTTTTGGGCGAATGGGAAGAATCCGTGGGGGACCTCTAATCGATCAAGAGTGCCGAGGCATCCGAGCAGATAATGCCCCAACAGCAGCGTAGGGCCCTGCCAGAAAATGCAAAGAGATCAAGGACAACTTGGAATGTTCCTTAGCGATCGGATACACCCGGGTAGCAAATATAAAGAGCCCTGACAGCAGCGTAACTTTGACATTAAGACAGCGTTATGAGCCCCAGAATATCTTCTAATCACCGCTCTCTCAACCAGCGAAGAGTTTAATTTGGCTGCTGACGGGCTTGTCACTTTCGTTGGTAACTGTTCTTCGTCGCCTGGAGGCCCAAAGACGTTCAGTCTTGTGGCGTTTTATGTTGGAAAACAGCGCCCGTTCGGCCGTTTATAAGCCTCATCGGAGACTGTGGCTCCCTTAACACGCGCCCGGGTGGGCCGCTTAATACCATTCGCTTGGGTGGGAGAGGGGTCAAGTTGGCCCCCCTGAGATCTCCGGAACTAAGAAAAGCTAGAGTCACAAGCAGCCAAATGTTGTGTGCTTTAATCCAGTTATTTTTTACGTTAAACATGATAAAAATGATGCAATCTTTCCCTCCACCCAAGTGGAGAGCAGTTTCAGGACCCTGTACTATCGCGGGGCTGTACCGCGGCCGGCCATGAGCGGAGGCAAGTCTTGGCTGGCATTAGGCATGCGTGGGCTGATCACCAACTTCCCAGCCTTCCAGATGTGAGAATTGGTTAGAAAAGCATTTCTTCATCCCACCTACGCTTGTTTCTGTGTGTCTTCGAGGAGCTTTCTCGGCCGTTGGCAGTATTGTGGAGTGGTCGGTCTTTACACCAGATCCCATCCCGGTCCGATCTTAAATGCGTGCGTCACGGTGAAGGCCCCCAAACGCCGGGCATCATGCACGTGCTAGAACAGCGCGTCTCGGGCGAATGTCCTCCCGGCAAACTGCGCTCATCACGACCGGCCCTGTGCACCGTGACGGCACAGTCCGGTGCCGCATATATAACGAGCCGGCCGGTGGGGACTGCATACAGAAGCGTTTGGTGGCCAGACCAGACGGCAGACGAGCGTGGACTCTGGTCAACTGCAGTGCAAGACATTTCAGTCAGCAATATGTGGAGACTGCTGGTCATCGCTGTGTTTGTGTGCAGCTGTGCTGTGCACAATACCCGAGATACCTTCGATTCCCGGTTGGTAGAGGTAAGATCTAGGCAATGCGATGCCATGGGAGCTTTATATATCCTTATTGATACCGCTTGCCTTTTCTTGTAGTCAGTTAACAACGAGGACAGGAAGCTGGCTTTTCAAGAACAAAGTATCCTGCAAAGCGAAACGAAACGTGCCAGGTGATTTGGCTACGAGATTACTGAGGAGCTAACTCTCGCCTTGTGTCTTTTCTCTACAGGTGACGACACCAAATGCCATGACAACCAGGTTGACAAGAAGTACAATATCGGTGATGTCTGGAGCTCCCCATTCTCTGGCTGTAAACAGAGTCACTTGCGTCAAGGACGACGGCGTTCTCTACATCGATAGATTCCAGTGAGCATGATAGTGCAGTCGTCAGTTAGCGGATGGAGGTCGGGATGTTGACAACCATCACCGTGCAATTCTTGTAACCTAAAAAAAACATCCTGCACGCTATTCAAGAGCTCCGTCATTTCCAGTTTCCAGCGTTGATCCAAGTCCACAACATGCTAATGTAAACCATTATTTTTATGAAGAACGCTTTAAATTTGCCGGCGATTCCAATCATGCGCGCTGAAGGTTGCTTTGATGTCCCCGTCCTATCGAGTTTTGTAATTTACGCAATCACTTTACAGGTGTCCGTCGGTGAGAAGGCAGGTGGACTTCAAGAAGCTGAAGGCCAACAATCTGTTCTGCCGCGAGGCTCGGGGAGACAGGAGAAAGGAGTTTCCCGACTGCTGTGCCCGCCTTGTCTGTAAACATTACGTAGGACGGGAAGCTTGTGCCGCTGCCGGCGCACAAATATCCCCTGCTCTAGTCAGGGATGGGATGGAACTACATTTGCTCGAGTGCGAACCAAAGATGTTTGAATATTCATCCGTGTATGTGAAGTTGGTGTAGCCGAATGTCCCTATTGTTGTGCTGGCTTTCAGTGGAAGTCTTGTGATATTGGTGTCATGTCTAGTGATATGGTTTTGTGCGAGCAGTAGACTTCATTAACTGCATGGTTGCCAGCTTTGCATAGCGCCAATTTGATACTCAGGTAAATATATTGTTGATCTGGATATGAAGAATGTTGAGACATGTGGTAAAGCATTTTCATAAATTTCATCGTCCATGGCAGTGTTGTAATCATCCGTGCACCGATGAAACGTTCACGAGCGTTGCCACCAGTCAAACACCTTTCACACCAATATTCTTCATTCGGAACGCAGTAAAAATCAACGTCCGGATGGGAACGCGAATAAACTTGAAATGTGTGACATTTTGATCAAGAATGAAATTTGCAACAAGCAGATAGAAAAAGACACACAACTGTCTCCCTCAGTGCATGACCGAGTGGCAACAGCATCTACTCGGGCAGCTTGGCTTTATCAATCCATCGTCACTGCGGTCACGTTATGCTCAGGACAGGGTAGCGTGACCAGCAACCATGCCATGTACTGCGCGCCTATTCCTTACAGACCCTGCGCTGCAAGCGCTCGTTAAAGTCTGGTAATATTTCTACAGCTCAGCGAATCTGGCCACATGAGGAAACTTAATTTTCTAGAACAGTTCACAAGACGTCCACTTTAAGTACCAGTTACCGGTTTATGCTCAAAGTGGAAGTCGGTACTCCACGAATGACCAAGATCTTTCCACCTCTGAATCTATATTTACCCCACGAACGCACGCAGCAGTGACGTCACTAACCACCAAGAGCCAGTCTCTCAGCGGCGGGTCTCAACCCGTGACCCACCAGCTCTGACGTCACGGGCGGCGGCGGCCGGCTCTAGCCCCGCTCACCGGACTGCGTTCGTCACTGACCGGCTGCCGAGATGATCCCCGAGATGGAATGCATGCTCTCTTCGCTTCAAAGCAACAGTCTGTTAATAATGCATGACCTGTGCACATTGTGAAGCGCTGAATCAGTTATCCATGGCATCACATTCAGTTGGGGCGAACGCATCTCCCACCTGGCTTAGTGCACAGCAGCACATGCATCGGAAGTATTCTTCGGAAACATCCACCTTCTCCATCTTCGGACAGCCTGGCGAGGATTCCGCGACAAGATTCCTCGACACCGCATGCAGCGGCGAGAAGTCCGGCGCCAGTGAGGCCCCATATGTCTGGGCTCGCACGAGCAGGGCGCAAGCCAGGGCTGATGCCCACGCGCGGTGTTCACCAGCGATGTGAGCAATGTCCTGGGAAAGGATTAGGTCGGCCAGTTTTCAGCGGCGTGCCGAGCTGTTCGCAGTTGACGGCGTTGCCAAAGGTGTGACCTGTCCACGTTCGGGAACTCCAGGTCCCACACAACATACCGGCATAGCAAATGCTTGCACGAGTGCGTTCTGTGCCTGCAGGCCGCGTGTGGGAGGGGAAAGTATGAGGGCATGTGATCGTCTGACCCTAGGCCGGAGTCCCATTAACAAGATCTATATGACCCGTCCATAGGCAAGCGGGTGGAAGCCAACCACCCCGCTTCAATCTCACACAGGACTGTGACGTAACCGCCATGTGCAACACGTAAGATGTTGTCCTGCGGTCCGTCTGGCACGAGCAGAGAAGAGAGGCGAAGTTACCTGTTAAACTTGGATGATGTGATCTAGGTGGAGGCTCACGATTCAAGGAGGAAGCCACTCTTAGCAAACTGTGAGCCAGATATTGCTATGGATTTTTAAAAAAGATACAGTGTAGTCAAGTTTATTTTTGTAATGCATCCAGTATTAGTTATGCATTAATCTCAAACTTTCTTTCAGCCACCACCAAATTTCAACACGCACGAAGATAAACCAGCTCCAGCTAAAAGACAAATGCCTTCACAAAATACTCTGATTAGCGTTCCCAATGATAACTAGTGCATCTTTTCCCTTCGCGTCTTTTCCCTAAAGTTTCTTCTATGGCGATACCAGCCAGACCCATGCTCACAATGCTCCCTTACTCACCAACAGTAACGTTCGGAAGAAGGCATTTCACATGATCATAATGCGAAAAATACGCATGGACAAGGCATGATAAATCGCACCATAGCGGGCCGTACCGCGGCGGGCCAAGAGCGCATGCGAGTGTCGGTGGCATTAGATATGTATGCGTACTGTTAACTTTTTCTGTCTTCTGGGTCCAGGGAACGTGGCAAAACATTTCTACGTCCCACATCCGCTTGTGTCTGCTGGCCGATGTATGGCCTTTCTTGGCCGTTTGCAGTATTGCGGAGCGGTGGTCTTTACAAACACGGCCATCCCGGTCCGACCTCAAATAGGTGCGTCACGGTGAAGGCCCCCAAACGCCGGGCGAGGCACGTGCTAGAACAGCGCCTCTCGGGGAATCCTCCCGGGAAACTGCGCTGATCACGACCGGCCGTGCACCGTGACGTCACGTCCGGTGCCGCATATATAACGAGCCGGCCGCTGGGGACTGCACACAGAAGCGTTTGTGGCCAGACCAGACAGCAGACGAGCGTGGACTCTGGTCAGCTGCAGTGCAAGACTTCAGTCAGCAATATGTGGAAACTGCTGGTCATCGCTGTTGTTTGTGTGCAGCTGTGCTGTGCACAGTACCCGATACCTTCGTTTCCCGGTTGGTAGAGGTAAGATCTAGCAATGCGATGCCATGGTAACTCTTATATCCCATTGATACCGCTTGCCTTTTGCTTGTCAGTTAACAACGATGACAGGAAACTGGCTTTTCAAGAACAAAGTACTGCAAAGCGAAACAAACGTGCCAGGTGATTTACTACAGATCCTGAGGCTAACTCTCGCCTTGTGTCTTTTCTCTACAGGCGACGACACCAAATGCCATGACAACCAGGTTGACAAGAAGTACAATATCGGTGATGTCTGGAGCTCCCCATTCTCTGGCTGTAAACAAGTCACTGCGTCAAGGACACGGCGTTCTCTACATCGACAGATTCCAGTGAGTGTGATATGCAGTCGTCAGTTAGCGGTTGGAGTCGGGATGGTTGACAACCATCACCGTGCAATTCTTGTAACCTAAAAAAACACCCTGCATACTATTCAAGAGCTCCGTCATTTCCAGTTCCAGCGTTGATTAAGTCCACAACATGCTAATGTAAACCATTATTTTTATGACGAGTTAAATTTGCCGGCGATTCCAATCATGCGCTGAAGGTGCTTTGATGTCCCCGTCCTATCGAGTTTTGTAATTTACGCATCACTTTACAGGTGTCCGTCGGTGAGAAAGCAGGTGGACTTCAAGAAGCTGAAGGCCACAATCTGTTCTGCCGCGAGGCTCGGGGAACAGGAGAAGGAGTTTCCCGACTGCTGTGCCCGCCTTGTCTGTAAACACTACGTGGACGGGAAGCTTGTGCCGCTGCCGGCGCACAAATATCCCCTGCTCTAGTCAGGGATGGGATGGAACTGACATGTGCTCGAGTGCGAACCAAAGATGTTTGAATATTCATCCTGTATGTGAAGTTGTGTAGCCGAATGTCCCTATTGTTGTGCTGGCTTTTCAGTGGAAGTCTTGTGATATTGGTGTCATATCTAGTGATAGGTTTTGTGCGAGCATTCACTTCATTAACTGCATGGTTGCCAGCTTGTATAGCGCCAATTTGATACTCAGGTAATATATTGTTGGATCTGGATATGAAGAACTTTTGAGACATGTGGTAAAGTCATTTTTCATAAATGCATCGTCCATGGCAGTGTTGTAATCATCCGTGCACCGATGAAACGTTCACGAGCGTTGCCACCAGTCAAACACCTTTCACCCAATATTCTTCATTCGGAACGCAGTAAAATCAACGTCCGGATGGGAACGAATGCTTGAAATGTGCACATTTTGATCAAGAATGAAATTTGCAACAAGATAAAAATGACACAACACTGTCTCCCTCAGTGCATGACCGAGTGGCAACAGCAGCTACTCGGGCAGCTTGGCTTTTATCAATCCATCGTCACTTGCGGTCACGCTATGTCAGGACAGGGTAGCGTGACCAGGCAACCATGCCATATACTGCGCGCCTATTCCTTACAGACCCTGCGCTGCAAGCGCTCGTTAAAGTCTGGTAATATTTCTACAGCTCAGCCAATCTGGCCACGTGGGAAACTTAATTTTCTAGAACAGTTCACAAGACGTCCACTTCAAAAGTCCAGTTATTACCGGTCGTTATGCTCAATGGAAGTCGGTACTCCACGAATACCAAGATCTTTCCACCTCTGAATCTATATTTACCCACGAACGCACGCAGCAGTGACGTCACTAACCACCAAGAGCCAGTCTCTCTCAGCGGCGGGTCTCAACCCGTGACGCCCCATTCTGACGTCACGGGCGCGGCGGCCGGCTCTAGCCCCGCTCACCGGACGCGTTCGTCACTGACCGGCTGCCGAGATGATCCCCGAGATGGAATGCATGCATCTTCGCTTCAAAGCAGCAGCCTGTGAATAATGTATGACCTGTGCACATTGTAAGCGCTGAATCAGTTATCCATGGCATCACATTCAGTTGGGGCGAACGCATCTCCCACCTGGCTTAGTGCACAGCAGCACATGCATCGGAAGTATTTTCGGAACATCCCACCTGCTTCCATCTTCGGACAGCCTGGCGAGGATTCCGCGACAAGATTCCTCGACAACCGCATGCAGCGGCGAGAAGTCCGGCGCCAGTGAGGCCCATAATGTCTGGGCTCGCACGAGCAGGGCGCAAGCCAGGGCTGATGCCCACGCGCGGTGTTCACCAGCGATGTGAGCAATGTCCTGGGAAAGGATTAGGTCGGCCAGTTTTCAGCGGCGTGCCGAGCTGTCCTCAGTTGACGGCGTTGCCAAAGGTGTGACCTTGTCCACGTTCGGGAACTCCAGGTCCCACACAACATACCGGCATAGCAAATGCTTGCACGAGTGCATTTCTGTGCCTGCAGCCGCGGTGGGGGAGGGGAAAGTATGAGGGCATGTGATCGTCTGACCCTAGGCCGGAGTCCCATTAACAAGATCTATATGACCCGTCCATAGGCAAGCGGGTATAAGCCAACCACCCCGCTTCAATCTCACACAGGACTGTGACGTAACCGCCATGTGCAACACGTAAGATGTTGTCCTGCGGTCCGTCTGGCACGAGCAGAGAAGAGAGGCGAAGTTACCTGTTAAACTTGGATGATGTGATCTAGGTGGAGGCTCACGATTCAAGGAGGAAGCCACTCTTAGCAAAGGCTGTGAGCCAGATATTGCTTATGAATTTTTAAAAAAAGATACAGTGTAGTCAGTTTATTTTGTAATGCATCCAGTATTATGTTATGCATTATCTCAAACTTTCTTTCAGCCACCACCAAATTTCAACACGCACGAAGATAAACCAGCTCCAGGCTAAAGACAATGCCTTCACAAAATACTCTGATTAGCGTACTTTACCAATTGATAACTAGTGCATCTTTTCCCTTCGCGTCTTTTCCCTAAAGTGTTCTTCTTCATGGCGATACCAGCCAGACCCATGCTCATCAGCAATGCTCCACTTACTTCACCAAACAGTAACGTTCGGAAGAACAGGCATTTTCACATGATCATAATGCTGAATAAATACGCATGGACAAGGCATGAATAAATCGCACCATAGCGGGCCGTACCGCGGCGGGCCAAGAGCGCATGCGAGTGTCGGTGGCATTAGATATGTATGTGCGTACTGTTAACTTTTTCTGTCTTCTGGGTCCAGGGAACGCATGGCAAAACATTTCTACGTCCCACCTCCGCTTGTGTCTGCTGGCCGATGTATGGCCTTTCTTGGCCGTTTGCAGTATTGCGGAGCGGTGGTCTTTACACCGGAACCGATCCCGGTCCGACCTCAAATAGGTGCGTCACGGTGAAGGCCCCCAAACGCCGGGCGTCAGGCACGTGCTAGAACAGCGCCTCTCGGGGGAATGTCCTCCCGGAAAACTGCCCTCATCACGACTCCTGTGCACCGTGACGTCACAGTCCGGTGCCGCATATATAACGAGCCGGCCGCTGGGGACTGCACACAGAGCGTTTGGTGGCCAGACCAGACAGCAGACGAGAGTGGACTCTGGTCAGCCGCAGTGCAAGACTTTCAGTCAGCAATATGTGGAAACACTGGTCATCGCTGCTGTTTGTGTGCAGCTGTGCTGTGCACAGTACCCGAGATACCTTCGTTTCCCGGTTGGCAGAGGTAAGATCTAACAATGCGATGTCATGGTAACTTTATATGTCCCATTGACACCGCTTGTCCTGTCTTGCATTCAGATAACAACGATGACAGGAAGCTGGCTTTTCAAGAACAAAGTATCTGCAAAGCGAAACAAAACGTGCCAGGTGATTGGCTACGAGACCTGAGGGCTAACTCTCGCCTTGTGTCTTTTCTCTACAGGTGACGACACCAAATGCCATGACAACCAGGTTGACAAGAAGTACAATATCGGTGATGTCTGGAGCTCCCCATTCTCTGGCTGTAAGCAGAGTCACTGCGTCAAGGACGACGGCGTTCTCTACATCGACAGATTCCAGTGAGTGTGTGTGCAGTCGTCGTTAGCGGATGGAGTCGGGATGTTGACATCACTGTGCAATTCTGGTAACCTGAAAAAACTCTGCTATTCAAGAGCTCCGTCTTTCCAGTTTCCAGAGTTGATTAAGTCCACAACATGCTAATGTAAACTAAAAATTGCTATGACAAAAGTATAAATCTGCCAGCGTTTCCAGTCCTGGGCACCGAGGATTACTTTGATGGTCCTGTCCTATCAGGTTTTATAATTAACGCAATCACGTTACAGGTGTCCGTCGGTGAGAAAGCAGGTGGACTTCAAGAAGCTGAAGGCCGACAACCTGTTCTGCCGCGAGGCTCGGGGAGATAGGAGGAAGGAGTTTCCCGACTGCTGTGCCCGCCTTGTCTGTAAACACTACGTGGACGGCAAGCTTGTGCCGCTGCCGGCGCACAAATATCCCCTGCTCTAGTCAGGGCTGGGATGAAACTACAGCTGCGGGAGTGCGAACCAAAGATGTCTGAATATCCATCCGTGTATGGGAAGTTGGTATAGCCGGATGTTCCTATCGCTGCGCTGGCTTTCAGTGGAAGTCTTGTGATATTGGTGTCATGTCTAGTTATGGGTTTTTGTGCGTACAAGTATCACTTCGTTGACTGCTGGTTGCCAGCTTTGTACAGCACCAGCTGATGCTCAGGTAAATATACTTTTGAACTGGATATGGGAACTGTTGAGTCATGTGGCAGTCATTCTTCATATTTCGCCACTCATAGCCGTGTTGTGATCATCCATGCACCGATGAAACATTCAAGAGCGGTGCCAACAGTCAGATACACTTCATCTAATATTCCTCGTTCGGAACGCAATAAAATCCATGTCCGGATGGCAGCACGAATAAACCTGAAATATGTGACTTTTCAACATGAATGAAATCTGCAACAAGAAGAGAAATAAATCACGTAATTGTTTCATTCAGTGCATGGCAGAATGGCAACAGCAGCTACTTGGCCAGGGTGGTTTTCATCTACCCATCGAATCTGCTGGTCACGTTACTATCAGTGCAGGTTAGTGTGATCGGTGCAAAAACATACATCATAGAGGTTTCTGAAAGCTGCATCCCTACAGCCTGCGTTCTAAGATTCGACGACTTTCCTAAACACAACTTCTGTCAGACCCGGCACAAAGACTTTGCGAGACAACTCATGGCCAATTGCGCACTCTTCAAAACGAGTGTTCCGTCCCTCATTCACCGACGACACCCTGGGAGATGTTTCACTGAAGTGAGTTATACAACGGTTCACTACATCAATCATGATCAATGTAGACGGCAAGTGAGCATGTGAACTCCACATGATAACTTCAAGAATAAAAATGGGAGAAGGTTGGATGCTTAGTTGCATGAGCCATGCTTAAAGCGATGTATGCAAAGTTAACAAAAATTAACTTCCACTAAGCTAATCAGTAAATTATATCTGTGAAACTGCTAAAAAGCTAACAGAAAATATAAATGTTGCGGTAATCGATTACTTTTTAAAACCTGGATGACTGATATCGGCTTAAGCTCATTTCAACGGTGATAATAAAGCTGGTTTCTGGTGTCCGCCGGCATCCGGTCGAAATGTGTTCCGAGACACCGAACGGGCTAGTGCGTTTTGGTGAAAAACGCGTGATCTGTGCCTTGGTTCTTCGCATGCATCACGATCATTAGCTGGTGATGGGTTGTCGCTCTTAAATGAACCTGACCATTGTCACCGCGTGCTACAGCACTTGCTTCTGTTTTTAGGTTTGTGGGAAGGTCAAAAAATGTTAAAATAGCATCTTTTCGATAGTCAACCTCTGCCTGCTTCCAACGTCCCTGGCTTATTCCTTTGGTAGACGTGCAATGCATAGTCGAACGGACCTTTGGTACATGCCAGTATATCGCAGTATGTTCACAGCATGACAAAGTATTTCTGTGTGTTGACCCGGCCGCACTAAACACACACATTTTCTCGAAGTTTTTATTTTTGTTCTCTCTGAGGTTAATGTAGGCATCCACTATCCCTTGCAGATTAACTGCTTCTGGATGATGCTTGTTCTCATGACAAAGCGTAACCACGTTTAGATGAGGCTGGCTCACAGAAGACCAGTTTCGCATAGGTCACTTGCCTTGACCACAAGATGAGGAAGGCATTCCTGGCCTCTCAGTTGGGCATAAGCCATTATACAAAACCTTAACATGGCTGGAGAGGGTCTTCAGTCATGGCTCAGAACTCGTCCCTACATAATCACCCCGTTAGCATGGCCCCTGTTGGCACCATGTAGTCATACAGAAGAAAATAGTTGCCCACACGTGGATTATTCTCACACAAATTTTAACTTCCTTGCCTCCAATCATTTGACAACCTTGTTTGAATCCAGCCAGCTACATCAACGAGGTGCTTTGTACTGTCTTGCTTCCAAATGGACTAGCAACGAAGTGTTCATAGCTTCGATGCAACCAGCAGGGTTACATTTGCTAACAATGGTACGTCTTCGCACACTTGGGTAATGCCGGCAACACACGGCGTTTGGACCGTTCTTTCGTTAGGCCCACAGCAACAGCCCTCCTGAAAGCAAGGAAATGTCGCGCGTATGTCCATTCTGAATGGAATCCTAATCTTCCATATCGAATCCCGTGCAACCCAATCTCCCACTGTGTTCCGTGTTGCCGTCAAAATGAAGGCACAAGAGCTTCACCACACAAGCGAATTTAACCAAATACATTCATTCATTATCTCGTTGTTAACGATACTGACCAATGATTATTCAGAGCTCAGGCTTACATATTTTTGTTCACCTTTTCTGAAATCTTCGCTCTTGATCAGAGCGGACGATACAGTAAAATACAATACTCCTTAAAATAGGAGACACGCCCACTTCCGAGCCTTTGGTGACGACAGGAAGGTAGGTTATTTCTAACATTTCTGTCAGAAGCTATTTACAGTGTAAAATGATGCATGCGGTGGGGTATGGAGCCTGCGTCACCCTTTCGACATTTCTAATCTCGATTATCTGCTGATCAATAGGCCGACAACATATTCGAGACCGGTGTGATTCAAACGAATTTATTTGTGTGAAAACTTTGAAATACTGGTAAATCAGATGTTCTACACGTGAACTCAGGAGGTTGTTTCATCAGTTATGATGCCAACTAAACTGCAGTTATTCCTTTTAACCCCTGAGTTGCAAGTGCTCCTTTTAAAGTCGTTGGTCGTTCGCTATTCCTGTGCTCACAGTTGGGAAGGCCAGTCTTCTGAAACAGGCTGCCTGAAGACCATTAATACAAAATGCAATTTTACCAACCGACTATGTTGAAATGAGTGTCACGGCTCCAGGAATATCCGGCCTTTCCTTCCTCTGCATCTATGTTTGTCTCACAAATGCGCTCAATTGTAAAGACACTGATCACGATTTCCCAGTCCTTCCAATTCGGGCCTCAACGTGTGACGTTATCATCCTAACGTCAAACGGCCGCATCCAACATCTCTCGTCTCGCCCACCGGTCCAGTACGCCACCGGCTGTGCGGGCGTGTAAATCCCAGAGCTGGAATGCCTTTATCTGCCATATGAAGTCGACCAGCCTGGTAATAATGCATTTCCAAGTCAGGACTCAATGAGTAACGTCATGATCCTGACGTCACGGGTCGGAACGAACAGCTCTCTCGTTCTCACCGGGCCAGTACGTCACCACCTGTTCAGCCGACGAGTAGAGAAAATACCTTGACGAGCAAATTCACGTCAACGGCGATGAAGTCCCCAGGCTAAAATGCATATAACTGTTAAATAAATCAACCAGCCTGTTGAGAGTGCATAACCTATGCAGCTGCACATTGCAAAGCGCTTATGCAAATACGTATGACATCACATTTCCGTGGGACGAATTCTCATGCCATGCTGAGTGTATTGCAGCACATGCAACGGACGTTTTCTTCGGAAACACTCCACGTATTCAATCTCTGGACGGCCTTGCGAGTACTCCGCAGCGGCAGCCCGGCACCGAATTCACGATGAGAAGTCCGGCGCCAGTGAGACTTCATCCTGTCTAGACACACATGAGAGGCATCAGAGGCAGGGTGAGTGGGCCCATGTTGATGCGATTGTGTTGCACTGGCACTGTCCACAATGGTGCAGGAAAATGATTAGGCCGGTGTATTTTGATAGCGTTAGAGATGCGGAGCTCTGGCAACGCTGTCGAAGTGAGACCTACTCAGGTCCCAGGACCCAAGATAACAAGATATCCAACACGCGATGCCGGAGTGAGACACGAGTTGTGTGTGATTTGTTGATGCATGTTGTGCATATCCGTGTGCACGCGTTTGTGATATGCAGCACGAGGCAACGGATTCAACAGGCTCAATTTGCAATGCTTAAAACGTTGGCATAAACAACATAGAATGTCCTTGTGATGAAGGCAAAAAGGATGTACGTAGTATTCTGCTCGGTATAAGAGAGAAACGCGCCAGCCTCTCAGCTCCTATTGTTTTTCGGCATTATGAGTTCGAACCCAAAGATAAACGACTTGCAGTCGCTTGACCCCAGGGGCGAATATTTCAATATTTAAATACCAGAGACGGATATATGTTTCCCGCATAGGTCAGTGGCTACCTGGTAACTAGCCACAAAGGATTAGCCGAGCATAGAGCCTCGCGATCATGTCTTCACATGAGCAAGCAAAGTTCAGGCGAAATTGTTCATTCAACTGGGACGATGACCTCCGGGTAATGACTGACTGCAGGAAATAAGGTATCGTTAGCATTTGCTATGTGCCTGGTGTGATCGGTGCAGGCATTCGGCATTTTTCCTGTCTCAATTAGTTTTAAAAACCTCATGGCGTCACCTCAATGCAGTGATCTTCCCCTTTTCTCTTCCAGTCATCACCAAACGTCATGCTTCAAAATCGCTCCGAAGCCCGTTGTGTCTATGTATTTACACCAGCCGGAATCTGCTTAGCAACCTGACGAAAAAATGTGTAGATAATTGAAAAACGATATGGTCAACAAAATCATTCAGATTCTGAAATTATATTAAGAGTACTCGGATTCAATACTGAGGGTGAAGTCGTAAATTAAAGACTTACAGGACGAAAACGGGCTGCTCGAAAAAACGCAAAAATCTCAGTGGGTTTTTCCGCGGTGTAACCACAGAGGACATCCTCACAACAAATCAAATACCGCTAGCTATTTGTAAAAGCCACCCAGCCGACATCATTGTTATTGCACACATAGCGAGTGTGAACCTGCTTAACTTAAGAACCCCAAGCTCGTTCAAGCATTCTTCCAGAAGCCCTGACACTTTTCCGAGGCTTTGGAAAGAAATTCCCATTATTGACATTCCAGCCATTCCACCTGACAATTAACGTTCGGAAAAGCAGGAATCGCACACTGCTGACATGCTGCATATTTATGGGCGCACAATGGGTGGATGATGCTTGTATGCATGCACGAGTCGCATCATAGCGAGGCTGTATTGCGGCGGGCCATGGACAAAGACAAGTACTGGCGGCATTAGGTATGTACATACGGAATGCCAGCTTTCCCAGCCTTTTGGATCCGGGAAACGCATGGCAAAGCATTTGCATGTCCCACCTCCACCGGTTTCTGTGGGCCTATCCTTGGCCTTTCTAAGTTTTGTGGAGCATCACGAAGCGGTCGGTTTTTACAATTCCATTTCGGCTCAACCTCAAATAGGTGCATCACGGTAAAGTTCCCAAAAGTCAGGCCTCAAATACGTGTCAGAGCAGCGCCTCTCGAGAGAATATCCTCCCGGAAAACTGCGCTCATCACGACCGGTCCTGTGCACCGTGACGTCACAGTCCGGTGCCGCATATATAACGAGCCGGCCGGTGGGGACTGCATACAGAAGCGTTTGGTGGCCAGACCAGACAGCAGACGAGAGTGGACTCTGGTCAGCTGCAGTGCAAGACTGTCAGTCAGCAATATGTGGAAACTGCTGGTCATCGCTGTTGTTTGTGTGCAGCTGTGCTGTGCGCAGTACCCGAGATACCTTCGTTTCCCGGTGGGCAGAGGTAAGATCAAAGATACCATGCGTCGGTGAATATGCATATCCAATAATACCGCCTGCCTGTTCTATAGAGTCAGCTCACAAAGCAAGGTGTCTTTTGATGAACAAAGCACCTGCAAAGCTAAACAAAGCACACCCCATGCTTTGGCTCCGAGATCCTGAGCGTTTACCACCGACGCCTCTTTGTTCTCTACAGGGTGGACGACACCAAATGCCATGACAAACCAGGTTGACAAGAAGTAACAACATCGGTGATGTCTGGAGCTCCCCATTCTCTGGCTGTAAACAGAGTCATTGCATCAAGGAGGACGGCGTTTCTTTACATCGACAGATTCCAGTGAGTGTGAAATGCAGCCACCAATTAGCAGTTGGAGGTCGGAACATGGACATCCGCACCCTACAATTCTTGCTACCCAGGTGAACCCACTTTGAAGAGCTCTTAATTTCCAGCACCGAAAGTTGGTCTAGTCCACAGCATGCAAATGTAAACCAGGATTCGTATGACATACGTCTATTTTCACTGACGTTTCAAATCATTAACGCGCTGAAAGTTTCTTGATGATCCTGACCGGTCTGATTTTAATGATTAACGTGCTTATTTTACAGGTGTCCGTCGGTGAGAAAGCAGGTGGACTTCAAGAAGCTGAGGCCAACAATCTGTTCTGCCGCGAGGCTCGGGGAGACAGGAGGAAGGAGTTTCCCGACTGCTGTGCCCGCCTTGTCTGTAAACACTACGTGGACGGCAAGCTTGTGCCGCTGCCGGCGCACAATATCCCCTGCTCTAGTCAGGACTGGGATGAAACTGCAGTTGCGGGAGTGCGAACCAAGATGTTTGAATATTTTCCGTGTATGCGAAGTTGTGTTGCCGAATGTGCCTATTGCCGTTTGGGCTTTCAGCTGGAGTTCTTGTGATATTGGTGCGATCTTTCAGTCATAGGATTTCGCGCATACAACTAGTCGCAAGCTTTGCTCAGCACCAATCTGATGCTCTGGTAAATGTACGTTGAATCTGAATTGATCGGACCTGCTGAGACATCTGGACAAGTCATTTTCCATAATGTCGTCGTCCATGGCAATATTATGGTTATTCGTACACCGATGAAACGTTTGTGAGCGATATTACCATTCAGATACATTCAACCATTATTCTTCATGCAAAGCGAAGCGATATCTGTCGCCGGATGGAAGCGCAAATAAACGTGGAATTTACAACTTTTGAACGCATCTGAGATCTGCAACAAGAAGACAAAAAAATCGCAAATTTGTTTCTTCCATTGTGTGACAGACTGACAGCAGCAGCTACTTGGGCAGCGCGGCTTTCATTCATCCATCATCACTGCTGGTCACGGTATACTCAGCACAAGATAGTTTAACCGATACAAAAACGTGCATCATAGAGGCTGATGGCAGCGGTCTCCGTTCTCCACAACTTGCGGGCTAAAACTGGACGATTTTCCGTCATATAACTTGCACCAGACCCATCAAAATGGCTTTGGGGTGAATTTCAAGACCAACCACGGCCTACTCAAAAGCGAGTGTTCTGTCTCCAACTCTTCCACGAACCTGGTCGATGTTTGACTGAAGTGCCCTGTGAAACGGTTCACTTCATCAGACATGATAACATGCAGGTGATATTTGAAAGTGTGAACCGCTCAGGGTGTCTCCAAGAATAAAAATTGGGAAGGGCTGGGTACTTACCGATGAATATGGGCGATGCTAAAGGCGGAGGTAGGCAAAGTTAGCCAAAAGGTTAAATTTTGCTAAAGTCTGTCCGTAAAGTAATCCGTGAATCTGCTAAAAGTGAACAAAGGATAAGGCTTTCCGTTATCCGCTATTTTTTTAAGACCGACATGGCTGACATCCCCTATAAAACTGCTAATCTCATGCTTTGTCTGTGAATGTCTTGGGATCACATCACCCCATTTCCCTATCAGTCTGTTATTAAACACGGCGAATCGGGGCGACAATTATGATCACTTCTGTATAGCATCAGTATGGCGTACAGTGCGTGGCCTGCGCGTACGTGCGGCACTATATGCCACCATGCCACGTGCGTGCGTGGCATATAGCGCGCGCTCCCTTACAGTATAGCACCAGTACCAGTATTTCAGTTGTGCCCAAAGTGTATCGCCGTCCCCTTAGCAATGACCTGAAGACGGTTGCGCTGTTCCACCATTGCGCTGAACCAGGCAAGACATTGGTATAGAGCTTTGGCTGCTGAGAAAAATTTGCTGACTCCAGGGGCGGATGCAGGATTTTGATTATACGGGAATTCATCTTAATCTGCGCAGACCTAGAAAAATTGGCGTGAGCACACGCACATGAGGATTATTCATTTTCTCCAGCCTGCTTAATCCTTCATTTTGAGGCCCAGTTTGTCGAAAAAACATGGAAAAATTAACTAGAATTGGCTGCTAAATGATATTAGATCAAGCACGAACCTCACTCCTAGCTTATTTACAGGAAGCATCCTGGTCAACGTGATAAGCTTACAGCTGATGACTAGCGCAGAGATTTCGCTGTGTGTATCATGGGTCACAAAATATCTTAGTATCTAAATGTGTTAAGAACATGATGCACAACTATAAAAGGTACCACAAATTCAACAACCAACATAAACGACACACACAACGAAGGCGGCATGCAAAATTATGTTTGACAACTGCGCTTAAAAATTCATTGTTGCATATCCCACTGGTGCTGTAAGGCTAAGGTACCAAGAGCTGAGCGAGAGAGCAAGAGCGATGGTGGGAGCTGCGACAGGCCAACAGAGAAGCTTCCGTCAGGAAGTGAAAGGTCCTCAGCGCAAGCGGGAAGAACCCCAAACTAACGTGGTAGACCCCGAAACGATCAGGAGTGCCCCGGCATGCCGACATATGGGGCCCCGGGCTGAGCACATGGTCCTTTGAGCAAAGGGGAATTACACAAGATCAGTGTGCGTGAATTTATGCCCATGTGCGATCAACATTGCCTGGGTAGGTTAACAGAAAGTGCCTCGATGGGAGTGAAGGATTCTCCGCAAACGAGATCAATGAAAACATCAATGTAGAGGGCTCCTGAGCATCGAATGGCTCGATGCTTTACCCTGTATGGGCCCCCGTAGCAACACAAGGCCCTTCGAGCAAGTGGAAAGAGCCCGAGACTAATATGAAGCGGCTATGAGCATCTGAGAGTGACCCGGTATATGGGGCCCGGAAAAAGCGTATGGAGCCTTTGGGCAAATGAAAAGTATCCGTGGAGGAGCGCTGATTGATTAAGAGTGCCCAGGCATGTTAGCGGATAGTGCCCCAACAGCAGCGTGGGACCCTGCCAGAAAATGCAAAGAGATCAAGGACAACGTGGAAGGTTCCTTAGCGATAGGATATACCCGGGAAGTAAATATAAAGGTCCCTGACAGCAGCGTAATTTTGACCTTAAGGCAGTGTAATGAGCATTAAAATATTGTCCAATCACCGCCCTCTCAATCAGCGAATTTCGCTGGTGACTGTTCTTGGTCGCTTGGACGCCCAAAGACGTTAAATCTTGTTGTGCTTTATGTTGGAAAACAGCACCTGTTCGGCCGTTCATGGGTCCCTTCGGAGCCTGTGGCTCTCTAAACACGCGCCCGGGTGGCCGGTTATATACCATTCGCTCGGGTGGGGGGGGGGGGGGTAGGGGTCAAGTTGCCCCCACCCCCCTGAGATCTCCGGGACTAAGAAAGCTAGAGACGCCACATTTACAGAGTGCATTGACCTGTACGTGGTCTCACTTAGGTCAAAGTTACAAGTTGCAGCGCACTGAGCATTAAAGCCTCCAATCCCTTCCTTCTCAACCAGCGAGAAATTATTTTCATCTGCTCTTAAGCCCTTCGTTTTCACTTGCGACTGTTCTTTTGTCGCGTTTTGTGTACAAAACTGTGTCTGTTCGGCCGGCTTTGGGCTTCTTCGTAGCCTATGTGCCCCTTGGGGGCCCAAGGGGCCATGGCCCCATGCCCCCCCCTCGCCTTCTGGATTCACACCGGCTGACACTGATGTCTCGCGTAGTGCTTCTACACCGCTGCTGAATCGCTAATAGGGATGGGCTTCCAAAAATCATTAACGGCATAATTATACGGGAGCTTGTCGCATGTTTCCAATTCATTTGGTATCCCTTTTTTGGCTGAATTTTCTGAGAAGCAGTAACCTGACAGCTTAAGCTTAGCTGTAAGCTGTAAGGTTTTGTCTCAACACAGGCCCGTTGGGGCATGGGCGCCGTTTTGAGGTACATCCGTTGTAGAAATGCTTTGGCAAAGGTGATGCGTAAAAATCGCCACATGTCATGAGTTTAAAACTTGTTAGGAGGAGGGAACGCAAGTTAAATGCATCTTGCTTGTTCTACGTATCTTGATAGTTGGCAGGCTCAGTTCCCTTGCATTCCATACCACGATGTGAGGAATTACCGCCTTCAGCGTCTGCTGAGTAGAGATCGTGGCAATGCGCTTTCGTCGGCGTGTATTGTACTCTTTGCAACTAGGCTGAGAAAAGCTCGTAACGGTTACTTGGCACCTGATGTTTATTTTCTACCAATTAAAATACGACCATCATTGCTTACTATCACGAGTAACTATCACACTATCAACATATGGGCTTCAGTGGACGGTGGATGGTGAGGAAGACTGGAATACGAAAATGGTACATGGGCAGGATACCAGACCAGCACGACAATGATCGGGACCTGAAAAAGAAAAAAACATGAAGTGTAATTAGTGAGCAATCAAATGTTGTGACTTAAACCCAATTTTGTTCTGTTAAACATGATGAAAATGGGGTAATGTTTCCATCTCTTTGTGAATAGTGACACCCCCTCCACCCAAGTGGAAAGCAGTTTCAGGACACTGTACTATCGCGGGGCCTTACCGCGGCGGGCCATATGCGGAGGCAAGTCTCGGCGGCATCAGGCATGCATGTACGGATCACCAACTTCCCAGCCTTCTAGATCCGAGAAGCGGTTGGAAAAGTATTTCTACGTCCCACCTACGCTTGTTTTTGCTGGCCGATCCAAGGCATTTCTTGGCCGTTTCCAGTATTGCGGGGCGGTGGTCTTTACACCGGATCCCATCCCGGTCCGACCTCAAATAGGTGCGTCACGGTGAAGGCCCCCAAACGCCGGGCGTCATGCACGTGCTAGAACAGCGCGTCTCGAGAGAATGTCCTCCCGGAAAACTGCGCTGATCACGACCAGCCCTGTGCACCGTGACGTCACGGTCCGGTTCCGTATATATAACGAGCCGGCCGGTGGGGACTGCATACAGAAGCGTTTGGCGACCAGACCAGATAGCACACGAGAGTGGACTCTGGTCAGCTGCAGTGCAAGACTGTCAGTCAGCAATATGTGGAAACTGCTGGTCATCGCTGCTGTTTGTGTGCAGCTGTGCTGTGCGCAGTACCCGAGATACCTTCGTTTCCCGGTTGGGAGAGGTGAGACCTATTGACATAATATCAAGATGACTTTATCGAGCCAATTGATACCACTTGCCTGTTCTCGCAGTCAGTTCACAAGCATGGCAGCAGAGTGGATTTTTATGGACAAAGCATGTGCAAAGCTAACTATGTGTACCCTATGTTTTGCCGGCGAGGTCCTGGGGGTAATTCTCGACATATTTCTGTTCTCTACAGGCGACGACACCAAATGCCATGACAACCAGGTTGACAAGAAGTACAACATCGGTGACGTCTGGAGCTCCCCATTCTCTGGCTGTAAACAGAGCCACTGCATCAAGGACAACGGCGTTCTTTACATCGACCGATTCCAGTAAGCGTGAAATGCAGTCATCAATCATTAGCTGGAAGTCGGGACCTAGACAGACGTCACCGTGCAATTATTGTTGCCTAAATTAACCCACTGGACCTGCTATTCAACATGCTACTCACACTGGGCATGTCTTTCAAAGTTTATGTCATTTTCACCACTCAGACTAGGTGAAGTCCACAGCAGTGATGGAAACCAGCTGTATGTTTTATGCTTCCATTTGTTGACGCTTCTAATCATGCGTGTTGCTGAGTACTTAATGGCCCTGGTCCTTCGGGTTCTGGAATCAACGCACTTACTTTACAGGTGTCCGTCGGTAAGAAAGCAAGTGGACTTCAAGAAGCTAAAGGCCAACAATCTGTTCTGCCGCGAGGCTCGGGGAGACAGGAGGAAGGAGTTCCCCGACTGCTGTGCCCGCCTTGTCTGTAAACACTACGTGGACGGGAAGCTTGTGCCGCTGCCGGCGCACAAATATCCCCTGCTCTAGTCAGCGATGGAATGGAACTACAGTTGCTCGAATGAGAACCAAAGACGTCTAAATATTCGTCCGTGTGTGCACATTTGATGCGACCGAATGTTGCTATTGCTGCGCGGGCTTTCAGTGCAAGTCATGTGATATTGGCGCAATGACAATTTAGATGGTTTTTGTGCATGCACGTACCACTTTGTTACTACTGAGCGCTGTTTTTGTACTGCACCAATCTGATGCTCAGGTAAATATACTTTTGAGGGTTGATGTGGGAACTGTTGAGACATCTTGGCAAATCATTCTCCATAATGTCGTCGTTCATGGCAGTGCCATGATCGTCCGGACAACGAGGAAGTGTTCAGGGGCCGTTTCCCCAGTCAGATATTATTTTACCAATATTCTTCCTTGGAAACGCAGTGAAATTCAATTCCAGACTGAGGCGTGAATACACGTGAGATATATCACTTTTGAGCCTGAAGCCTGGAACAAAAGACAGAAAAATCACACAGTTGGGTCCTCCCGAGTATGACAGACTAGCAGCATTAGCTACCTGGGCAGCGCGGTTTCCATCGATCCATCGTGGTTTCTGTTCACGCAATACTCAGGGCAAGGTAGTTCGACCGGTATGGACGCACATATCACAGAGGTTTTGACAGCCACACTCTTTCAGTTTGAGTTCTGAAACCCGATTATTTTCCTAAATTTCACCTTTACTAGGTTCACCATATAGCTTCCGGAGGCATTCAGGACCAATCACGGGGTGTTCAAAGCGAATGTTCTGTCCCCGGTTCTTCGACGACACCTGGTAGATGTTTGCCTGATGTGCGTTAGTTCAGCGGAGGTGGGCAAAGTTAGGCAAAAAGTTAAATTTCACTAAAAGCTTTCTG
This sequence comes from Pollicipes pollicipes, assembly GCF_011947565.3. Classification (NCBI taxonomy): domain Eukaryota; kingdom Metazoa; phylum Arthropoda; class Thecostraca; order Pollicipedomorpha; family Pollicipedidae; genus Pollicipes; species Pollicipes pollicipes. The sequence goes on along the minus strand of NW_023596921.1, from coordinate 42,833,149 downwards.
TGAAGCAGATATATGAAACTGCTGCAAACCTAATGAAAGGAAAAGTTTTTTCGTTTATCAGTTACTTTTTTAAAACCGACATGATTGGTATCCCCTTAAACCTTTTGAAATGGCCAAAATAGAGCTGGACCTTTGGTACCCGTCGGCATTTAGTTGAACTGCGCCCGGCGACAACAAATGGTCTGATGAGCGTCAGTGACAAACGCGCGATCCGTGCCTCGCTTTTTGGCATGCATCATGATCATGATCATGTGATGTATAGTTGCTCTGGGATGTAGCTCACCATTCTCACCGCACATTCCCAGCACTTGCCACTGCTTTTTGTGGGCGTGGGGAGGGTCAAAACAGGTTATGAGAGCAACGTTCCCTGTGTTAACCACCGCATGTTTTCACCGTATCTGATTTCTCCCCTTATTACTGTTGAATGTGCCGTCGAAATCTTTAGTACAGGCCAGTGCATCGCTGCGTGGTCAGAGCATCGTGAACCATTTCAGTGTATTGACCTCGCAGCACTAAACGCGCACATTTCCCCCCAGTTTTTTAGTATTATTTTTCGATCATGCACTCGAGTTTTAAAAGTGTCCGCAAACGTTCCTTGCACACCCGCCTGCTTGTGACGTAGGTCGTCGTTATCATGTCATCAGGTTCTTGTGATAGCTTCAGATCTACGGCTTTCTCCGACTTGTCGTTCGCACTAATTCCTCTTTGTACCGCAGAACTTTGCAGGTTTAGCCATGTTCTCAGTCCGTCCTTTTTTCTACGGCATCTGCTATCTCATTATCGAATCACTGGCATCGATTCTTGACGGCATATCCAAGCGTTTGGTGATTGCTGTATGCTCATGCTGCGTCTTTGTATCTGGTACGTAACTGGCCGCACTAACCGTACCCACTGGGCACTTGGCACAGTCACTTTTTCGGGTGTGGTGTAAACAATGACTCTGCTTCCCAGGGCTGGTCGGGCACGTATTTTTCACTGGAGTTTGGTCTGATCAGGCATGAACGTCCCAGTAAATGTTTATGGTAATCCCGGTTGCGCCGTCGTGTCATCGCGATATCTGGAACAACATGAGGCATATGGTTCACTGCGGAGTGTTCAAAAGCAGTCGTTCTTTATATCACGCAATTCTGAAGTTCTCAGCCATATGCCCATTCATTCCTATTAGAGGGTTTTCGGCTGGACCTTTTCAGTCATGCTCTCACTTGTACAGGTCATTGACAATGACTCTGAGTACGACAGTATCCGCGTGCGTTTAACAGCTAAGGATGCTAAAATCGTGCAACTTCTTCCGAGTCCTCCGCGACAAAAACAAGCGCGTTAGCTCACCGTCTGTTGTGGGTGGGTCTAGTTTCATTCAAGTCATTGCTGAGTGGCCACAATACATCTCAGGGGCAGTTTCCCAGCCATGGAGTGCGGACGGTAGCAAACCAATGCGTACTCAAAATATTTTTTGATCTTCTATTGCATGGGATGAAATAGCCCTGGTAGTGCAATGCTAAGGCAAGCCACGTCCTGTTCTCAGAACACGGCTAGTCATTCAGACCCCCTTTTACAGAAAAAAATTCGAGGCAGCTGAGATATGTCTGCAATCGTCGCCAGATTTGAAATTGTCCCCGCTTCGGTGCTGTAAGATCTGATCCTAGTTTACTTAACACCCTTTTACTTTACAGTTAGCCGAGTGCCCATCGTTGCGACCTTTCCAACGGCATCAGGCATTGCTAACTAAAGGATGTACACAGTTGATTTTCACGACCACCTTCAACATGCTATCCTACATCTGATGTGTCGATGTCATTTGCGTAAGTCGGCATACCATAAATAGAGACCCCAACTTCCCCGGCACTCCCACCACACAATCAGAAAGCTTCTTTTTGCGGGTTTGCAGATCGACTTGCTTTGCCTTCATTATCAAACCTCGGTTTCACCCACGTTTAGGTGAATGGCAACCGTATGGACCGAAAAGCGAACTTGCTGGTACGTGACACGCCTACACCACAGACCGGCCCCTAAGGGGCGGAGATCCAGGTGTGTTATATCGCTGGCGTCGAATCATCGTGTCGCGATTCATATGCGCGCTTTGGTTCATAAATGTGCGTGAATTCCAAAATTCAGCCAATCTCTACTGCAGCTGCAAGTGCTGTAATGTGCGATGAGAATGGCCAGGCACGTCCCAGAGTTACTACACATCACATTATCATGAGGATGACGCATCACGCGTTTATCATCAGAGCTCATCAGACCATTCGGTGCCACCGGGCGCGGTTCGACCAAATGCCGCCGGATACCCATTGTCCAGCTCTTTTTCTGCCCTTTCAACAGGTTTAAGGGATTTCAATCCTGTAGACCTTATAATGTAGCGGACTACCGAAGAAAATGTGTCTTCCGCTAACTTTTCAGTGGTTTCACAGATTTACTTTACTGATAACCTTTAGCCAAAGACGATTGCTGGGCTATTTTGCTCACCTCTGCTTTTAGCATGACATCAAGTCGACAACTAAGTACCCAAACTACTCCCATTCTTATTCTTGAAGCTACCATGTGTAGTTCACACGTTCATTTATCGCCTGCATTGATCATATTTGATTTAGTGAGCTGTTGTATAACTCACATCTACCGGGTGTCGTCGATCAACCGAAGATGGAGCACACGTTTTGAATAGCCCGTGATTGGTCCGTACATTCCTTCCAAGGCTATATTGGCGGGTCAGGTAAATTTTGTATTCACAAATATATTGCATTTCAGGATATAAGCAGTAGGACTGCAGTTAAAAAAAACATCTGTGATGTATATTTTTATACTCGTCACACTACCCTGCGCTGAGTATAACGTGACCAGCAGCGATGATGGATTGACGAAAACTGCACTGCCTAAGTTGTTGCAAGTCTGCCCCACTCGGGAGGAAACGATAGATTGTTTTGCATCTGTTTGTTACAGATCTCAGTCAGGTCGAAAAATCGCATGTTTCAGGTTTACCCGCGCTTCAACCCTAAATTTGATTCCACCACGTTTCGACCAAAGAATGAGGGTTAAATTCTATCTGACTGATAACATCTCTCACAAAAGTTTCATCGGTGTACGGATGGTCATAACGCTGTTATGGTTGACAAGATCACGAAAAATGATTTGTCCAGGCGTCTCAACAGGTCACATCAGTTCAGGTTGACAGATATATTTACCCGAGCATCAGGTTGGTGATGAACAAAAAAGACGACCAACAAATAAAAAAATATACTTAGGTGCACAAAAACCATATAAATAGACAATACACCACTATCACAAGACTCGCACTGAAAGCCCGAAAGAAGCGATAGGAACATTCGGATGCACCAAAGGTGCACACACGGACGAATATTCAGACGTCTTTGGTTCACACTCAAGCAAATGCAGTTTCATCCCAGCCCTGACTAGAGCAGGGGATATTTGTGCGCCGGCAGCGGCACAAGCTTGCCGTCCACGTGGTGTTTACAGACAAGACGGGCACAGCAGTCGGGAAACTCCTTCCTCCTGTCTCCCCGAGCCTCGCGGCAGAACAGGTTGTCGGCCTTCAGCTTCTTAAAGTCCACCTGCTTTCTCACCGACGGGCACCTGTAAAGTGATTGCGTTAATTATAAAACCCGATAGGCCAGGGGCGTCAACAAACCCTCAACGCACATGGTTTGAAACGTCAGCAAATACGAATATAAATCATACAAAGCCTGGTTTACATTACCTTCTTGCGGATTTCACCTAGTCTGGGTATTGGAGATGATAGAGCTTTTGAAAAGCATGTCCGGTGGGTTTATATTGGTAACAAGAATTGCACGGTGGCAGGTGGCCAGGTCCCGACCTCGAACTGTTAATTGGTGACTGCATTTAACACTCACTGGAATCTGTCAATGTAAAGAACGCCGTCGTTCTTGACGCAGTGACTCTGTTTACAGCCAGAGAATGGGGAGCTCCAAACATCACCGATGTCGTACTTCTTGTCAACCTGGTTGTCATGACATGTAGTGTCGTCACCTGTAGAGAACAAATGTAATTAGAGATTTACCCCAGGATCTCGCTACTAAACATAGAGCACACATAGTTAAGCTTTGCAGGTGGTTTGTTCATAAAAAGACACTTTGCTGTCATGCTTGCGAACTGACTGGGAGAACAGGCCAGCGATGTAAATTGGCTTTTTAAAGTCACCATGACATTATTTCAAATAGTATTCTTACCTCTGCCAACCGGGAAACGAAGGTATCTCGGGTACTGTGCACAGCACAGCTGCACACAAACAACAGCGATGACTAGCAGTTTCCCCATATTGCTGACTGAAAGTCTTGCACTGCGGCTGACCAGAGTCCACTCTCGTCTGCTGTCTGGTCGGGCCACCAAACGCTTCTGTATGCAGCCCCCAGCGGCCGGCTAGTTATATATGCGGCACCGGACCGTGACGTCACGGTGCACAGGACCGGTCGTGATCAGCACAGTTTTCCTGGAGGAGATCCTCCCGAGAGACGCTGTTCTAGCACGTGTCTGACGCTCGGCTTTTGGGGGCCTTCACCGTGACGCACCTATTTGAGGTCGGACCGGGATGGGATCTGGTGTAAAGGCCGGCTGCTCCGCAATGCTACAAACGGCTGAGAAAGCCCGATGGGTGGCTGACAGAAACAAGCAGGGATGGGCGAAAAGTGCTTTCCCAACCGTTTTCCAAATCCAAAAGGCTGGAATGTTAGCATTCCGCTCGGACATACCTAATGCCGCCGATACTTTCCTCCGCTCATGGCCCCCGCGGTACAAGCACGTTTTGGGTAGCTGCCAACAGACCGTTAAGCTATGACCGAAACAAATAGATCTGTTTCTAGGACTCAACCCTGAAGTCAATCGGCCGCAAGCCGTTTAGCATCAGGTTCGAACCCATCATGCCGGAAAGCCTGGAGCTGAGAGGCTGAGGAGGTTTCTTGCTGATAGCAAAAAAAAAAAAAAATGCTGTGCTTTTCCTAGCTGCATGCACCAGAAGGACATTTGATGGTGTTTGTGCTGAATGCCTTAAACATTGCAATTTGAACCCGATGATACCGATACCTGGTCCTGCATATTGCAATGCGTGCAAGAGGACTGGCACAATATACCACAACCAATAAAGCACAGCGTCTGTTTTCGACGCCGGCATTATGTGTTGGATGTCCTGACGTCCTGGACCCCAGGGACCTGAGCAGGTCTCACTTCGACAGCAGTGCCACAGTCTCACATCTCAACACGCTATCAAAAACCCACCGACCTCATGTATTTCCAGCATCATTGCTGACAGTGCTAGTGCAACACACTCGCCTCTCACACAGCATTCGCCCACATACCCTGCCTCTCGTGCTTTTCACGTGCGTCCAGACAAGGTGAGGTCCCACTGGCGCCGGACTTCTCATCGTTGAATGCGGTGTCGGGGAACGCCGTTGCGGAATCCTCGTGATGCTGTCCAAAGATCGAACATGTGGAATATTTCCGAAGGAAGTGCCAATGCATTTTGTGTTATGCACTAAGCCTCAGAGGAGACAAGCTCGTCCCACGGGAACGCGATGTCCCATGCACTTGCAGCGGCGCTTTGCGGTGTGGCGCTGCACAGACCATGCATTAATAACGGACTGACCGATTCAATGAGACAGCTACATGCACTCCGCTCCGGGGATTTACTTGGCCGCGCAGACGGTGGCTTACTGGGCCGGTGAACGTGACAGGAGCTGTTGGCTGCTGCCCGTGACGTCAGGATGATGACGTCACGCGTTGAGGCCCGACTCGGAGCAATTGGCAAATCGTGATCAGTGACGGTACAGTTGCGTGCATTTTTGAGGCAAATATAGATGCAGATGTGGGAAGACCTGAAGAGATGACACTCATTTGAAATTTGTCATCTGGTGATAAGCGGTTATTAGATGTAGCCTAGCCTATAGATGTAGCCTAGCCTATAGATGTAGCCTATAGCCTAGATGTGGCCTATAAGCGGTAGCCTTGATGTGAACTGTCCCAGAAGACTAACGTTCCTTCTTGGGAGCATAAGATGAGCGGACGCCAACGACCACTCGCAATCCAGTGGTAAAAAAAATGGGTCTACAATAGTCTGTATCATTCCTGATCCCGAATTTACGTTCAGAACATCTGAGTTATCAGCATTATATTGTTTTTGCCGGAAGTGATCCGCGTAGAATTACACCGCGGCTGGATATATCTAAGCACATGAATAAACAGAGAGTTCAAATCAGCGACACCGCCGAGCTGGTGATGTGGGGCTGAGTTCTCCCTATGCCTGCCTGTTTTGTTTTAGCACCGTAGAAGGCTGTTGACAGATTTTTGAAACAAAAATCACCGTACGGCCATGGACGTTACGTAAGGTGGTAGTAAGGGGCCACGACAGGGAGAGAGAGTCGCATCACCTATTCCCCAACAGGAAAGTATCGACTACCTCCGTCAAGAGCAAAAATCTCAGAAAGGGAAATCGTTAAGCAAAAAACAAGAAAACAAAACAAAACAACTCAGGTGTGAGTAACTCGCTCGGTAAAATCATTAAAGGAAATATTTCGCATTGGAAGATATCAAAGCAAGGTTCATTTATGATGAAGCAAACTCACTTATATTTATTGGTGTAACTTTTTAGTGGAAAATACTGCCTTAAACAACACAATTCCCCAGTTTGTAAATATTTCCTTCAGTGCATTGTGGTTTGATTACGTCATCGTACCTTGCACAAGATTGACTGAGAGCCAATTGTATGGAAATGTGGAGCATATGCGAAAATCACGCTTAAGAATACCAGATATGAACGCCTCGACAATTAATTTGTATTTGCCTTGATCGTTGGATGGCTCATGGAATGCCAGGGTTTGAATAACGACACTATGTCGTCATGAATGGAACATGACAATAAAATACTCTCCCTCATATACATTTCCCCATTTTTGCGAGCGTGTAGCTCGAAAACTGCAGAGCCTCGGGTTTTAGGAAGGCACACCCGAGATTTCCTCGTTTTCAGGAGGAGTGTTGACCTAAACAAAAGACCATTCCAAACACTGTTCGTTGCCGGTAGTATCCAAGCGCGCGAAGACGTACCAATGGCAAGCGAGTATAATTATGTTGGCTACATCGGGGCGATGAACACTTCGTAGCCTTTAAATTTGGAACAAAAACATTACGAAAAGCGTTTTTGATGTAAGCTGTCTGGCATCAAACAAGGTTGTCCAAACCAATTTAAGCCATGGGAGTTTAAAGTGGTTGAGCATAATGTACGTGCAGGCTATCATTTTCCTCTGCCTGACTATAAGGTGCCAACAGGGTCTTTGTTACCAGGGTGATTATGTGGGATGTGGTTAAGGCTTCCAGCCTTGACCGAGGTCCCTCCCCAGCCATGTCCGCCTCCCAGATACCGGCATATGCATAACTGAGAAGTAAAAAATCACCCCGTTGTGGTCAATGCAATAGACCCATGCGGTCAAAGTTGGTCTACTGTGGCCCAGCTTCATCTGAACGCGGTTGTACTTTGCCATGAACAAAGGGTGGTCCAGACGCAGGAAATACGCGAGGGGTAGTGGATGCCTTTATAAGCCTTACAGAAATGACTGACGTCACTAGTAACTCAGTCGGCAAGAGACGTTTGTGGCCATTTTTAAGGCCCAAGTATTTGGTCGAAGAATTCAAACCCCTGAAAGACGTGAGCGGTTAGTGCTGCTAGGTAATGGTACCCAAAAACTCGTGATGCTGTGGGCATAGTGCGATACACTGGTCTGTATTAAAGGTTTGTTCGACAGTGCATGACACTACTAACAAAGGAATAATTCAGGAACGAACGAAGCAAGCGAAGAATGCCATAGGAAAAGTAGTTTTATATCCTTTTTCAAGCTTCCACGTCCCCCTAAAAATATGTAGTAAATGCCGTGAGTATGCGGTAGGAATGATTAGCTAAGTCCCAGAGCAACTTTACATCTTTCTCATTATCATGATAACATGTACGCATAGAACCAAGGCATAGATCTTGCGTTCGTCAACAAAGCCCATCAAACCATTTGGTGTCACCGGAGGAAGTCCGATCTAATGACGACGGCCACCAGCTGTCCCGCTGGATCATCACCCTTTGAAGAGAATGTTCCACCCTTACATTGGCGTTTTGAACTGAAATAGCCATCTCGGGGACATTTTGATACAGTTCACAGCCATGCCCTTTTTAAGACCAAAAACCCTCTGGTTCCTGAGTTACACGCCCGCAAAAGTGCAAAAAGGTTATTGGGAGACAACTTCAAAGTCACTTTGGCTTTGATGTCGTCATAGAAAAGTCATACGATTGCCGTCATACTACAGACTGCTTTCTGCTTAAGGTCAAAATAACATGGGCGCTGTTACGCTCGCAAGAGCGATGATGCGGCACGCATGATGCAATCCGCGGAGGGTGATTGGCTGTTAGTGAGATTTAATTGCTGAATGCGCGTCGCGAACGTAAGCGTGAGCACCTTCGGGATGTGCGGCACTCGTCGTCAACAGGGCATTTTTCCTTATTTCTAGACCATAGGTCAATGCTTTAAAAAGAAAACGTCACTGTCTGCAAAAAGTACAGGCACCGAAAAAACAACGGCACTCTCCCGAATGTTATAAAAAAGAAGACGCGACGGCAGGGTCTTCATTTTTTCTCCTGCTGGCGTTTTGTTTCTTCTTCCTCTGACGTATTTCGTACAGACAGCTCGGTTGGCGTCTTGTGTACCGGAGCAAAGAACCCTGCAGGGGTTTATGGGTTAGCAAGGCATTATAAAGCTAGGAAATATTACGGCAATTTTAGATCTAGTTTTACTACAAATTCAACACATACTATAGGGACAAATTTAAATCCTGAACGAAACACTGTGACTCAATTCTTGGAAATTATTGAATATTCTTGAGTTGTGTTACCATAAACCCCCGTTGGGACTTTGTTTTGAACGGAGGTCACGGTGAAATGCTGAGTTATAACCTGAAAACCTGTAGCGGATATTGCGAGAATGCCTGGAATTTGACAGCCCTGCGGGTTGCGCAAGTGTGGGATCACACTTAGTTGGCATTAGAGTGTGAATCAGGCACGTGAAATGGGTGTGATCACTGGTGGTGCGTGCCAGTGGCTTGTATTGATCTTGATGTGATGGGGAGTATGCGCGCGAGGTTTGTACTTCTGAGAGAGAACATTGTTTTAATATCTTTTGAGCCTAATGAATCCCGATAAAATGTGATACATTGATTTGCGTTTAAACACAAGGTAGTCTTGTCGGCAAACTGAAAGAAACACTAGCACCCATGCTGCAGGGGTGTTCAAAGGCAATTCGCTGCTTCATTACGAAGGAGCGAATTATGCGGTGAGTTATGCTGCGCATCTTCCCAACATTCTGAACCTATTGAAGCATATAACATGTAATTAATCCATTGCATGCCATAATATTAGCATCTCATGTAGGCAGTAGGGACAGGTCAGCACAGCTCATTAATGTACATGCTTGGTATCAGCTCACATGATACAGATTTGCAAAGTTCTCTTTCACTGAAGAATTATGAAAATATAGTGCTGTATTATTATAGATGCAAATACTTCTGTCTTAACAAATTTTGTATGCACGCAGGCAATACTTGTGAGTCATCATTGTCACAGTCGCTGCAACTTGCGTGAGATTCTGGGTGTTGAGAAAGGTAAAAAAGTATTGCTGTTGGGTTCTTGGATAGCATTTAATAATATTTTTATCACGAGCCTTGTGTGCACTGACAGCCTGATCACTTCGTTGCATCGTGCAAGGTCAGCAGGTTTGCAGTGTCATTTCACTATATGTAATACCTTTTTGTTATACATGTGTTATTACTTGTGTGAACAATAGTTTTGAGTGAAGCAGCCTAATAGCTGCAACATGTTGCGTGACTGTGGAAGCTTAAGACGTCTTTGCATCTTTGTCACTTATGTTTTGTAGATTCCCAAAACAGGCTGAGCAAGTTGATGTCACTATTGTTTGTGCGCTTTTCTAAAAGTGATTTGAACATCGCATCATTTGTTTTTGGTCAGTCATATGTCAGGTGCGGAGTTAATACAAGCATCCATACTTAACCCGTCTTGGAATTAATGTGAAAGCAGTAGGGATTTGCAGTGCAAAACCCGTATCATTGTTCATTATGCCATGTCACAGTACGACACTGAGGTAGCGCCATGATGACACTGTTGACCCGTGCCATTACACAATGTACCACATTGGTTGACTTCTCTCTGTCAAGCCTGTGAGACAATAATGTAAATCTGTGAGGAGTAGTGGACGCTCTCATCAGTATCAGAAACGTCGTACGCCACCAGTAGGTAAGTGGGCAAGAGACGTTTACGGCATCTTTTAAGCCTGGAGTGCATGATCGAAAAATGTGAACTCTAGAAAGACGTGGGCAGTTAATGTCACCGGGTCAATGCACTTAAATGCTTTGTGATGATGTGAGCATACTGTGATACACTGGTCTGCACTAAAGGTTTGCTCGACAGTACATCGCACTTCTACCAAAGGGATAGATCGGGACGATGGAAGCAGGCTGAGACTGTCACAGGAAAAACTTCTTCGCGTAGCCTTCTTCAAACTCCTGTGCTCCCACACCTCTCCCCCTCGCAAAAACAGCAACAGTAGCAAGTGCTGAGAATGTACGATAACAGTCATTAGCTAATCCCAGAGAAACTAGTCATCTCATTATCATGATAATCATATACTTATAGAACCCAGGGCATATATCTTGCGTTTGCCACAAAGCAACATCACGCCATTCGGTGTCACTGAACACTGTCCGATCAAATGACGACAGGCACCAACAGTCCAGCCGAATTATCGTCCTGAATGACGTTGAAAGATATCAATGATGTACATTTTCATAAAATAACGAATAGCCGAAAAAGTCTCATCTTGTGCTAGCTTTTTCAGTTTTACGAATTTACTTTACTGATAGCCTGTTGACTAACTTTGCCTACCTCTACCTTCAGCATCGCTCATGTCGACAGTTAAGTACGCAAACTTCCCAAATTTATGTTCTTGGAGCCACCTGAGCCGTTCATAAGTTTAAATATCACCTACAGGTGAACATTGCTGATGTAGTGAACCGTTCTCACAATTCATTTCAGTCATACATCGACCGGGTGGCGTCGAAAAGCCGGGACGGAATACACTCTTTTAACAGCCAGTGACTGGCCATGACACGTTTCCCAAAGTCATTCTGACAGGTCTGGTGAAAGTCAGATATATAAAAATCGTCGAATTTCAGAACGCAAGCTGCAGGAATGCGGCTGTAAAAACCTCAGTGATGTATGCTTTTGTATCGGTCACACTATCCTGTCCTGAGTATAACGTGACTCATAGCGACGATGCATTGATGAAAGTCTCACTGCCCAAATAGCTGCTACCAGTCTGTCACACAGAGGACGAAACGATTGTGTGATTTTTCCCGTTTTTGTTGCAGACCTTAGTCAGGGTATGAAAGTTGTGTATGTAAGATTTATATACGCTTCCATCAGGAACTTGATTCCACTGCGTTTTGAGTGCACAGTGCTGGTAAAAATGTATCGAACTGGTCAGAGCCCTCGCAAGCATTTCGTCGTTGTAGGGATAATCAAAGCGCCGAAATAGATGACGAAATTATAGAAAATGATTCAACCTGATGTCACGAGAAGTTCCGATTACCCGGATTCGAAAATATATTTTCTTGAGCATCAGATCGGTGCCGAACACAACAGGCGATCAATAAATAAAAAGTGATATTTGTGTGCATCAAATGGTATAAAAAGACAACACACCAATATCACGAGACTTGCACTGAAAGCCTAGGCAGCAATAGACACATCAGGCTGCACCAAAGGTGCCCACACGGACGAATATTCAAGCATCTTTGGTTCGCACTCCAGTAAAGCTTTATTCCAGCCCTGACTAGAGCAGGGGATATTTGTGCGCCGGCAGCGGCACAAGCTTGCCGTCCACGTAGTGTTTACAGACAAGGCGGGCACAGCAGTCGGGAAACTCCTTCCTCCTATCTCCCCGAGCCTCGCGGCAGAACAGATTGTTGGCCTTCAGCTTTTTGAAGTCCACCTGCTTTCTTACCGACGGACACCTGTAAAGTGGTTGCGTGAATTATAAAACCTGATAGGCCAGGGTCATTAAGTAACATTCAGCGCGCATGAGTTGAAACATAGACATATTTAAACGTTTGCCATGCAAATCTTGACTTACATTCGCATGTTCACCTTGACTTCACCAAGACTTAATATTAGCATGTTCACCTGTACTTCAACAATTCTGAACACTGGAAATGACGAAGCACTTGGATAGCATGTCCAGGGGGTAAATTGGGAAACAAGAATTGCACGGTGACGGATGTCCAGGTCGCGACCTCCAATTGCTGATTCATGACAGCATTTTACACTCACTGGAATCTGTCAATGTAAAGAACGCCGTCGTCCTTGACGCAGTGACTCTGCTTACAGCCAGAGAATGGGGAACTCCAGACATCACCGATGTTGTACTTCTTGTCAACCTGGTTGTCATGGCATTTGGTGTCGTCACCTGTAGAGGACAAAGGTAAGTCGAGAGTTACCCCCAGGATATCGCTACCAAAACATAGAGCACACATAGTTTAGCTTTGCAGCTGCCTTGTTCACGAAGAGACACTTTGCTATCAAGCTTCTAAACCGACTGCGAGAACAGGCAAATGATATGAAATGGCTTGATAAAGTCACCAGGAAATCATATCAAAAGATCTTACCTCTACCAACAGGGAAACGAAGGTATCTCGGGTACTGTGCACAGCACAGCTGCGCACAAACAGCAGCGACCACCAGCAGTTTCCACATATTACTGCCTGAAAGTCTTGCACTGCAGTTGACCAGAGTCCACGCTCGTCTGCTGTCTGGTCTGGCCACCAAACGCTTCTGTATGCAGTCCCCAGCGGCCGGCTCGTTATATATGCGGCACCGGACTGTGACGTCACGGCGCACAAGGCCGGTCGTGATCAGCGCAGTTTCCCGGGAGGACATTCTCCCGAGAGGCGCTGTTCTAGCACGTGCCTGACGCCCGGCGTTTGGGGGCCTTCGCCGTGACGCACCTATTGGGGTCGGACCGGGATGGGATCTGGTGTGAACACCACCGCACCGCAATACTGGAAACGGCCAAGAAAGGGGCCGACAGAAAAAAGCGGAGGTGGGACGCTTTACCAACCGCTTCTCGGATCCAGAAGGCTGGATACCTAATGCCGCCGACAGTTGCCTCCACTCATGACCCGCCGCGGTACGGCCCCGCTTTGGCACAACTCGTACATGTATCCAGGCATCTTCCATCCACTGTGCTTTCGTAACTGTGGATCATGTCGGCAGGGTGCAAATGCTGGTTTACCCGAGCATTACCTGGCGTGCGGCATGGGGGGAATATTGCTGATGGAAATATATCTAAGGATCTTTAAAAAAATGGCGTACTGACGGTACTGCAATATTCTTAAGGTGTGTCTCCGAGATTACACTGCAAAAGAACCTAGTGAGACTTTCTGGTGTTTCCTGCGAACACGTCGGTTATCGATTCGTGGCTTCGTCTTGAGCCTTGAATATGAACGCCTTCAAAATTACTTCAGTGTTTGGGGGATTTTGCTGATATCATTTCAAAATTCTCTACAATGTCTTCGTGTCAGGGTACTGAAATAGTCATTGGCTGGTATACATACATAGACACAGCGGGCTTCGGAGCGACGTGAATTCAGACATTTGGTGGTGAATGGAAGGAAACGAGAAGATCACTGCATTGAGGTAACGACATAAGATTTTTCAAAAATAAGTAACACAGAAAAAACAAATAAAATTATTTACAAGGGCTCACGGGCATTTTGCATAGACGTCAGGCTTATAGCACTTTCCAGAAGCACCGTAGTGCTTGCAGTCAAGCCACCACCCGGGGGGCATGGTCCCGGGTGATTTCGTCTAAGGTCCGTTTCCTCATGTGAAGGCAAGATCACGAGGCCCTGTACCCGGCTCGCCCTGGGCAGCTGCCGGCTAACCACTGACCTATGACTGAAACAAATATATCTATCTCTGGGATTCCATTCTGGGGTCTGGCGACCGGACGCTGTTCATCACCGGATTCGAACCCACAATGACGAAAAAAACGATAAAAGCTGAGAGGCTGAAGGTCCTTCTTGCATAAACCACGCAAAATGCTACACCCATTCTAGCTGTCTGCGCCAAAGGGTCATTTTAACTATAAGTTCTGAATGCTTTTAACATTGCAACTTGAACCTGTTGAAAGTGCTACGTCGTCCTAGATATTACATGTGCAAACGGACATGCACAACATACGGCAACCAAAAACGCTCGTCTGTTTCCGATGCCGGTATCGTGTGTTGGACATCATGGTGTCTTGGGAGTCCTGGGATCTCAGCAGATTAAACTTCGACAGCACTTCCACAGTCCCCCCACATCTCAGCACGCTATCGAAACCCGACCGACCTAATCTTTTCCCAGCACCATTGCTGACAGTACTGGGGTAACACACTCGGCCCACACACAGCATCGGCCCACTCACCCTGGCTCACGTGCTTCCCATGGGCGTCTGGACGAGATAAGACCTCACTGGCGCCGGACTTCTCATCGATGATGACGGTGCGGGGAACTGCCGTCGCGGAATCCTTGCAAGGCCGTCCAAAGGTCGAATACGTGGAATGTTTCCAAGGAAAAAGTCCAGTACATGTGCTGCTATGCAGTAAGCCTGTAAGGAGATGAATTCGTCCCACCTGAATGTGATATCATGCACCTTTACATCAACACCTTGCAATGCTCAGCTGCACAGACCAAGCATTACTAACAGACTGATCGACTAAATAAGGCAGCTATATGCATTCCAGCCCTGGGATTGGTTCGGCCGCACAGCCGGTGGCGTACTGGTCCCCTGAGCGCGACGTGAGCTGTTGGTCGCGGCTCGTGAAGTCAGGATGACGTCATGCGCTGAGGCCCGACTCGGAACGACTGGCAAATCGTGATCAGTGACGCGTTACAGTTGCGTGGATTTGTAAGGCAAAAATAGATACAGGGGTGGAAAGACCTGCATAGATGGCACTCGTTTGAAATTCATCGTCCGGCGGTGAGCGATTTTTAGAAGTGGCCTTGATGCCAAGTGTTCCAGAAGACTAATCTTTCTTCCTGGCAACTCACGTTGGAGGGACGCCAACGACCGCGTGCAATCCAGGGGTATGGAGAATTGGTGCACAGGAGTTGGTACCCTTCCTGATAAAAAGACTACCCCTAGTTTACATGTAGAGCAAATGAGTTACTAGCATCTTATTACTTTCGCCGGAAATAATATCGGTAGTATTAAATCGTGACCTGATATGCCTAAGCACATGAATAAACAGAGAGCCATGTTTAGAGACTCGGCCGAGGGTAGATGCAGGTCTGTCCTTTCCCTATGACGGTATGTTTCATTTTAGGACTGTAGATGGCTTTTCACAGATTTTTTTATCACGATGCAACCATGGGCATTGTCAAACGTGCTAATAAGGGTCGACGACAGGGGGAGAGAGTTGCATCCCCTATTCTCCGACAGGAGAGTATCGTTCGCTCTTATCAGGAGCAAAATTCTCGCAAAGAGGCAAATATTCGACATGAATGACTATTACGTAGATAAATCGTGAGACGATGTCATTAAGATTGAGCGAATGAAGACATGAATTAAATAAAAATACTGGTATGGCGAAGCATATGTTCATTGTTTTTAGTAACAACACGAAACATAGTGGGAATAATTGTGCTGCACTGGATTCAACGTGGAAGTTTCGATAACACCTAGGATTTGCACACACCCCACACTTCGTTCCTTTCATGAGGGATGTGGACCCAGACAGAGGGCCGTCTCAAGTATTGCTCGTTGCCGGCATTATCCAGACGCACGAAAACGTTCTATTGGTAACCAGAGATATTTCTGTTGGCTGCATCGGGGGCATGCACACTTCGTTGCTGGTCGATTTGGAACCAAGACGGTACAAAGAGCCTAGTCGATATAGCTGGCTGGCAAGAAACCAGGTTGTCCGAAATAGTTATAAATAGAAACAACTAGAAATAGTAGAATTTACGGAAGTTGAAAATGGGTTGAGAGCGGTCTACGTGTAGACAATCATTTCCTTCTACGTGAGAACATGGGGCCGACGGGGCCTGTCTTAGCAGAGTGATTGTGTGGGGATATGGTTGAGGGTTCCAGCCATGGCTGAGGACACTTCCTAGCAATGTCCGGACCTCCGATACTGGAATATGCATAACGGAGATGTCAGCAATCACCCCGTTGTGGTCAATACAAGTGACTCATGCGGGCAAAGCTGGTCTACTGTGAGTCAGCCGCATGTGCACGCGGTTACATGTATTATATGCACGCGGATACATATATGTCATAAACACAAAGGTCGTCCAGACGCTATAAATCTGCAAAAGATAATGGATGCCTTCACCAGCCTCAGAGGGGCGATTTACGTCACCAGAAGGTAGATGGGCAAGAGACGTTTCGGCCATTTTTAAGGCTCGAGAGTATGATCGAGAAATGTAACCTTTAGGAAAATGTGTGCGTTTAGTGCGGCTACATTAAGACACTGAAATCCTTTGTGATGCTCCGATCATACCGCGATACATTAGCCTGTGCCAAAGGTTTGTTCGACACTGTATCGCACTTTTACTTTAAGAATAAACCAGAAACGTTTGGCTTCGGAGAAGTTTCCCTAATACCTATCTTCGACACCCTAACCCACGCCGTCCAAAAAAGAATAGTGCATTGCGCTGAGAGTATGCGGCAAGAATGATTGGCTAAATCCTTCAGGAACTACACATCACATTATCATGATCATAACGCATGCAAAGAACCGTTGCACAGATCGTGCGTTTGTCACCAAAGCTCATCAGCCTATTCGGCGCTATTGGATGCAGCTCAACGAAATACCGACGGGCACCAATTCCACAGCTCTATAATCCCCCTTTAAAGAGATTGAAAGCGATCAGCGATGGACGTTTTAAAAGGTGGCGGATAGGCGGAAAAAACTTTTTCGTTCGTTAGCTTTTTAGTAGGTTCAGAGATTTACTTACCTTAGAGCCTTTAGTAACATTAACTTAATGAACGGCTGTGTGATTTTTCTCGTTTGTTGCAGATCTCAGTCAGGGCCTCAAAGTTGTATATGCCAGGTTTATTCGCGCTTCCATCAGAAACCTGGTTTCCCAGCGTTTCGAGTGAAGAGAGCTAGTAACAATGTTTACGACTGGTGACAGCCCCCGCAAACGTTTCATCGGTGTACGGATGACTAAATTGGGGATAATGATTCACCCAGGTGTCACAAGAAGTTCCAGTCATCCGGGCTCGAAAGTATATTATCCTGAGCATCAGAGTGGTGCCGAGCACAACAAGCGACCAATAAATAAAAAAGTGATAATTGCGTGCACAAAATAGCATCAATAGACAATACACCAATATCACAAGAGTCGCGCTGAATGCCCTTGCAGCAATAGCAACACTCGGTTACACCAAATGTGCACACGCGGGCAAATATTCAGACGTCTTCGGTTTACATTTCAGCAAATGTAGTTCCATCCCATTCATGACTAGAGCAGGGGATATTTGTGCGCCGGCAGCGGCACAAGCTTGCCGTCCACGTAGTGTTTACAGACAAGGCGGGCACAGCAGTCGGGAAACTCCTTCCTCCTGTCTCCCCGAGCCTCGCGGCAGAACAGATTGTTGGCCTTCAGCTTCTTGAAGTCCACCTGCTTTCTCACCGACGGGCACCTGTAAAATAAGTGCGTGAATTATAACAGCAAATGGGACAGGCCCGTCAATAAACCTTCAACGCTCCTGGTCTGAAACGGCAGCGAGCACGAACAGAAATCATACGAACCCTGGTTTACATTAGCATGTTATGCACTTCACCAAGCCTGGGGTAATGCTTCATCCGCGATGGAAATGACGGAGCTCTTCAGTACCATGTTCAGTACGTTCAAGTCAGAAGAATTGCACGGTGCGCGCGGCTGTGCACTGGCCCTCAAATGCTAATTGGAGACTGCTTTTCATACTTACTGGTATCTGTCAATGTAAAGAACGCCGTCGTCCTTGACGCAATGACTCTGTTTACAGCCAGAGAATGGAGAGCTCCAGACGTCACCGATGTTGTACTTCTT
This sequence comes from Pollicipes pollicipes, assembly GCF_011947565.3. Taxonomy (NCBI): domain Eukaryota; kingdom Metazoa; phylum Arthropoda; class Thecostraca; order Pollicipedomorpha; family Pollicipedidae; genus Pollicipes; species Pollicipes pollicipes. The sequence goes on along the minus strand of NW_023596921.1, from coordinate 42,815,001 downwards.
GTCAACCTGGTTATCATGACATTTGGTGTCGTCGCCTGAAGAGAACAAAGAGACGTCGTTGGTAGGCACTCAGAATCTCGCAGCTAACACATCGGGTGCATTTAGTTTGGTTTTGCATATGCTTGGTTCATGAAAAACCTTCCTGCTATATTCGTAAGCACACTGCAAGAAAAGTCAAGCGGTTTCAATGGGATATGTAAAGTCACAATCTTACCTCTGCCAACCGGGAAACGAAGGTATCTCGGGTACTGTGCACAGCACAGCTGCACACAAACAGCAGCGATGACTAGCAGTTTCCACATATTGCTGACTGAAAGTCTTGCACTGCAGCTGACCAGAGTCCACTCTTCTCCGTTGTCTGGTCTGGTCACCCAACGCTTCTGCATCCATTCCCCAGCAGCCGGCTGAGGAATGGATGCAGAAGGGCCAGTCGTGAACAGCGCAGTTTTCCGGGAGGAAATCCTCCCGAGAGACACTTTTCTTACACGTGCGTGATGTCTGGCTTTGGAGAGCGGGGTGGGGAGGCGTCACCGTGACGCACCAATTGAGGCCGAGCCGAAATGAGATCTGTTGTAAAGATTAACCGCTCCGTAACACCACAAACCACCAAGAAAGATCAGGGGTCGCTAACAGAAACAAACGAGGGTGGGACGCAGAAGTGCTCTGCAAACTGTTTACCGGATCCAGAAAGCTGAAAAAGTTAACATTCCGGACGTACCTGCATAATGCTGCCGACACTTGCCGCCATGCATGGCCCGCTGTGGTACGGCCCCGCTATGGCACGACTCGCCCATGCATCCCAGCATCATCCATCCATTGTGCGCCCGTAAATATTGATCATGTCAGCATGGTGCGAACGCAGCCCTTTTCCAAAGCTAACTGCCAATATTGCTGATGGAAAATTCTCTCCACAGCCTCATACGAATTTCGCCAGGCCTGAACGAGCTTGAGATTGTCAAGCCCTAGCAGGTTTACATTTTCGATGTGCACAGAACACTAATGTTGTCGACCTAGTGGCTTTGCAGGGAACTGGTGGTATTAGAATTGATATGAGGATGTCGTCCAAGATGTCTCTGCAGAAAACAGCCCTACAGATATTTGTGCTTTTTATTAGCATCCCGTTTGATGACTGTCATTTGATGACTTCATCTTGTGCCTTGAACCTTGATGCATCATGAGCATCGAATCCGATTTCTTTGAAAATGACATTAGAACTTCACCGATTTTGCTGACTACATCGATGTTGCATTTTCTACGAAGTCTTCGTGTGAGGCATCTAAGCTGGTCCCTGGCTGATGTATGCGTGGTCTCAGCGGGCTTCGGAGCGGTTTGAAACATGCTATTTGGTGGTGGCTGTAAGGAAAGGGGACGACCACAGCATTGACGCTACGGCATAAGGACTTTCAAAAGCAATTTAGACAGAACAAATGCTGAATGCCTTGCACGGGTGACAGCAGGCTCATAGCACATGCTAACAATACCTAATTGCCTGCGGCGAACCCACTACTCGGGGGACATTGCCCCAGTCGAATGGATAATTTCACCTCAGGTCTGTTTTGCTCACGTGAAGACAAGAATACGAGGCCCTGTACACATAGCACATGTTAGCAATACATTGTTGGTTGCGGCCAACACACTAACCGGAGGGCACCGTCCCAGTTGAATGGCTTATTTCGCCTCGGGTCTGTTTGCTCACGTGAAAAAATATCGCGAGGGCCCATGCTCTGCTGACCCACTGTGGTTAGCCACCAGATATCTTCTGACCTATGGCTGGAACAAACTGACCTTTCTCTAGGACTTAATCCTGTAGTCAAGCGACTGCAAGCCATTTAGCATCAGGTTCGAGCTCATAATGCCGAAAAGTCTAGAGCTGAGAGAAAGAGGGTACTTCTTGCTTGCATCTAGGAAAGTACTTCACCCACCCTAGCTGCCTGCACTAAAAGGGTGTTTTATGTTGTTGATGCTGGATGGTTTGGAAATAGCGGATGGAACCTGTTGAAACTGTTTTTTCCCTGCATCTTACAAACGTGTGCAAACGGACATGCGTAGCACATATCAACAGATCACGCACAGCACTTGTCTCCAATGCGGACATCGTGTGTTCGGTATCCTTGAATCTTAGAGTCCCTCAGACCTGAACAGGTCTCACTTCGACAGCACTGCAACAATATCACATCTCAACACACTGTCGAAATCGGCCGACCTCTTATTTTCCAGCATGATTACTGACAGCGTTGGTGCCATTGGCATCAGCATCGGCTCACTCACTCTTGCTGTGGTTCTTGCGTGCGTCCACTCAAGATGGGGCCTACTGGCGCCGGACTTCTCATCGCTGACTATGGTGCCAGGGAATGCCGTTGCGGAATCCTTGCAAGGTCGTCTGGAGATCGAATGCGTGCTGCCAATGCATGTGCTGCTATGCACTATGCCTCAAAGCAGATAGTTTTGTCCCATTGGAATGTGATGCCACATGTAGTTCCATCAACGCTTTGCAGCGTGCACCCGCGTTGGTTATGCATTATTAGCAGTCTGGTCGACTTCATATGGCGGATATGTGCATTCCAGCCCTGGGATTAACACGGCCCCGCAGCCGGTGGCGTACTGGTGCGGTGAGCGAGACGAGAGCTGTTGGCTGCGGCCTGTGACGTCAGGATAATGACGTCACGCATTGAGGCCCGACTCGGAACGACTGACAAATCGTGATCAGTGACGTTACAGTTGCGTGCGTTTGTGAGGGAAATATAGATACAGGGGTGGGAAGACCTATAAAGAGGGCGTTTATTTGAACGTTATCGTCTGGTAATGAGCGCTTTTTAAGAAATGGGCTTATTATGAACTGTTCCAGAAGACTAATCTTTCTACTGAGAAACATACGATGAGGGGAAGCCAATGACCGCTTGCAATTCAGAGATAACAAGCATTGGTGTACAGTAGCTGGTATCCACTCTGATAAAAGAGCCCCCGAGTTTACGTGTAGAGCACCCGAGTTATTACCATTTTGTGGCTTTTACCACAAATATATTCGGAAGAATTATACCGTGGCCGCATATATCTAATCCTATGAATAACCAGAAATCCCCATTCAGAGACACAACCCAGGGCGCGATCCAGGTCTGTATTTACCCTAGATGCCGGGATGTCTTATTTTAGCAATGTAGATGGATCTTGGCAGATTTCAAAAAAAAATATCCGTGCAATCATAGGCATTACCAAGGGAGGTAGCAATGGGCAACGACAAGGGGAGAGGGCTGCATTCCCTATTCTCCAACAGGAAAGGGTCGTTCGCTCTTATCAAGAGCAAAAATTGCAGCTAAAAGCAAATATTTCACTTAAAAAACTAATGCCTATATAATTCGCTGGTCAATATTGTTAACAAAGAGAGAAGGTATACATGCATTTAATTAAAATTATTGGTGCGGTAAAACATTTGTGCCCTCTTTCGGTGACAAAACGGAGCACAGTGGGAGTAAGTGGGCTGCACGAGATTCAGCGTGGAAGATTCGTCTTACGCTAAAGATGAGTGCGCACCGGACATTTTGTTGCTTTCAGGACGAGTGTGGACCCGAACAGAAGACCATCGAAAACACTGTTCGTTGCAGCTAGTATACAAACGCGCGAATACGTACCATTGGTATCCAGAGATAATTATGTTGGCTGCATCGGGGCTATGAACGCTTCGTTGCTAGTCGGTTTGGAATTTGGACAGTAAAAAAGCCTCGTTGATGTGGTTGGATGGAACGATTAAATGTATCCGAAATAACTCAAGCATGGAAGATGAAAGGGGTTTGAGAATGGTCCACGTTTAGACAGTTAGTTTATTCTGTCTCACTTTATGGCGCCAACAAGACCCATGTCCCCGTGGTGATTGTGTACGGATGCAGACGAGCATCTAAGTCATGACCAAGGACCCTGCCCAGCCGTGTCCGGGTCTCAGATATTGGCATATGCGTAACTGAGAGGTCAGGAGTCACCCTGTTGTGGTCAATACAAGTGACGTATGCGGACAGAGCTGGTCTACTTTGAGTCAACCTGATATGGATGCGGTTATCCTTTGCGATAAATACAATGGTTGTCTAGACACGGTAAATCTGTGAGCGGTAGTGGATGCGTTCGTCAGCCTCAAAGGCATGACTTACATCACCAGCAAGTAGGTGGGCAAAAGACGTTTGTGGCCATTTTTCGGGCTCGAGTGCAGTATCAAAGAGTTAAGCTGCAGGAAAATGTGTGCGTTTAGGGGTGCTCGGTTAAGACACTGAATTGCTAGGTAATGCTGTGAACATACTGCGATACATTGGCCGCATCAAACATTTCTTCGACAGCGCATTGAACTTTTATTTGAAGAATAGACCAGGGACGGTAGGCGCAGGATAGATATTTGGTCAGGAAGTTTCTCCAACAACGCCCTTCGACCATCCCCCTCCCCACGGCCCGCCAAAAAACATGGATACTGCTAAGAATGTGCGACAAAAATAAGGAGTTTAATTCCCCATCAACTACATATGATGTTATCATCGCCGCGACGCAAAAACGGCGGCACAGATCGCGAGTTTGTCATCACAGCTCATCAGACCATTCGGTGCCACCGGACGCGGCTCGGCCAAATGCCGGTCGACACCAGTTCTTCAGCTCTATGATCACCCCTTAAAGAGGTTAAGAGAGTTCAATGGCGTACGTTTTTACAAGTAGCGGAAAAGCGGAACAGCCTCGCCTTTCATCAGCTTTTTATTAGACCAACGGATTCACTTAACTGACAGCCTTAAGCAAAATCAACTTAAGCAAAGATTGTGCGATTTCGTTCTCTTTTTGTTACAAATGTCAGTGAGGATCCGAAGACCAATGTCAGGTTTATTCGCGCTTGCATCAGGAACTTCATTGTCCTGCGTTTCGAGTGAAGAATGCTGGTAAAAAATGTATCTGGCTGGTGAGAGCCTTCATAAGCGTTTCATCAATGTACGGAAAATCAAAATTATAGGTGATGATTCGCCAAATGTCTCAAAAAATCAAATCAACCCATTTTAAAAGTGTATTCTCCTGAGCATCAGATGGCCGCCGAACAAAACACGGGGACCAGTAAAAAAAAGTGCTCTTTGTATGCACAAAGCAATATAAATACACAACGTACCAATATCACAAGACTCGCACTGGATCCCGCGCAACAATAGGAACATCGGTAACACCAAATATGCCCACTCTGACGAATATTCAGACATCTTTGGTTTGCACTCCAGCAATCGTAGCTTTATCCTAGCCCTGACTAGAGAAGGGGATATTTGTGCGCCGGCAGCGGCACAAGCTTCCCGTCCACGTAGTGTTTACAGACAAGGCGTGCACAACAGTCGGGAAACTCCTTCCTCCTGTCTCCCCGAGCCTCGCGGCAGAACAGGTTGTTGGCCTTCAGCTTCTTGTAGTCCACCTGCTTTCTCACCGACGGACACCTGTAAAGTAAGTAAGTTAATTATAAAACCCGACATACCAGGGCGGTCAACCTTCAGTGCACGTGGTTTCAAACGTCAATAAGTACAAACATGATTCATAAGAATCCTGGCTTACATTAGCATGTTGGAGGCTTTACCAAGTCTGAGCGCTGAAAATGACGGAGCTCTTCAATAGTGTGTCCAGTACGCTTAATGAGGTAACAAAAGTTCCACGGGCGCGGGCGACCAGGCCCCGGCCTCCAACGGCTAACTGATGACTGCATTTCATACTCACTGGAATCTGTCAATATAAAGAACGCCGTCGTCCTTGACGCAGTGGCTCTGTTTACAGCCAGAGAATGGAGAGCTCCAGACATCACCGATGTTGTACTTCTTGTCAACCTGGTTGTCATGGCATTTGGTGTCATCACCTGTAGAGAACAAAGATAAGTAGAAAGTTAGCCCTCAGGATATCGCAGTCAAGACATCATGTCGGCATAATTTAGTTTTGCAGCTAATTTGTTCATCAAAAGCTACTTTGCTATTATACTCGTAAGCTGACTGCAAGAAAAGACAAGCGGTATCGATTGGATATATAAAGTTACCATGACATCGCATTGTTAGATCTCACCTCTGCCAACCGGGAAACGAAGGTATCTCGGGTACTGTGCACAGCACAGCTGCACACAAACAGCAGCGATGACCAGTAGTTTCCACATATTGCTGACTGACAGTCTTGCACTGCAGTTGACCAGAGTCCACTCTCGTCTGTTGTCTGGTCTGGCCACCAAACGCTTCTGTATGCAGTCCCCAGCGGCCGGCTCGTTATATATGCGGCAACCGGACCGTGACGTCACGGTGCACAGGGCCGGTCGTGATCAGCGCAGTTTTCCGGGACGAAGTCCTTCCGAGACACGCTGTTCTAACACGTGTCTGACGCCAGCCTTTATGGGAGGGGGGGGGGGGGGGGGCGTCACCGTGACGTACCCATTGAGGTCGAGCCGAAATGAGGTCTGTTGTAAAGACCGACCGCAACGTAATACAGCAAACGGCCGAGAAAGGCCACGGGTGGCTAACAGAAGCAAGCGGAGGTGGGTCGCAGAGATGCTCTGCAAATCGTTTGCCGAATCCAGAAGAAAAAGCTGACATTTTGTGGGAAAGCTGACATTCAAGATGATGAGGCCCACTGACCCACTGTGGCTACCTACCAGCTAACCACTGACTTATGACTGGAACAAATTGATCTGTCTCCGGGATTCAGTCTTGGAGTCAAGCAACCGCATGCCGTTCATCATCGGGTTCGAAGTCATCATCCCGAAAAATCTGGAGCTGAGAGACAGAGGGTACTTCTTGCTTGCAACTAGGAAAGTACTTAACCCACTCTAGCTGCCTGTACCAGAAGGATGTTTCATGTTGTTTATTCTGGATGCTTTGAAAATTGCGGATGGAGCCTGGTGTAGCTGCTTTTTTTCCTGCACCTTGCAAACGTGTGCAAACGAACACGCGCAGCACACATTAACAGATAGCGCACAGCACTTGTTTCCAATGCCGGCATCGTTTTCTTGATATCCCTGTATCTCAAAGTGCCTGGGATCTGAGTGTGTCTTGCTTCGGCAGTACTGCAACAATCGCACATCTCAAAACACTGCCGAAAATTGGCCAACCCAGTATTTTCCAGCTTAGTTAATGACAGTACTGGTGCTACACGTATTAGCATCGGCTCACTCATCCTTCCTGTGCTTCTTGTGTACGTTCAGACAAGATGGGGTCTACTGGCACCAGACTTCTCAGTTGACTATGGTGCCGGAGAATGCCGTTGCGGAATCCTTGCAAAGTCGTCTGAGGATCGGATACGCGGAATGCCAATACATGTGCTGCTATGCACTATGCCTTAAAGGGGATAGCATTGTCCCATTGGAGCCTTATGTTATATGCAGTTGCATCAACGCTTTGTAATGAGCAGGTGCACAGGTTATGCGTTATTAGCAGGCTGTTCGTCTTCATATGGCAGATGTATGCATTCCAGCCCTGGGATTTACACTGCTCCGCAGCCGGTGGCGTACTGGTGTGGTGAGCGAGACGAGAGCTGTTGGCTGCGGCTCATGACGCCAGGATAATGACGTCACGCGTTGAGGCCGGACTCGAAGCGACCGGCAAATCGAGATCAGTGACGTTACAGTTGCCGTGCATTTGTGAGGCAAATATAGATGCAGAGGTGGGAAGACCTGGAGCGATGCCCCTGATTTTAGATGCATCGTCTGGTGATGAGCGCTTTTTAGGAATGGCCCTGCATGAACTGTTCCAGGAGACTAACCTTTCTACTTGGGAACATACGATGAGCAGACTCCAACAACCGCTTGTAATCCAGTGATAAAAGGATGGGTGTACAGTAGTTGGCATCCTCTCCGATAAAACAATTACCCAGAGTTTATGTCTAGAACATCTGAGTTATCGGTATTTTATTGGTCTTACCGCAAATGATCTCGGTAGAACTAGACCGCGGCCGGAGGCGTCTAAGGCCATGCATAAACAGAAAGCCCAAATCAGAGACGTACCAATGGGGTTGATCTTGGTCTCTCTTTACGCTATGCCCGCATGTTGTATTTTCTCACCGTAGATTGCTCTCCACATATGAAAAATAACGCACAGCCATTGGCGTTGACAAAGGGGATATTTATGGGCGATGTCGCGGGAGACAATTATTCAGTAAGCATCAAACATCGCAAAGTTATTCAATATCATTAACGGCGAGCGAATGAATGTATGCGATTTATTAAGATTACTGTCATGGTGAAGCATTCGTGCCTTCGTTTCGGTGAGAACACGGAGCACAGCGGAGGTAACTGAGCTGCATGGGTTTTCATTTTGAGATTTTTGATTACATTAAAGATGGCCACACACGTAGCAATTTCTTGCTTTAAATAGGGTTGAGGACCCAAACAGAAGACAGACCCAAATACTGTTTGTTGCCCTCATCATCAAACGCGCAAATACGTCATATTGGTAACCAGATATAATTATGTTGGTTGCATCGGGGTATAAATACGTCGTTGCTGGTCGATTTGGAGCCAAAACTTCTGAGGAGCATAGTTGATGCGGCTAGCTGGCATCAAACATTCCTGGCAAATAATTCAGTCCATGGATATTGAAAAGTGGTCGACAATGGCCACATGTGGGCAATCATTTTTTTTCTGATTAACCACATAACGTCAACAGGGTCTATATGAATGACGTTATTATGACGTCGTGAATGCCAAAGTGACTTTAATTTACTGTCCGCGATATACCTTTTCCCATTTTCGCGGCCGTGTAACTCAGGGACTAGAGGGGCTTACGTCTAAGCAGGTAGGACTGCGAACAGCACCGAAAGGCCTCCAAAATGGCTATTCCAGTTCCAAACCTCACATAAATGTGTAACACTCCCCTTAACAATGCGATTTCGTCTGTATGCGGATGAGGCTTCCAGCCATGACTGAGGAGCCTTCCCACCAATGTCCGTGTTTTAGATACTTGAATATGCATAGCTAAGATGCCAGGAACCACCCCGTTGTGGTCAATGCAAGCGACCCATGCGGTCGAAGTTGGTCTGCTGCGAGTCACCTAATATAAATGGGGATATACTTTGTCATGGGCACAAGCGTCATCTAAAGGTAGTTAATGTGCGCGGATAATGGATTGCCTACATCTTCCACAGAGAGATGACTTACGTCACCAGTAAGTAGTAGTGCAATAGCCGTCTGGGGTTATTTTCAAGGCTCGATTGCTTGATCAAAAAAATCAAACTCCATGACCCTTTGTTGGTTTAGTGCTGCTAAGTCAAGACACCAAAATAAGTCACGAAACTGTGGGCATTAGATGTCATCGGACGCAATGCAAGCAAATACCGACAGGCACCAGTTGCCCCGCTCTCTTTTCGTGGTTGGGGTTAAATAGGGTTGAAATGGATCAATGATGTAGTTTTTAGTTAAAAGAAAACGGATTGCCGAAAAATGTCTTTGTCTAAATAGATAGCTTCGTCTTCTGTTATCATTTTAGCAGTTTTACGGATTCATTTTACTAATATCCTTTTGGCTAACTTTGTCTACCTCTGCCTTCAGCATCGCTCATATCGACAGTTAAGTACTCAAAACTTGCCCATTTCTCCTTCTTTGAACAGCTTTGAGCAGTTCACACGGTCAAACATCACCTACAAGTGATCATGCTTAATGTATTTAACTGTTGTATATAGTCCATTTGAGTCATACGTCTACCGGATTTCGTTGAAAATAGGAAACGTAATACACTCTTTTGAACATCCCGTTATTGGCCATGACATGCCTCTGAACGCTATTTTGCCGGGCCACGTAAAAGTTCTAATTAGGAAGTTGCCGACCTTCAGCACGCAAGGTATAGTAATGCGGCTGTCTAAAACCCCTTTGATGTATGCTTTGGCATTGGCTCCACTACCTTATCCCGAGTACAACAGGACCAGCAACGACGATGTATTGATGGAAATCGGCGCTGCCCAAGTAGCTGCTGTTGCCAGTCTGCCACACACGTGAGTAAGTAATTGGGTGTTTTTTTCTTCTCTTTTGTTGCAGATCTCAGTTCACGAGCTGCAAGTAGTATGTGTCAGGTTCTTCGCTCTTCCATCAGGGAGTTAATTTCACTGCTTTTCGAGTGAAGAATACCGGTAAAAGTTTATCTGACTGGTGACATTACTAACAAACGTTTCAATCGTTGTACGGATGATCAAGACACAGAAATGGATGACGGCATTATGTACAATTATTCGTCCAGACCTCTCAAGAAGTCCTCGCCAATCCTGATTCAAAAATATATTTTTCTGAGGGATCAGTTGGTGCCGAACAAAACAGGCACACAATAAGTAAATAAGTGATAACTGTGTGCACAAAAAACTATATAAATATGCAATACACCACTATCACAAGAACTCGCACTGAAAGAGCCCCGCGCAGCAATAGGAACATTCGGCTGCACCAAAAGGCGCACACAACGGACGAGTATTCAGACATTTTTGGTTTGCATTCCAGAAAATGTGTTCCATTCCATCCCTGACTAGAGCAAGCGATATTTGTGCGCCGGCAGCGGCACAAGCTTCCCGTCCACGTAGTGTTTACAGACAAGGCGTGCACAGCAGTCGGGAAACTCCTTCCTCCTGTCTCCCCGAGCCTCGCGGCAGAACAGATTGTTGGCCTTCAGCTTCTTGGAGTCCACCTGCTTTCTCACCGACGGACACCTGTAAGGTAAGTGCGTTTATTATAAAACCCGATAGGCCAGGGCGGTCAAGTAACCTTCAGTGCACATAGGTTTGAAACGTCGGAAAATTTAAACGTTTGCTATACAAAAGCGAGTTTACATTACCATGTTGTGAACTAAGCCCCCTCTGGGTGCTGGAATTGTCGATGCTCTTTAGCAGCACGTCCAATGGTTTATTCAGGTAACAGGAATTGCATGGTACCGGGTGGTCCAGGTCGCGAACTGCGCTGCTGATTGGTGGCTGCATCTTAACTCACTGGAATCTGCCAATGCAAAGAACTCCGTCCTCCTTGATGCAGTGACTGTTTACAGCCAGAGAATGGGGAGCTCCAAACATCACCGATGCTATACTTCTTTCAACCTGGTTGGCATGACATTTGGCGTCGTCACCTGTAGAGAACAAAGGTAAGTCTAAAATTATCCCCGGATATCACTACCAAAACATAGAGCATGCATTGCTTAGCCTTGCAGATGCTTTGTTCATGCAAATCCCCTTTACTGTCATGCCTGTAAAATGACTGCGAGAACAGGCAAGCGATATAGATTGGCTTGATAAAGTCACCATGATATCATGTCAAAAGTTTTTTACCTCTGCCAACCGGGAAACGAAGGTATCTCGGGTACTGAGCATAGCGCAGCTGCACGCAAACAACAGGCGATGACAAGCAGTTTCCACATATTGCTGACAAGTCTTGCATTGCAGCTGACCAGAGTCCACTCTCGCCCGCTGTCTGGAGTGGCCACCAAACGCTTCTGTATGCAGTATCCATCGGCTGACTCGTTACATGTGCGGCACCGGACCGTGACGTCACGGTGCACAGGACCGGTCGGGATCAACAGTTTTCCGGGAGGAAATCCTCCCGAGAGGCGCTGTCCTAACACGTGTCTGACGCCCGACTTTTGGGGGCGTCACCGTGACGCACCAATTGGGGTCACACTGGGACGGACCGATCTAAGTTCTAAAGTTCTAAAGATCGATCTCTCCGCGCTACTACAAACGGCCAAGAAAGGTCATTGGGTGGCCATGGCTGGGGTCGTGGATGGGGATGGGGAACATCTCAGGAAAACGGTAAACCGCGACATGCAAGACTGAGTACTACATAAATCGTTGACGATTATCATGTCAACGATAGAATGAATACCTGTATTTGATTGAAATTACTAGCGTGGTGAGGTGTCTGTGCCTTTCTTTTGGCAACAGCACCGAACACAGTTGTAGCAATTGGATTGCATGGTGTTAAATGTTGATGTTTTGAATTACACTAAGGACGGGCACACACGCAACGTTTCCTTCCTTTCACGAGGGTTGTGGACCCAAACACTGTTCGTTGCCGGCGTTACCCAATTGCACGAAGACGTACCATTGGTAACCATATTTATTTACGTTGGTTGTAGGGCGACTGAGAACGCTTTGCTGCTGGTTGATTTGGAGCCAAGACAGTACAAAGAGTCTAGTCAAGGTAGCTGGTAGGCTTCAAACAAGCTTAAGACATGGAAGTTGAAAGGTGGCTGGGAGTGGTTCACGTGTAGATAGTTTTCATGATTTCTTGCCTGACTACATGATGCCAACAGGACCTATCTTAACAGGGCAATTGTGTTGGGGATACGGATGAGGCGCCCAGTCATGACCAAGGAGCCTCCCAGCCATGCCCGGGTTTTAGATACTTGCAGATGCATAACAGAAGGGCCAGGAATCACCCCGTTGTGGTCAATGCAAGTTACCCAGGAGGAAAAACTGGTCTCATATGAGTCAGCCATATCTGAATGCCGTTGCACTTTGTCATGATCGCAGGCGTCTTCTTGACTCAGTCGGTCTGCAAGAGATAGTAGATGCCTGCATCATCCTCAAAAAGATGGCTTATGTCACTACCACGTAGGGTACGAAAGGTGCGTTTATGGTCACTTTTGAGGCTTAAGTGCGTGACCAAAAAATAAAAAAACTCCAAGAATCTATTTGTATTTAGTGCTAATATGTCAAAGCACTGAAATGGTTTGTGATGCTGTGGGCATAATGCGATAAGCTGGCTGTACTGCAGGTTGTTGTCGAAAGTGTGAACTTCTACAAAAGTGAGAGATCAGGGACGGCTGACGCAGACAGAGGTTGACTGAGGAAAAACTGCCCTTCCCGCCTATTTTAACCCTCCCCATTCCCCGCAACACAAAAAAACTGTTGTAATGTGCGGTGACAGTGGTCAGGTACATCCCAGAGCAACTACGCATCACATAATCATGATGCTGCACGCGAAGAACCGAGGCACGGACCGCGTGTCTGTCACCAAAGCTCAGACCATTCGGTGTCACCGGACGCAGTTCAACCAAATGACGACGGACACCAGTCCAGCTCTTTTTCACCCTTTAAACAGGTTTAAAGGGATATCAGTCATGTAGGTCTTACAAAGCAATGCATTGCCAGGAGCACCTTGTCTTCCGTTAACTTGTGAGCAGTTTGACAGGCTTACTTTACTGATAACTTCCAGCGAAAGCCTATTTTTTGACCTAGCTTTGCCCACCTCTGATTTGTTGCTCGCGGCCAGCCCACTATCCTCAGTGCATTGCCCCAGTTGAATGGCTAATTTCACCTCAGGTCTGTTTGCGAATGTGAAGACAAGATTACGAGGCCGTGTATACGGTTTATTACCCACTGTGGTTAGCCACCAGCTAACCACTAACCTATGACTGGAACAAATTGATTTGTCTCTCGGATTTAATCCCGGAGTCAAGCGACCGTGGGCGATTCATCATCAGGTTCGAACTTATCATGTCGAAAAACATGGAGCTGAGAGAATGAGTTCTTATATCCAGGTATGTATTTCGACCATCCTAGCTGCCTGCGCCAGATGAACATTTTATATTGTTAATGCTGGATGCTTTAGAAATTACGGATGGAACTTGCTGTCACTGTTGCCTTTCCTGCAATAAGGCTACAAAGGTGTGCAAGAGGACATACGTAACACACATCAACAGATAACGCACAGCACTTGTTTCCGAACCGGCATCGTGTGTTTGGTATCCTTGTATCTTTGAGTCCCGGAGACCTGAATAGGTCTCACTTCGACAGCACTGCAACAATGTCACATCTCAACACTGTCGAAGATCGGTCGACCTGATATTTTCCAGCATAGTTTCTGACAGTGCTGGTTCTACACGCATCAGCATCGTCCCACTCACCCTTGCTGTTGGGATTTTCATTAAGTAGTATATTTTCTTTGATGTTAGGCAGTGTTTAAGGTGGCCGGCGGCGATCAGATATTTTGTGCGGCAGCATATGGCCGACGGTGGTCGGACATTTTGTAGTAACACGCGGGTGGCTTAGCCCGAATGGTCGGATGTCCCTCCCGAGAAGAGCGAGAGGCCAGGGAAATACAGGATTACAAGTGTGTGCTCAATGTGTTTTCCTAACATTTGCAGTGCTTTTCGCGTGCGTCCAGATAAGATGGGGCCTACTGGGGCCGAACTTCTCATCGTTGACTATGGTGCCGGAGACTACGGTTGTGGAATCCTTGCAAGGTCGTCTGAAGATCGAATGCGTGGAATGCCAATGCATGTGCTGCTATGCACTAAGCCTGAAAGGAGATAGCTTTGTCTCATTGGAATGTGACGTCACATGTAGTTGCATCAACGCTTTGCAATGTGCAGCTGCACAGGTTATGCGTTGTTAGCAGGCAGATCGACTTTATATGGCAGATAAATGCATCCGAGCCCTGGCGTTTACTCGGCCCCGCAGCCGGTGACGCACTGGTCCGGTGAGCGCGAGGAGAGCTGTTGGCTGCGGCTCGTGAGGTCAGGATGGTGACGTCAGCCGTTGGGACCCGACCGGGAACGAACGGTAAATCGTGGTCAGTGACGTCACATTTGCGGGCATTTGTCAGGCAAAAACAGTTGAAGGGATGGGAAGACCTGCATAGACGACACTCATTTGAAGTGCAACGTTCGGTAATAAGCGATTTTTTTAGAAATGGCCTCGATGCGAACTGGTCCAGAAGACTGAACTTTCTTCTTAGGAGCACACGATAAGCGGACGCCACGACCGCTTGAAATCCAAGGGTAAAAGGAATGGGTGTACAGCAGTTTATATCCTTCGTGGTGAAAAGAATATCCCAATTTACGCCTAGAGCATATGAGTTATCAGCATTTTTTGTTTCTACCGGAAATAGTTTTGGTAACACTCGACCATGGTCGGATGGGGCCAAGATCATGAATAAACGGAAAGCCTAAATCAGAGACACGACCCAGGGGTGACGAAAGTCTGCCTTTTCCCTCTGACGGTATGTTTCATTTTAGCACCGTAGATGACTCTTCACATATTTTTTATCACCGTACAATCATGGGCATTGCCGAAGGGAGCAATGAGCAATGAGCTAGAATCGCTTTTGACCTAGGATGGGAGTGAAAAACCCCATCGCAAAACTATCGTGCGAGAGAGAAAAAATCAGTCCACAAAAGATGGATCTTATGAGCTCGTGAATGATGCTTCAGCAAACAAAGACACCTTTTTCAACTTAGCATGGACGTAGTATCATGAACCTGACAAAACCGTTTTGATTTTTGACATCTGAGTCTATTTAAGTGAAACAGAATACAATAAAACATAGTCATTTCATGACAGCGTAATGAGCATAACAAATTATTAACACCAATAATTTAATGCTGCACTTTGCACTTCACTTTCACAGGACTTTTAACACAAAGCAAAGCAAAGGAATTCAGTAAAAAGTAACAACAAAAAGTTCAACAAGCATAAAACACTAAACAAAAAAACCTTGAACTCCTACACATCAGTCCATCACCAAGTCAAACACAATAGACATACCTCTGACTTCTGTTAAGATGGGGTCAGGGAGAAAACATTTTGTCGCTGTTTCTTAAAAATACCAGTGCTTACTTCCATGAAAGTAGCCTTACTATGCTTAACCTAAAGAGGCCTTACTTCACCTCATCCTGTCAAACCTGTTTGTTTCACAGCAGCAGTTGTGAGTTATTGATTCTTGCGCAATTCTTATTGCCACTTGCCATGCACTTACCAACTCCACCCAACTTAGAGAAGCCCATATGTTGAACATCATCTCAACTCACCTCTCTGTTCACGGCAGCGCTTGTGATAAAAACATGATAAAGCTAATTTTTGGCTGGTTTGAACTTGCATTTTATTCAGTTCATTTGTAAATGCTTGTTGACATCAGACAAAGTTGACAACACACAGATCAAAACACTTTAAATCACGTTGAACAACTTATTTTGATTGCCATGGTTAGCCTATGTCAAGGGCAATAATGGGTATGCTCCGCAAAACAATGTCTCTTCGCCAAAAGTAACATGACTTTTAAATGGCCATGCCAGTATTGCTGCTTGCCTTTTCAGCTGCAGCAAAAGCATCTTTTTAGGCTTGTTTATTCACTATTTAATGACAAAGTTTCAGATGCCGGTTTCACATTTTAAATGGATTGGTCTGACTATTTATTACATACTAATAGTTAACTCATATTATAATGGCCATGCAGCTTAGAGTATCCCTGTGTTAAAAATATAGCGCAAATATACAGTACAGTCATTTGCCAGTCACCTGAACATGGCAACTATGGAAAATATCTGGTTAAAGCAGCCATGAGGGACCTTCAAGAAATTTGGGGCAAAAAATCACGAATATGAAACAAAATAAGCCCATTGCATGCCTTGTGGCATTATTATTTGTCTTACGACAAAACTCGATGGATTAAAACGTAAAATGGCTAACTCTGGTCACCAATCATTTGTCGCAGCAGGTTAGGTAAGCAATTACTTGGTACACAGGAGACTTCCTGGCTTCTTCCTGCTCCCCCAAGACAAGAAGTCAGCACCTTTTGCATGGTCTGCTGGCAGACAGGAGTCATCCCATTTACCACCCAAATATAAATATAAATCATGCCCACCAACCTACGGGATCAAAGTGCGAACAAGTAAGAGTTGTGCATGATAAACATCTCCAGAGAGCAGAATTTCGCCATCGAACACTTCTGTGTTAGCTGCGTCGGGTCTGTCCCAAAGCTCCATATGGTAGCATTAGGATAGTCTTGTCAGGTAGCCTGGTGAGTTAGACACTCGAAAGGCTTAGATTTATCATTATCGAGCACCGCCATGAACCAAGAAAAAAACTATTTTCGCGACAACACGCAACACATAGGAGTAATTGGGCAACACGGAAATCAACGCGTAAGACTCGGATTGCACTAAAGATGAGTACGCACCCGACATTTTCCTGCTTTCAGGAGAAGTATGGACCCAAAAAGGAGGCCGTCCCAACCACTGTTTGTTGCCGGCATTATCCAGGCGCACGAACGCGTACCACAGGTAACCAGGGATTACTCTGTTGGCTGCATCGGGGCCTTAATCACTTCGTTGCCGGTCGCCATTTGTAACAGACAGTACAACGACCCTGCTTTACATAGGTGGATGCCATCAAACCAGGGTATCTGAAGTAGTTAGAGTCATGGAAGATAAAAACGGTTGGGAATGATCTACGTGAAGACAATCATATTCGTCTATCTGAACACCTGGTGCCAACAGGACCTGTCTTAACAGAGTGGTTATGTAGGGATGTTGTTCAGACTTCCAGGCATGACTGAGGAGCCTCCCCAGCCATGTCCGGGTCCCCAATACTGGCATATGCGTAACGGAGATGACAGGAGTCACGCCGTTGTGGTCAATACAAGTGACTCATGCGGTCAAAGTTGGTCTGCTGTGAGTCAGCCTCATATGAACGGGGTTACGCTTTGTCATAAACACGAGCGTCGTCTAGACACAGCAAATCTGCGAGAGATAATGGATGCCTCAGCCACCAGCCTCAGAGCGATGGCTTACGCACGAGCGGGTAGGTGGGCAAGAGACATTTGTGGCCATGTTTAAGGCTCGAGTACATGATAGGAAAATGTAAGCTCCAGGAAGAAGTGTGTGTTTGGTGCCGCTAGGTCAAGACAATGAAATGTTTTGTGATGCTGTGAGGATACTGCGATACACTGGCCTGTACCAAAGGTTTGTTCGACAGTGCATTGAACTCCTACTAATAGAATAAAACAGGGTCGGTTGACTCCGGAGAAGTTTCCCTAATGACCTCCTTCGACTCCCTCCCCACCCCCACCCCCAAAAAACAGCAGACAGTGCTAACAATAATCCCACAGTAATTACACATCACATTATCATGATTATCACGCATGCAAATAACCCGTGCACAGATCGAGTGTTTTTTACCCGAGCTCATGAGTTCATTCGGTGTCACTGAATGCAGCTCAACAAGATGCCGACGGGCACAAATTCTCCAGGTCTATAATCACCCTTTAAATGTTGAAATGGGCCACTGATGGAGTTTTGAAAAATAGCGGACAACTAACAAAAAAAAAACACGGTCTTTCGTTAGCTTTTAGTAGGCTCACCAATGTATTTATCCGATTACTCCGATAGACAAAATTTAACTTAACTAACCATTGTGTTATTTTTCTGTTGTTGTTGCAGATCTCATTCGGGATCTGGAAGTCGTATACGTGTGTCAGTTCTGTTCGCGCTTCCATCAGTAAATTGACTTCTTAGACAAAATTTAACTCAACTAACCATTGTGTGATTTTTCTGTCGTGTTGCAGATCTCATTTAGGATCTGAAAGTCGTATACATTTGTCAGTTCTGTTCGCGCTTCCATCAGTAAATTGACTTCCATGCGTTTTGAGCGAAGAATATTGGTAATATGTATCCGACTAGCGGCAGCCCTCACAACCGTTTGATCGGTGTGCGGATGGCCAGAACACCTAAATAGATGACACAATTATGCATAATGGTTCGCCCAGATGTCTTCAGAAATCCCGTCAATGCTGATTCAAAAGTATATTTTCCTGAGCATCAGACCGCTACCGAACAAAACACGCGAGCATGTGGGCAAAAAACTGATACTTGTGTGCAAAAAAACTATTCAAATAGACAATACACCCATACCACAAGACTCGCACTGAAAGCCCGCGCAGCAACAAGAACATTCAATTGCACAAAATGTGCGCACACGCACGAATATTCGGACATCTTTGGTTCGCACTCGAGCAAATGTAGTTCTATCCCAGCCCTGACTAGAGCAGGGGATATTTGTGCGCCGGCAGCGGCACAAGCTTCCCCGTCCACGTAGTGTTTACAGACAAGGCGGGCACAGCAGTCAGGAAATTCCTTCCTCCTGTCTCCCCGAGCCTCGCGGCAGAACAGATTGTTGGCCTTCAGCTTCTTGAAGTCCACCTGCTTTCTCACCGACGGACACCTGTAAAGTAAGTAAGTTAATTATAAAACCCGATAGGCGGGGCCATTAAGTAACTCTCAGCGCGCATGATTTGAAACGTTTGCAAATTTGAACGTTTGTCATACAAATCTTGGCTTACATTAGCATGTTGCGGACTTCACCAACTCTGGACACCAGAAATGACGAAGAACTTGAATAGCATGTCCGGTGGGTTTATACTGGTAACAAGAATTGCACGGTGGCAGGTGGCCAGGTCCCGACCTCGAACTGTTAATTGGTGACTGCATTTAACACTCACTGGAATCTGTCAATGTAAAGAACGCCATCCTCCTTGATGCAGTGACTCTGTTTACAGCCAGAGAATGGGGAGCTCCAGACATCACCGATGTTGTACTTCTTGTCAACCTGGTTGTCATGACATTTGGTGTCGTCACCTGTAGGGAACATCAATAAGTCGAGAGTTAGCCCTCAGGATCCTGCAGTCAAA
This sequence comes from Pollicipes pollicipes, assembly GCF_011947565.3. Classification (NCBI taxonomy): domain Eukaryota; kingdom Metazoa; phylum Arthropoda; class Thecostraca; order Pollicipedomorpha; family Pollicipedidae; genus Pollicipes; species Pollicipes pollicipes. The sequence goes on along the minus strand of NW_023596921.1, from coordinate 42,795,599 downwards.
ACATCGGGCATGATTAGTTCAGCTTTGCTTGGTTGGTCATGAAAAACTACCTTGCTGTCATGTTCGTAAACTGACTGCAAGAAAAGGCAAGAGGTATCAACGGGACACATACAGTCACCATGACATCACATTTTTAGATCTTACCTCTGCCCACCGGGAAGCGAAGGTACCTCGGGTACTGTGCACAGCACAGCTGCACACAAACAACAGCGATGACCAGCAGTTTCCACATATTGCTGACTGACAGCCTTGCACTGCAGCTGACCAGAGTCCACGCTCGTCTGCTGTCTGGTCTGACCACCAAACGCTTCTGTATGCAGTCCCCAGCGGCCGGCTCGTTATATATGCGGCACCGGACCGTGACGTCACGGTGCACAGGACCGGTTGAGATTAGCGCGGTTTCCCAGGAGGGAATCCTCTCGAGAGGTGCTGTTTTGGCACGTGCGTGACGCCCGACTTTGGGGGCCTTCACCATGACGCACTTAGTTGAGGTGGGACCGGGATCGGAGCCAGTGTAAAGACCAACCGCTTTGCAGTACTGCAAACGGCCAAGAAAGGACATGGATGGGCCCACAGAAACAAGCGGAGGTGGGACACTTTACCAACCGCTTCTCGGATCCAGAAGGCTGGGAAGTTAGCATTCCACTCGTACATACCTAATGCCGCCGACAGTTGCCTTCGCTCATGGCCCACCGCGGTACGACCCCGCTTTGGCACAACTCGTACATGTATCCAGGCATCATCCATCCATTGTGTGTTCATCAATTTGGTCATGGCGGCGGCGTGCGAATGCTGCTATATCCGAGAGTCAACTGACTGGCGGAATGCGAGGAATATCGCTGATGGAAATATATCTAATCAGCTTTGAAAGAATGGTGTCGGACCTGGACGACCTTGGGCCCTCAAGTTAGCGTGTTTGCAACCGCCATGTCTGCAATAGCACTGACGCTGTTGAGATATTTGCCATGGGAAGGAAACTGAGCGGTACTGGACTATTTTAAGGTTTGTCTCTGCGATTACACTGCAGAAGAGCCTGGTGAGAGCCTTCTGCGTTTTTTTTTGCGAACACCCCCGTTGTCGATTCATGACTTTGTCTTGAGCCTTGAATCTGAGTGCGCATAAAATTCATTCAGAACTTGTCTGACTTTGCTGATAAGTTCTTAAATTTCCTGCAACGTCTCCTGCCAGGATACTAAAAATAGCCCTTGGATTTTACAATACATAGACAGAGGCGTGCTTTCGAGGTGATTTGAAATATGATATTTGGTGGTGACTGAAGGGAAATGGAAAGACTACTGCACTCAGGTGACGGCATGGATTTTTTTCAAAAACAGGTCGGACAGAAAAGCATGTTCACGGTGACGGCATGGATTTTTTCATAAACAAGTCGGACCAAAAAGCATGTTCAACGCTTTGCACGGACCCACAGACATTTTGCGTAACAGTCAAGCCACCACCCGGAGGGCATTGTCCCAGGTGAAGGATAATTTCGCCTGTCTGCTTCCTCATGTGAAAGCAAGATCACGAGGCCCTGTACCCGGCTCACCCTCTTCGGGTAGCTGCCAGCTAACCACTGACCTATGACTGAAAAAAGACATCTGTAGCTGGAATTCGATCCTGGGTCGAGCGACCACAAACCGTTCATCATCGGGTTAGAATTCATAATACTGAAAAAGTATGAGAGCTGAGAGGCTGAGGGTCCTTATTGCATACACCATGCGAAATATCACGCCCATCCCAGCTGTCTGCACCAGAAGGACATTTTATGTTTTTAATGCTGAATGCTTTTAACATCGTAACTTGAACCTGCTGAAACTGTTATCTTGCTCTGCATATTGCAACATGTGCAAACAGACCCGCACAACATACAACAACCAACAACGCACGTCTGTTTCCGATGCCGGTAGTGTGTGTTGGATATCCTGGTACCTTGGGGTCCCTGGGACCTCAGCAGGCCAGTCTTCGACAGCACTGGCATCGTCCCACACTTCAACACGTTCTTGATGGCCGACCGACCTAATCTTTTCCCAGCACCATTGCTGACAGTGCTGGTGCAACACATACGGCCCACACAAAGCTTCGGCCCACTCACCCTGGCCCGCATGTTTCCCATGCGCGTCTGGACAAGATAAGGCCTCACTGGCGCCGAGCGTCTTATCGCTGAATACGATGCCGGGACCTGCCGCTGCGGAATCCTCGCAAGGCCGTCCAAAGGTTGAATACGTGGAATATTTCCGACGAAAACGTCCAGTGTACGTGCTGCTATGCACTAAGCCTGGGAGGAGATGAATTCGTCCCACGTGAATGAGATATCACGCACCTTTACATCAACACCTTGCAATGTGCAGCTGCACAGACCATGCACCACTAACAGACTGATCGACTTAATAAGGGAGCTTAATGCATTCTGGCCGTGGGATTGATTCGGCCGCAGAGCCGGTGACGTACTGGCCCAGTGAGCGCGACGAGAGCTGTTAGCTGCGGCTCGTGACGTCAGTCTGATGACGTCATGCTTTGAGGCTTGACTCGGAACAACTGGCAAATCGTGATCATTGACGCTACAGTTGCGGGGATTTGTGAGACAAAAATAGTTGCAGATGTGGAAAGACCTGGAGACATGGCACTCATTTGAAATTCATCGTCTGGAACAGGCGATTTTTGGAAACTGACTTGACGTGAACTATTCCAGAAGACTAACTTCTCTTCTTGGCAACTCACAGTGGGTGGACGCCAACAACCACTTGCAATCCAGGGGTAAAAGGAGTTGGTGCACAATAGTTGGTATCCTTCCTGGCAAAGAAGATTACACCGAGTTTACATCTGGAGCATATGAGTTATCAACGTTTTATGGCTTTTACAGCAAATAATATTGGTGGAACTAGACCATGGCCGGTTATTTCTATGCGCATGAATAAACATGGAGCTCAAATCAGAGACACCGTCGAGGGGGTGATGCAGGTCTCTTGTTTCCCCATGTCGGCATGCTTTATTTTAGCCACGGAGATGGTTCTTCACAGATTTGTTATCACGGTACAATCATGGGCATTGCCAAAGGGGTAGCGATGGGCGACAACAGGGGCAGAATCGTTCCTGTGATTTGTTGCCCTGAAAGTATTGTTCCTTTTGTTCCGATCGTTTGCTCCTATCAAGAGCGACAATCTAAGCAAGCACTGTTTGTTGCAGACATTATCCAGGCGCACGAAGGCGTACCACAGGTAACCAGGGATAACTCTGTTGGCTGCATCGGGGCCTTAATCAGTTCGATGCTAGTCGATTTGTAACAAAGACGGTACAAAGAGCCTACTATCTGAAATAGTTAGGGCCATGGAAGTTGGGGACGGTTGGGTTGGGTTGGGTTGGGAACGGTTGGGAACGACCCACGTGCAGACAATCCTGTTCTTCTATCTGAGTATCTGGTGGCAGCAGGGCCTATCTTAACATGGTGATTGTGTGGGGATGTGGTTCGGACTTCCGGCCATGACTGAGGACCCTCCACAGCCATGTCCGGGTCTTAGATACTGGCATTTACACAACTGAGAGATAAGGAGTCACCCCGTTGTGGTCAATACAAGGAACTCATACGGTCGAAGCTGATCTTATGTATGCCACCCTCATATGCACGCGGTTACACTTTGTCATAAACACGAAGGTCGTCTAGACGAGATAAATCTGCGAGCGTTAGCGGATGCCTTCACAAGCCTCAGAGAGATGGCTTACATAACCACTGAGTAGGAGGGCAAGAGACATTTGTGGCCATTTTTAATGTTCGAGTGGATGATCGAAAAATGCAAACTTCAAGAAAATGTGTGCTTTTAGTGCTGCTAGGTCAAAACACTGAAATGCTTTTGATGCTCTGTGCACACTGCGATACACTGGCCCGCGTCAAATGTTTGTATGACAGTCAATTAAACTTCTACTCCAGTTCTACTTGAGTTTGTCACCAAAGCTCATCAGATCATTCACGTTGCTGAACGCAGCTCGGCCAAATGCCGACGGACATCAATTCTACAGCTCAATTATCACCCCCTTTAAGGGGGTTAGAAGGGATCAGTGATGTAAGCATTTAAAAGTAGCGGATAAGCGGAAAAAACTTTTGTGTTCATAAGCTCACAAGCTTACTCACCTGGTAGCCTTGAGTAAAATTAACTTCATTAACGGTTGTGTGATTTTTCTCGTTTTGTTGCAGATCTCAGTCAGGATCTCAAAGTTGTATATGCCAGGTTTATTCGCGCTTCCATCAGAACCTTGATTCCCCCGCGTTTCGAGTGAAGGGAGTTAGTAACAATGTATAGGACCGGTGACAGCCCTCACAAACGTTTCATCGGTGTACGGATGACTAAATTGGGGATAATGATTCACCCAGGTGTCACAAGAAGTTCCAATCATCCGGACTCGAAAGTATATTTTCCTGAGCATCAGAGTGGTGCCGAACAAAACTGTCAATCAGCAGGTAACAAAGTGATATGTGTGTGCACAAAGACAATATAAATAGGCAATACACCAATATCACAAGACGCGCATTGAATGCCCTCGCTGCAGTAGGAACGTTTGGTTGCCCCAAATGCGCACACGCGGACGAATATTCAGACATCTTTGGTTCTCACTCTGGTGGGCACAGCAGTCGGAAAATTCCTTCCTCCTGTCTCCCCGAGCCTCACGGCAGAACAGATTGTTGGCCTTCAGCTTCTTGAAGTTCACCCGCTTTCTTGCCGACGGACACCTGTAAAATAAGTGATTAATTATAAAAGACACTAGGCCAGGGCCGTCCACAAACCTTCAGCGCACATGGTTTGAAACGTCAGCGAGCACAAACAGAAATAATACGAATCCTGGTTTACATTAGCATGCTGTGTACTTCACCAAGCCTGGGCGCTGGAAAAGACGAAGCTCTTTAATAGTATGCTCAGTTCGTTTTTTAGGTAAGAAGAATTGCACGGTGCGGGCGGCCGGGTCCCGGCATTCAAATGCTAATTGGTGACTGCATTTGACACTAGCATCTGTCAATGTAAAGAACGCCGTCCTCCTTGATGTAGTGACTCTGTTTACAGCCAGAGAATGGGGAGCTCCAGACATCATCAATGTTGTACGTCTCGTCAACCTGGTTGTCATAGCATTTGACATCGTCACTTGTAGAGAACAAAGATAAGTCGAGAGTTAGCCCTAAGGATTTTGCAATCAAAGCATCATGTACGTGCAATTTAGTTTTGCAGTTTTTTTTTTGTTCGTGAAAAAGTGCCTTGCTCTTATGTTCGTAAGCTGACTGCAAGAAGAGACAAACGGAATCAATGGGATATATAAAGTCACCATGGCATCGCATTGTTAGATCTTACCTCTGCCAACCGGGAAACGAAGGTATCTCGGGTACTGTGCACAGCACAGCTGCACACAAACAGCAGCGATGACTAGCAGTTTCCACATATTGCTGACTGAAAGTCTTGCACTGCAGCTGACCAGAGTCCACTCTTCTCCGTTGTCTGGTCTGGTCACCCAACGCTTCTGCATCCATTCCCCAGCAGCCGGCTGAGGAATGGATGCAGAAGGGCCAGTCGTGAACAGCGCAGTTTTCCGGGAGGAAATCCTCCCGAGAGACACTTTTCTTACACGTGCGTGATGTCTGGCTTTAGAGAGCGGGGTGGGGAGGCGTCACCGTGACGCACCAATTGAGGCCGAGCCGAAATGAGATCTGTTGTAAAGATTAACCGCTCCGTAACACCACAAACCACCAAGAAAGATCAGGGGTCGCTAACAGAAACAAACGAGGGTGGGACGCAGAAGTGCTCTGCAAACTGTTTACCGGATCCAGAAAGCTGAAAAAGTTAACATTCCGGACGTACCTGCATAATGCTGCCGACACTTGCCGCCATGCATGGCCCGCTGTGGTACGGCCCCGCTATGGCACGACTCGCCCATGCATCCCAGCATCATCCATCCATTGTGCGCCCGTAAATATTGATCATGTCAGCATGGTGCGAACGCGGCTCTTTTCCAATGTTAAGTGTCAATATCGCTAATGGAACGTTCTCTCTACAGACGAATTACGCCAGGCCTGAGCGAGCTTGAGACTGTCAAGCCATAACAGATTCACATTCGCCATGTGTACAGTAACACTAACGTTGTCGACCTAGTGGCTTTGCAGAGAACTGGCAGTATTCGAATTGATATGGGGATATCGTCGAAGATGTCTCCGCAGAAAAAAATCCTACTGAGATTTGTGCCTTTTAATCATCATCCTGTTTTGATCCTTTTTGTTTTCGTTTGATGGCTTCATCTCGCGCCTTGAACCTTGATGCACCATGAGCAGTGAATCCGATTGCTTTCAAAGGAAGTCTATCTAACCTTATCTAAGGAAGTACTAGTACTACTACTTCTTATAGTACTACTACTACTACTAGTACTAGTACTACTTATCTAATCTTATCAAAAGAAGTACTTCACCCACCCTAGCTGCCCGCACCAGAAGGATATTTTATGGTGTTTATGCCGAATGCTTTAAAAATTGCGAGTGGAACCTGCTGTAACTGCTTTCTTTTACTTGATCTTACAAACGTGTGCAAACGGACATGTGCAGCACACATCAACAGAAAACGCACAACACTTGCTTCCAATGCCGACATCGTGTGTTCGGTATCCTTGAATCTTAGAGTCCCTGAGACCTGAAAAGGCCTCCCTTCGACAGCACTGCAACAATCTCACATCTCAACACACTGTCGAAATCGGCCGACCTATTATTTTCCAGCATAGCTGCTGACGACGTTGGTGCCACACGCATCAGCATCGACTCACTCACTCTTGCTGTGCTTCTTGCGTGCGTCCAGACAAGATGGGGCCTACTGGCGCCGGACTTCTCATCGCTGACTATGGTGCCGGGGAACGCCGTTGCGGAATCCTTGCAAGGTCGTCTGAAGATCGAATGCGTAGAATGTCATTGCATATGCTGCTATGCACTATGCCTCAAAGCAGATAGCTTTGTCCCATTGGAACGTGATGTTATATGTAGTTGCATCAACGCTTTGCAATGTGCAGCTGCACAGTTTATGTGCTATTAGCGGGCTGGTCGTCTTCATATGGCAGATATACGCATTCCAGCCCTGGGATTTACACGGCCCCGCAGCCGGTGGCGTACTGACGCGGTGAGCGAGACGAGAGCTGTTGGCTGCGGCTCATGACGTCAGGTTGATGACGTCACGCGTTGAGGTCCGACACGGAACGACTGGCAAATCGTGATCAGCGACGGCTCAGTTGCGTGCATTTGTAAGGTATGTAACTATAGATGCAAGGGAGGAAAGATCTGAAGCGATAACACTCATTTGAAATTTCTCGTCTGGTAAGTAGCGCCTCATGGAAGTGGCCTTGATGTGAAATTTCCCATAACACTGACCTTACATCTTGGGAGCATACGACGAGCGAGCGCCAACGGGTGCTTGAAGCATTAGGGTCCTCTATAAATGTGGAATGAGTTACGAATTATGCTTATATAATTCTTCAAACTCGTACGCCCCCCCCCCCCCAACCGAAAAACGGTAGCAAGTACTGATAATGTGCAATAAGAATGATAAGTTAAATTCCCGGAATAACTGCACACCACACAATCATGATGATCATGCGCGCAAAGAACCGAGGCATATAGTGTACGTTTGTCACCAAAGCTTACCAGACAGTTTGTTTTCACCGGGCGCAGTCCGACCAAGTGTCCAGCTGTATTATTATCCTTCAGAGGTTGAAAGGGATCAACGATTAAGATTTATTATAGCAACAGATGGCTGGAAAAGCTTCATCTTCCGGTAGCTTTTTTGCAGTTTTCCGGATTTACTTTACTGACAGCCTTTTCGCTAACTTTGCCTGCCTCTGCCTGCAGCATCGCTCATGCCGACAACTAAGAGCCAAAACTTCTCACATTCCTGTTCTTGAAACCACCGTGAGCTGTTCAGACTTTCAAATATTATACCTACATGTGATCACGCTTGATGTAGTGAACCGTTTTATAACCAATTTCAGTCAAACATCGACTGGGTGTCGTCGAAGAACTGGGGACGGAACATGCTCTTGAGCGGCCCGTGGCTGGCCATAATATGCCTCCAAAAGTCATTTTGACGGGCCAAGTAAAATTTACATTTAGGAAAGTCGCTTGAATTTCAAGCGCAAGCTCTATGAATGCAGTCAAAAACCTCCACGATGGATGTTGTTGTGCCATTAGCACTCTCCCGGATGGCCGGCTGCATACCCTTTGCCCGGGTGGGGTGTCAGTTTGACCCCTGCGATCTCAGTAACTAAGAGAGCTAAAGACACAAAATTCACAGGGTGTATTGACTTGTACGTGAGGTCACTTAGGTCAAATTTTGAGGTTTTTAGGTCATGACCTTTGGGTCAAATGAAGTCAAAAAGTTCCCAATTCCAGGCTGGTCTCCAAGGTGCCCCCAGAACCTAGACAACTGTCTCGAAGCAAAACGTCACATGCTCATTAAAATCAGTGACATTGTTTAACCTTTTGAAGGTCATGGTGATCAAAATCATTCAAGACTGCTCGGAGTTTTGCATTTGAATAAAAGACAAAAATTACACCAGGCAGTTTGTTTACAAAAACATAATGTTGACCTGGGCCATTTTAGGCCAGTGACCTATTATAACCTCTAAGAAGTCTATGGAAGTGCATAATGCTGGTCCTGCTATCAAAAACTTCGAAATGGGCAACAGAAACTATCACATACAGCAAGTCCTAAAGTCAAAGAACAGGTTGGTTTTGACATTGGTCTGACCTTCATACATGACCTTAGGCCAGTGCTGTTTGCTTATTCAATTGTTGTATTGCCTATGAAAGCATCTCAGAGATGTATGGCCTCACCTAACACTCCGGTGTTGTATCAGATTGAACGATTCCCTAGAAATTGATTTCGCTGAAACCATGACCTGACTTTCACCTGCCATAGGTGAGCGACCTTACAAGGTACATCTAAGCTTGTTTTACCAAACGGTCCGCGATTCAATTTGCTACAGCTTTAAGCCGCACTGTTCGGAAACCATTGCGGAAAAACCTTCGAGGGGGTCGATTTGACCCTCATCCGAGCGCGTGTTGAAACCAATCTATCTGAAGATAACGTGACCAGCAGCGACGATGCATTGGTAAAAGCCAAACTGGCCAAGTAGGTGCCAGCAGCTTGTTACACAGGGGGAAAACAACTGTGTAATTTATATTTTATTGTTGCAGATCTCAGTCAGGATCTCAAAGTTCACAATGCACTAAAATCACAAACTTTGCACTGAAAGCCCGCGCGGCAATGAGAACAATGCACTCCACCAAATGTGAGCACACGGATGAACATTCAGGCATTTTTGGTTTGTACTCAAGCAAATGTAGTTTCATCCCATCCCTGACTAGAGCAGGGGATATTTGTGCGCCGGCAGCGGCACAAGCTTCCCGTCCACGTAGTGTTTACAGACAAGGCGTGCACAACAGTCGGGAAACTGCTTCCTTCTGTCTCCCCGAGCCTCGCGGCAGAACAGATTGTTGGCCTTCAGCTTCTTGAAGTCCACCTGCGTTCTCACCGACGGACACCTGTAAAATGAGTGCGTTGAGTGCAAAACCCGATAGGCCAGAACTTTCAAAAACCTGGACAACACGTGGTTTAAAATGTCAGCAAGTGCAAACATATATCGTCCAAATCCCGGTCGACATTACCTTTCTGTGGACTTAACGAAGTCTGGGCTTTTGGAATGACCGAGCTTTTGAAAACCATGTGCAGCGTGTTTATTTAGGTAGTAAGAATTTTACGGTGGCCGGTGTCCAGTTCCCAAATTACTAGCTGCTAATTGGTGACTGCATTTCATACTCACTGGTATCTGTCAATGTAAAGGACGCCGTTGTCCTTGACGCAGTGACTCTGTTTACAGCCAGAGAATGGAGAGCTCCAGACATCGCCGATGTTGTACTTCTTGTCAACCTGGTTGTCATGACATTTGGTGTCATCGCCTGAAGAGAACATGATAAGCCGAGAGTTAGCCCTGAAGATCTCACAGCTAAAACATCGGGCACGCTTAATTTAGCTTTGCAGCTGCTTTGTTCGTGAAAAGCTATTTTGTTGTCATGTTTACGCACTTACTATGAGAACAGGCAGGTGGTATAGATCGCCTTGATAAAGTCGCCATGACATCGCATTGCTAGATCTTACCTCTGCCAACCGGGAAACGAAGGTATCTCGGGTACTGTGCACAGCACAGCTGCACACAAACAGCAGCGATGACCAGCAGTTTCCACATACTACTGACTGACAGTCTTGCACTGCGGCTGACCAGAGTCCACTCTCGTCTGCTGTCTGGTCTGGCCACCAAACGCTTCTGTATGCAGTCCCCAGCGGCCGGCTCGTTATATATGCGGCACCGGACTGTGACGTCACGGTGCACAGGACCGGTCGTGATCAGCGCAGTTTGCCGGGAGGAAATCCTCCCGAGTGGCACTGTTCTGGTACATGTCTGACGCCCGACTTGGGGCGGGGGGGTGGATCGTCAACGTGACGCACCAATTAAATCCCAGTCCAAATGGGATCCTTCGTAGAAACCGACCGCTCCGTAATACCACAGACGGTTAAAAAGGCCCGGGGTGGCTAACAGAAACAAAAGGACGCCGAACGTAGAGATGGTTTTCCAACTGTTGTCGGATCCAGAAGGCTGGGAAAGTTTCATCCCGCTTGTACATACTTAATGCCGCCGGCACGTTCCTCCGCTCATGACCCCCGCGGTACGGCCCCGCTATGGTACAACTCGTCCATGCATCCATACATTATCTATCCATTGCACGCCCGTAAATATTGATCATGTCAGCATGGTGCGAATGCAGCTCCCTCCGAACGTTAGCTGTTAGGCGGAATGGAATATCGCTTATGGAAAGTTATCTCCACAGCCTCGGACGAACGTCGTTAGGCCTAAACGAACTTGAGGTCCTTAAGCCCTAGCAGGCTCACATTGTCACGTGTGTAGTAACATTGGCGTTGCCGACCTAGTGGCTTTTGCAGAGAGATAAATGTACTCAAATTGATGTGAGTATATTCTCTGGTATTACAGCGCGGGGAAATTACTGAGATTTTCGCGTTTTTTGCAGCACTCCGTTTTCGTCCCTGTTAGTTTTCGATTCGTGACTTCATCTTGAGCCTCAAGCATTGGGGTATTTCGGACCTTGAATTCGAATGGCCTCAAAATGACTTCAGAACTTCAATAATTTTCTGATCATATCGTTTTTAAATTGTCTACGAAGTCTTCGTGTCAGGCATCTAAGCTGGCCCCTGGTTGGGGTATGCGCAGGCTCAGCGAACTTCGGAGTGATTTGAAGCATAACATTTGGTGGAGACTGAAAGGAAAGGGGGTGATCACTGCTTTGAGGTGACGACATAACGCTTTTCAAAACCAATTGAGACGTGAAAAATACTGAATTCTTGGCAGGGGTGACAGCAGACTTACAGCACATGCTAACAATACCTTCCCTGCAGTCAGGCCACCTTCCGGAGGGCATTGCCCAAGTTGAATGAACAAGTTCACCTGAGGTCTGCTTGCTCGGGTGAAAAGAAGATCACGTGGCCCTGTACCCGGCTGACCCACTTTGGCTAGCTACCAGCTAACTTTTGCCCTATGACTGGAACAAACAGATCTTTCTCTGGAATTCGATGCCGGGGCCAAGTGACCGCAAGCCGTTCATCATCGCGTTTCAACTCATAATGCTGAAAAACTTGGAGCTAGGAGGCCGAAATTCCTTCTTGCTCACATCTAGCAAAATACTTCGCGCATCATTCCTGCCGGCACGGGAAGCACATTTCCTGTTGTTATTTATGGATGCTTAAAGAATTGCTAAAAACCTGCCGTATCTGTTGCCTAGTACCACATATTGCAAACGTGTGCAAATTGACATACGCAACATACCTGAAGCAAAAAAACGCACATTTGCTTCCGATGCCGGCGAACGTGTGTTGGATACGTTGGTATCTTGGGTTTCTGGGACATCGGCAGGTCTCACTTTGACAGCATTGCCTAAACCCCACATTTCAACACGGTATCGAAACCTGACCGACCTTATCTTTTTCCAGCACCATTGCTGACAGTGCTGGTGCAACACACTCGGCCCACACGCAGCATCGGCCCACTCACCCTGGCTCTCGTGCTTCTTATGTTCGTACAGACAGCATGAGGCCTCACTGGCGCCGGACTTCTCATGGTTGGTGACGGTGGTGCCGGGGACTGCCGCGGCGAAATTCTGGCAAAGGCCGTTCAGAGATTGAATACTTTAGATGTTTCCGAAGAGAAGATAAATGCACGTGCTGCTGAGCGCTAAGCCCGAAAGGAGATAGATTCGTTCCACGGGCATGCGAAATATGCATTTGCATCAACGCTTTGCAATGTGCAGCTGCACAGGTTATGCATGATTAGCAGGCTGGTCGACTCCATATGGTAGGCACATGCATTGGGGCCCTGGTATTTACTCGGCCCCGCAGCCGGTGACGTACTGGTCCGGTGAGCGCGACGAGAGCTGTTGGCTGCGGCCCGTGACGTCAGGATGGTGACGTCACCCGTTGATGCCCTGACTTGGGACGACTGGCAAATCGTGATGAATGACGTTGCAGTTGCGCACATTTGTGGGACAAATATAGGTGTAGAGGTAGAAAGACCTGGAGCGGTGACGCTCATTTGAACCTTACTGTCTTGCGATAAGCGCTTTTTGAAAATTGCCGTGAGTTGAAATGTTGCAGAAGACTACCCTCGCTTCTGAGTTGTCAGCATTTTATTGGTCGGACTAGAAATAATCTCGGTAGAATTGGGCCGTGGCCGGGTATGCCTAAGCCCATGAATAAACAGAGCCCAAATCAGAGACGCAACCAGGGGTGGAGGTGGGAGGGGATGTGGATCTGTCTTTACCGTATGCCCGCATGTTTTAGTTTGGCATCGTAGATGATTCTTGACCGATTTTTTTTTAATCCGAGTACGATCACGGGCATTGCCAAAGGGGGTATTGAACGGCGACGACGGGAGAGAGGGTTGCGTCCCCTATTCTCGAACTGGAAAGTACCATCCCATCCTATCAAGAGGAAAAAACTCAGAAAAGGCAAGTATTCAACACACGAGACTAACATCTAATATCTAATCACACACGAGACTAAGATCTAAGTAAGCTGTTTGCCAATATCATTAAAAGTGATAGATAATAGCTGTATTTGATCAAAATTACTGGTATGGTGAGGCTCTTATCCCTTCCTTTTGGCGACAACAGGGAACGCAGTGGAAGTAACTGTGCTGCGCGGGAATCAATGGGGAGTTGTTAGATGACATTAACACGCGCCCGGTTGGCCGGTTGGATACCCTTCGCTCGGGTGGGGAGTCAAGTTCGACCCCTGAGATCTCGGGAACTACGAGACCTATAGACGTCAAATTCACAGGGTGTGTTGACATGTACGTGACCTCTCTTAGGTCAACGTTGAGGTTCCTAAGTCTTGACCCTCAGGCCAAATAGGGTCAAACAAGGTCAAGTTCCAGATTGGTTTCCAAAGAGCTCCTAGAACTTACGCAAAGGTCATTCAAAGGTTTTTCAAAGTCATGACCAAAATGATATAAAACTGTTTTGAGTCTTGCATTTGGATAAGCAACAAAACCTACGCTAGGCGGTATGTTCCTAAAAACAAAATGTTGACCGGGGTCATTTTAGGACAGTGACCTATTCTGACCTATAGGAAGCCCGTGGAAGGTGTATAATGTGGTTCCTAATATCAATATATTCGAAATGAGCACCAGAAACCAGCCCATACGGCAATCCCGATACTAACAAAACAGGTTGGGTTTAACCTTGGTCTGAGCTTTATACCTGACCCTAGGTCAACGAATCTATTTGTGTTATACCTCATCACACGCCTAATCGTACGGCGAATACGATGTTGTGTTTTGAAAGTTTCCCACTCCCATAGTTTTGGAGTTATTTGGTTGGAATTGCTGGAGAAACTGTTGACATACACAGAAACTCTCACCGCTTCATTTTTACAATAAATGTACTACGCCCTTTCATTTCATAGCAAAAAGTCGCATTTTCAACATTTTGACAACATTTCCGCGTTTTAAATATGGTTCATTTCTTCAAGTGGTGGAATCACATTGTGTTATACTTCAAGAGACGCGTAGACGCGTAGTTGCACGTTGAATACGATGGTATAATTTTAAGTTTTCTCACTCGCATGGCTTTAGAGTTATTTATAAAACCTTTACAACCCGCGCTAAAATTTTGCACTTGCTGTAGGAGCTGTTTACATACACAGAACCACTTGTCGATTCAGACACACACTATATCGACCACGCGCTTCTATTTGTGACAAAAAGTTATATTTTTAAGGTTTTCACCTTTTTTCTAAAATATGGTTACGGTCAATTTTTTCTCATCACCTGGTGATCCAGACTGTAGTTGACGACTTGTAACATCGTTTTACATCGTTTGCAAGTCAAAGCAGCCTTTCAGTCTGATGGGCTTGAAAGATATGAGCTTGGAAAAAAATGGTCATTTCTTGCAAAACGCGTAAACAGGGACAGAACATGCACCCACTTCGTACACACGCTGAATTTACTATCGGCACTCATTTGAGACGAGAAAACGTCCGTTTCAGATTTTGACTTTTTTGCAACAGAGTGGCCCCAGTGAGATTTTCGTGCATTTGCATGTGGACAACAGCGACAATGAATGTTTGTGCCATCATTGTGTATCGTTTGTACGTGCAATCTGCTTTTGAACTGAGCTGCTTTCAGAAACAAAACCATGCAAATTTTCGCTCATCAAAAATTCCTTTTTCAGAGAGGAGTACAAGTACCTGCGGTGACGCTTTCGAGGGGATTCTTGCTGCCGACCCTTGGTTCTGACAGGCAGTGCTCTAAGCAGCCTCACGTAAGGCGCTATCTTGCTTTCAAACACTGCTCTTCGCGTACAGCGTGAGTTAAGATTACCTGTGTTCGGGCAAAAATCGTTCTGACTTGCAAAAGCACCAGGCAATTACGAAAAAAATCAGAGGCCCAAGGCTCTCGGCAAGAAGACTACGAGTAAGAAGCGCTGCTTGAGTCCTCTTGAGTCACTACAGTGGTGACTTGTTCTGATTATTAACGGTTTGTCACTCGTGACAGGACTCAGGACACTTCCGATCAATTAATTGCTCTTTTCTGGTACGCTTCAATGAGATCCTGGTGCCTATATGACGAAGTGTGAACACAGCAAGGCTAATTATAAACACAATCATGGTTAGACTGACAGACTATCTTAATTATAGGCTCAGAGCAGGTGAGCGGGTGTTTGTCTTTTTGACAACAATTGCGGTGAGGGGTGTTGTGCAGATTATCTTGCAATCGAATGCCTCTTCGAACACGGGCTGAAGCCATGCTGACGAAACCAGTTCCTCTGAAGGCCTGTTCTCATGCTTGTTTAATCACTACCAATATGAGAAATTAGTCGCCAAAATTTCCCATAGAATGCCACCTACCTACTGCACATCCTTCAGGTGCGTTAGGCCTGAGGCACTTGCGAGACACGTCATCTGCTTGAGACCATCAATGCTTTGGAGTCCCTGTCGTGGGGAGCTAGAGCAAAAAAAAAAAAAACACGCAAAAAGGTTCACGAATGCCTTGTTATCGACTGCTAAGAGATGATAATTAAATGGGCACATCGAAAAAGGCCAGCTCTTTTAACAATCGTGTCTGTTGGATGCCATGCTAGAACCATGGAATCTAAAACAATGTTGACATGCCAGAATGGCGAAAGGTTTAATGACGAGCTGCAAAATGGAGACGTCCCTAAACGTCGACATGCCAAGTGGCTGGCCTGACTGACTGGCAAATTACAAAATGCTGACCCGTAAATGGTCGAAATGACAAATTGGTGGCATTCGTAATGCGGAAACTGCAGAATGATAGCACAGCAAAACGTGAACAATACCAAAATGGCGAATTGCATAGACGAAATGCTAAATGGTCATGTCCGAAAAAATGGCGACATTGGAAACGGTGACATGCTGTCTTCTACACAACCACACGGCACCCCAAAGTTGAAACCCGCTTGAATAGGGCAGGAATTGCCATACCAGTTTTCGAACCAGTGCGTCCTTGCATACGTTCCGCATCAGATTCTTGTTTATGTCACGCATCAGATCAGGGTATCAATAAGGCTGGCTGTTGCTTTAGCTCTTGAGTGAAAATCGAATCTAAAGCGGCTTGTGGTCAGCGTGGCGATACTGTGCGACCCAGATGCATTTTCATCTGCTACCCTCTGGTGTCGCTTGTTACTTTACTGTACTGGGGTCATGTATTTCGGCAAAGTTTTCTGATCAGGTGCGCTGAGACAGCATTGGAGTGTGAGTTCCAGGTCTCGCAGCTTCGACAACTACATGCGAAAACTATTAACGCATTTTCTGCCGTGTTAAGAGTCGTAACTTGGCAAAGCTGGCCGGTCGCAGAACAACCATATCGCCTCGGGCACTTTTCGTCACTGGCACGCCTTCCAGTGCCGATGTCTGCAGAACCAGAAACGGCCAAACATCCCTCACATCTCTTTTGCCGCGAAGAAAATACATGGATGTTTTTCAGTATGGAGAGTCATACTGGACACAACGATAATCACAAATCGGATAGGAATTCCCCGTTGTATGAAGCCATGGAGATCATGATGCTGTTTCACCTACCACTTAAACTTGCCGTTTTCCCCTTGCAGTCATGTAGCTTTCCATCATTTTGGGTATCCTCCATTGTCCCACAGCCACATTTATCTTAGCATGGCCAATCAGCGGTTTGCCATTTTGACTTATCAGGATTGTGGTGCGTTGCCATTTTGCGATTCATCATTTAACAGTTTACCATTTTGGCAAGTAAACTGTTTGATTTGGCACGACGCCATCCTTCGATGACGCCAAATTGCAGTTCGCCTTTTAGCCTATGCTGATTTTCGGCTTGTCCACGTTTTTGCATGTTGTCGATATAAAAAACTCACAGCAATCGGCGAGTCATTGCGCAAACTGCCGGTCGACATGTCATAACACCGAGCGTGCGGGCTAAATACTCTTTGATGTGATAAGTTTTACTGATTGACTCTGAAACAGATCGCCATCCTTAGGCAAGCATGGCTTATCCGCGCTGGTGCATATTTTAAATTTCATTCGTCTCACCCAATTGAATACTAAGTATATCCCTTATCTTCTCTGGGCATGAGGCTCTGCGGGTAGAACACTAGAGACATATTACATTTCCGAGTCAGGAACTTAAGGGCTCTTCCATCCCGGCATCTGGTACGTTCCGGCTGCCAGTCTGACGACGTGGGGGCTGAGGCCCCCTGGTCGAATAGGATGCGCTCAGAAGGATGCATAATGCGTCAGTCCTTCCATGACGCGGGAGACCATTTGACCTAAGATGTCGGACCCGGATCGATGCAGAGACCCTCAACGAGGCGAGAGTATCCTTACCCGGCGCAGGAGATCCAACAATTACCATGCGAGATTATCGAGGCTAAACTGAAATGGGGCAGAGGGCTTCCTTTGGATACTAGGCCCCTGACTGACACGCACCCTTATAATCACATCTTAAAGCTATGGCTCCGAGGTCAACCTCATTTTTTTTTTTGCCAGACAGCGCAGTACATTGCAAGAAACCTAAAGCATTTTGGGCGCCGTCCCCTATCCGTGGTAATCAATGTGTCCCTCACCGACTCAGGTCCTCTTGTCAAAACAGGGCCTCCCGTTAAGCACTGTAGCCCCCTGACTGACACAGCACCCGCCTGATCGACAGTGACCGCCTGGCCGACACAGCATCCCCTGGCTGTGTTCCCTTGATCGACGCTGTAGCCCCTCATTGTTTCAGTAACCCGACCAATGGAAATCGGGAGCCCCGGCCGTCTCTCCTTACGAAATGGGCTCCAACGACCGGAACACGGAACCGAACCTTTAGTTTTGGTGACAAACATATTACCCTTCATTGGAAAATATCGGCCCCTGACCAACATAGCGTGCTGCCATATTGTTTCAGAGCCCTTAACAATGGCAATCGCGCGCCCAGCCTTGCGGCTTCCTTGGAAATACCACTTAATAAATGTTATGCTACGACACGCAAATGAGACAAACGGACATGACGTGGACGCGACGTGGTGTCACTACCGTACAAATAGTGATGCCACGAGTGTCAAATGTTGCACGTCAAGGGCTATGTGCAGCTATTGCCAAAAGTCAAAATATATATCACCGCTCCTGATTGCCAGGACACAAAATGCGTATTGGCATTTCGTTGGTTTTCCAGCATGCCGAAGCCCAGCGAGGCTATGAGAAGCTAAACATCACCCTCACTGCGTTTGAGTCACCCTCCAGAGCGTTTCTACTCAGCAGACATTGCGTGAATTCGTAGTCCGCAATACATGCGAACCGAATTTCTTCGCAGCTTCCACAAATGATCTATGTCGCCTTTTATAGACTTCTCGCACACGCTGACAGCGTTGCCTTGACGTCGAAGCCCTCAGGCTGCTGGGCTTCATTCAAACGTACAGCCAATTGTTAGCCTAACAAAGGTAACATAATACCATAGCATACCAAGCATGTGCATATTTATCCACACCAACCGGAAATATTCAGTTCACGACAGAACCATTCAGTTCACCACATCCATTCACCATTTATTCCCAAGCCCGCAAGGCGCGCTCACAATTAAGAAACAGTAGCATAAACGGTCCTCGGACATGACGCCAAATCGTGACACAATCATAACTATGAGAACATGTTGCCTGCAAACACCTCTTCACTTCCTGCCATTATGCCCTCTTTTCTATTTTTCACAGTCGGTATGACCAGTTACGAGTTGGACAGATACCTCCAGAACTGACACAGAACGCAATGAACCTTTTTACATACAGAGCGTCCCACATTGTACACCACCGATCACTGTACACGCCTCTGCGGCGCGAGCTGGCGCAGCCCCCGCTCCAGCTAAGCCAGCTGCCTGCCCCGGTACTGCCGCAGCACGCCCCACCAGTCCCAGCTTACGGTCCCACCACTCGCCACCAGGACCGGCCGCCGGCCCGGAGCCCGTCCGGCGGCCAGTGCTGGTGACAGCCACGCCAGCTCCTCCCGGAGACCCCTGCCTGAATCGGTCACCACGTGTGACGTCACGCATGCGGGCCGTCCACCAGCTGCGCAACCCGGAGACCGGACTGGTGCCGCCGCTGCCGGTGAGTGCTTCACCAGCTATCCGCCTACTGAGCCAGGAGACGCTCCGACGCTCCTCCCCAGCCCAACAGACTGCCGTCAGCGTCTTCAGACCCTCAGTGCCACCAGGGATCGTCGCCATCCACCAGGGTCTCGGGGTGGTCCCAGCAGCGTCGGTCGAGCGGCAGCAGCTCGACGTCCTCGACCAGCCGGACACAGGTCAGGCGGCGCGGCGGCGGCGGCGCGGCAGTGTTCCTCTCCTGCGGCACACAGCCCGTGTCACACACTCCGCCAGCCGGACACGCTAACACTGTACGACGGACATGTCACGGTGACTAACTCAGACTTCACACTTCAAACCGGGGTTGCTGGACTAGTGACAAGAGTACACTTCAGACGCCGATTGACAAACTCACACGTGACCTTTGGTGGAGCTTACTAACACAATCTTCAGCATACCAAGACTAACACTGCATTTTAAGCAGAGACGCACGGCCACTCTACCCCAATAGCATCACGTCCATCGTCCCTAACACAGGACAGCACGATACAGGCATAAACCTGCGCAATGTAAAAACAAAATTTTAGCCACTTAACTGACTCATCCCATTCCCACGCTCCTTGACATCGGTCACAACTAAGCTTTGGAATCATATCTCTCTGCCTATCCGGACAATGACTCCACTGCCAAAATTCAGACGCGACCTGTGCCGAGGGTTGGGGCTAAAATCCCATCACGCTTTTGCTGTGTGTCGTCGGCCAAACGTATAGGCATGTCGTGTTTTAGCTTAGGCATGGCCTTTAGAAAAACTAACGATCCACCTTGCTCGTGCGGTCTCCTCTCTAAGGTGTCACCCAGATTGCCGTTTCAGAAGCAATACAATGCGATTTAGCATCACTCTCCGACACAACCTCGAAATGCTGGTACACGGAGTCGGTCTGGGCAGCGGCGAGGGCTGTGCTTCGTGACATGAGTCATGGTTTCAAAAATTACCTACTGAGCTATATACGACTTGGAAATACATGAGGTCCGCATGGGCCAGTGGGACCCCCGATTACGTAGCGGCACTCACAGTTAGATTTGGGCCATGTCCAAGGCTACGGTGAGACATCTGCCACGTTGAAATTACCTACACAGAGACGTGCCTCGTATTTACAGAATTCGCAGTCGCACCGACCTGCTATGAAATCGTCGAAATGTGTTTTTGCTGCAAGAAAAAACTGTTGTTGCTATCGCTCCCAATGAGCAGCGAAATAAGTTTTGTAGCTACCAGAGTTAGGTCAATCAGAAACACATCCTCCCATTTCCCACCAGCCCAGTCCTCATCTCGTGCCATAACGTTGTGACCACTTCTACAGGGCTATCACGCGATGCCATGTACGGAGCGACGACAAACACGCTCACACACATAGGCCCTGAGTGCCACAGCGCTGAAACACCCACTTGGGAGGGGGAGCGCTCGCCGTCGGTCGACCCCGGAGACGTCAGCGGCGCGTCTGTATCCATGGTCGGCGACAGCGATCGACCCGCCTGGTCTGGTAACTCGACCTCTTCGCAGAGCCGCTGTCTGGGCTGGGGCCGGCGTGCTCGGGGTCGAGCCTGCCGCCGAGGCGGTGTCGGCGCGACGTCAGCACTCGGTCCACGGGTCGGCGGCTCCCGCTGCCCGGTCGTAGTCGGCCCACTCAGTCTCAGCGGGTCATCTGCATGCGAGTGCCGTACGTCTCGCAGATCGCCGGCGCCCAGAGCGGTCCACCAGCCGGTGTCGGTGCCGCGAGCGCGCCAGGCCCGCGCGGCGGGCCGGGCCAGGGCGGCGGCCATGCGGGTACGCCGCCAGCCGGCACCACCAGCCACGGCCACAGCCAGGCGGCGGCCGTGAGCGCGGCGGAGCGGGCGGCGTCGTCTGCTGGGCCGGCAGCCGGGCCGGGCACGCTGGGAAGAGTCGGGGCTGCGGGCGGCCCGGCAGGGTGTGCGGCAGTGGAGTCGGCCGAGGCTGGCTCGCTCAGTCGCTCCCCGCCACCGGACGACCGGGCGGAAGAAAGGTCTGCCGCGTCGCTTGTGGCTTGGCCGATCACCTGGCAAGGGGTCAGTTATGGTCAGACAGCAGGCAGTGGACTCCAGAGCTGGTGGGCTTCTGGTAATTGTCCACCGCGCTCGGCCTGCGCCACCTCATCATCGCTCCGCTGGCGCCACCTGACCCTCGCTCGGTCGGCGCCACCTGGCCCTCACTCGGCCAGGCCCCACTCACCCTCGCTCGGCCGGCGCACCTCTCATCGCTCCGCTGGCGCCACCTGACCCTCGCTCGGTCGGCGCCAACTGGCCCTCACTCGGCCTGCGCCACCTGACCCTCACTCGGCCGGCGCCACCTGACCCTCACTCGGCCGGCGCCACCTGACCCTCGCTCGGCCGGCGCCACCTGACCCTCACTCGGCCGGAGCCACCTGACCCTCACTCGGTCGGCGCCACCTGACCCTCACTCGGTCGGCGCCACCTAACCCTCACTCGGTCGGCGCCACCTGACCCTCACTCGGTCGGCGCCACCTGACCCTCACTCGGCCGGCGCCACCTGACCCTCACTCGGCCGGCGCCACCTGACCCTCACTCGGCCGGCGCCACCTGACCCTCACTCGGCCGGCGCCACCTGACCCTCACTCGGCCGGCGCCACCTGACCCTCGCTCGGTCGGCCCCACCTGACCTCACTCGGCCGGCGCCACCTAACCCTCACTCCGTCGGCGCCACCTGACCCTCACTCGGTCGGCGCCACCTGACCCTCACTCGGCCGGCGCCACCTAACCCTCACTCGGCGGCGGCGCCGCCTGACCCTCACTCGGTCGGCGCCACCTGACCCTCACTCGACCGGAGCCACCTGACCCTCACTCGGTCGGCGCCACCTGACCCTCACTCGGCCGGCGCCACCTAACCCTCACTCGGCCGGCGCCACCTGACCCTCACTCGGCCGGAGCCACCTGAACCTCACTCGGCCGGCGCCACCTGACCCTCACTCGGCCGGCGCCACCTAACCCTCACTCGTCGGCGCCACCTGACCCTCACTCGGTCGGCGCCACCCACCCTCACTCGGCCGGCGCCACCTACCCTCACTCGGCCGGCGCCACCTGACCCTCACTCGGCCGGCGCCACCTGACCCTCACTCGGCCGGCGCCACCTGACCCTCACTCGGCCGGCGCCACCTGACCCTCACTCGGTCGGCGCCACCTGACCCTCACTCGGCCGGCGCCACCTGACCCTCACTCGGTCGGCGCCACCTGACCCTCACTCGGTCGGCGCCACCTGACCCTCACTCGGTCGGCGCCACCTAACCCTCACTCGGCCGGAGCCACCTGACCCTCACTCGGTCGGCGCCACCTGACCCTCACTCGGCCGGAGCCACCTGACCCTCACTCGGTCGGCGCCACCTGACCCTCACTCGGTCGGCGCCACCTCACCCTCACTCGGCCGGAGCCACCTGACCCTCACTCGGTCGGCGCCACCTGACCCTCACTCGGCGGACGCCACCTGACCCTCGCTCGGTCGGCGCCACCTGACCCTCACTCGGCCGGAGCCATCTGACCCTCACTAGGCCGGCGCCACCTGACCCTCGCTCGGCCGGCGCCACCTGACCCTCACTCGGCCGGCGCCACCCCACCCTCGCTAGGCCGGCGCCACTTCAACCGGCATGTCGGCTTTTGTGCCGCTCAAAGTCAAACAGCTTGACTCGACCGTATTTTCGAGCTTTCCATTCGCCATTCGAATCGCGTCAGTGGCTTTCATGAAGTCCAAGAGCCCAATGTTTGTGAATTTTCAAATCAATTGTATGTCTTGTCAAAACTTCCAAAAGATTAGCCATGGACTTTTAAAACATACCCGACATTTCAGCCTTTCGGGCTCGAGGGAGACCTTCATGCTATATCCATGCCCACCCGGCCCCACAAAACCTGATGTCTTTACTTCGAAGTTGCCGGTTGTGTCGTTGTGGGAGGCAAGCTTGTGACTTGACCTCTGTGGCCATGCTTTGGTAAACAGCCCCGGACGTGAGACTGAAGATGTCGCCTCAGAGTTCACCGACCTACTCAATAAGCATCGGAACCGGACGCACACGCTCGTAACCACACAACAGGGAACAGCAACTGTACCCTCCTGAGAACCGTCCTGGAGCCCATGTGGCGATGCAGCCCTGTAGCCTTGTGGATCACGCCCAACTGCCTCACAAAAGGCCAAAGGTGACTAAGAAATAGCAACATCAGGCCATCGACACGAAGATGCCGAAAGGCAAGCATATCACTGACTCCAGAGACTTTCAGCGGCTCATTAGAGAACCGACCTGAACATCACCATGACGCCTAGCAACTCCTCCCATCCCAAAGACGGCATCAAACACAAGACTCGTTCGTCCCCGGAGAGAGGGTGACGTCTTCAACGGCGTTGGTCGTGGTTCAGATCCGGCGTGGCCCAGCTGCCACACAGCGTGGCCTGTGCTGACTCAGGGGCTCTGGAGACAGGCTGAAAGCATCTGATCCCCTGAAGGAAACCTATGCTGTCACTGATCCTCAACAGCGTACGAAGACGAGAGCTGTATGGACCGAGGAATCCGAGCTGTCAGGCTGAGAGCTGACCACCGCATGCGAAAACCGTTTTCCCCCTCTTGGCGTATAACTAGGTGTTGTATCACATAGGTCTATGTATGTAGGGTGCTGCGTCATCAGACAGCCTGTCAGGGAGACAGGGCAGGCGTAACGCGGTCGTGTTGGGCAGGCACAGATCGCTGCATGCGTGGCTGCTGGGGAATCTGGAGACCGGATCTATAATTGCCTGGCAACGTCTGAGCAGTAATACAGTCGTTTGCTCATCCCGTGCTTCTGTCGGTGTACTGGACCGCGAGCTTGAACTACCTCAGCGATACAAACAGATAACCGAAACCCCTTTGCGAATCATGACACTGATTGACATTTTGTATCTCATCACGAAGTGCCCAGTATTCACCCCAAAAAGCGTCAATAAGCCATGCCGGGTGCATAAAGTTCCGCAGATGTAGGTAAACATATACCAGACATGGAAGTTTTTACTTCTTGACAATTGTTTGTCGCTGTTGCCATTCGGCAACATGTCAACTTAGACGAACCCCCAAAAAACCTCCCGTCATTTTTTGCTTTCTTTTATCAAATGTTAAATTGCTGCTTGCCACATTACCACCCCATCCCGCCACATGCATAAAACTAAGATATCTAAATGTCCTGACATTCCATAATTATGGATGAAGGACAACTGTCGCGTGCTCCTGGAAAACTATGCAATTCCAAGTGTGTTCAGCTTGTGTGCAGCAGCTTCCGCTGGACCAGCAATGCAGAGCCGCCTCAATGAATGAGCCCGGCCGCAGGCGAATTCGGCAGCCGTCCCCAGCCTGACGCAGATCCGCACCACCTCTTTAGTGTTGGGCAGTGGCAAACGGCCGGCGCAACAAACTCGTCCGAAATAAACATTCAAATGGTCATGTCCAGCAACACGGCGCATGCTGGATTTTAAAATAAAGGTAGAAAAACTTCTACATTTGTACTAAACTTCCACTTCAGCGCACCGCAGGAGCGAGAAATTGCTTGCATTGTTTAAAACGTCACCGCGCGTTATTCACCAATGTCTTTTTACGTGGCTTCGCCACATTTGTATTGCTCGGCATTCAGTCACGCAAATATAAAGCTACAGTAAGATTGCTAATGGAGGGGGTCTGCGCCTTCGAGTGCCGCTGTGTGAATACGCCACTGCCAGTACCGTGAAACTCGGAGAATTTCCTACTTCGAAGTGTGCGATTTTGGTGTCCTGCCACCAGCACCGGCTGTACCGGGGCAATGCCTGGGCCAGAAATTCCAGCACCTCGCCGGTTCCAGCAAATGTAAGCCTATGTTAAATGCACAGCAGCCTGGTTCCAACGTCAGTACCAGCGAAACTCTGTCGTCTCCAGGTGGGCGAGCGTGCTAGTAGAATGGTGCCCGCACAGCCCCTTCCCCACCCCCAACACTCTCGCGGCCCACCACCGATGGCAGCACCGCGCGACTCAAGACAAAGCCTCCGGTTGGGCCGATGACCAGCGCAGCCTATCCCGTTCGTGACGTGGTCATCATCCACTACGGGCGAGTACGGACACGTCACGCGTGACGCCATCGGCGCAGTCTCGGTACGGTGTGTACGGAGGGATGGCCTCTCCACCCGCCGGCGGGTCCACACAGCATACTGCATGATAACGCGGGCGCATCTTCGTGAGTAGGTCAGGTCGCTTGCGATTGACAAGAATAGCTGCGAACAGAAGTTCCCTGAATGGTGTCTATGCACACGACGAATACCACCACGAGCCATTGTATCACAGATTAACGGATCGATATGGCGCGAAGTTGGGGCACGAATAACACTATTTGGCATACACTTGATCAGCCAATAGAACAGAAGGCGAAGTGCTAATGAATAACCAACGATGACACGTGCGAACAATATAATGTTCGTAGGCATTTCGTACCATGTCAGTGCCGATACCATGCTCGACAAAACGCATGAAGAACCACAGGCAATCAGCCATCAAGTGTTCCAATACGAAATTTAAGGCATTTCGGGCGCTTTCAACCTTCTTTCGAGTTTTCGGCGAGTTTTGAACTTTGTCGGCACATAATGAGGGAATCCATCCGAACGTTGTAGGGAGGGACAATGCCTCGTCAGAGACGTGAAGATCCGCCGACAACCGCATGTAAAACGCACTGAAACACCTACTGGCCGGTATGGATATCTGGCAAATGAAGAACTGGCAACCTTCAAGTGGCCGGTTCTCCAGAGCTTGGCCGTTCCTCACCGCACTGGTCACACAATGACCATGCGCATGCCTATGTCTGACAGGCGGGCGTGAGAGACGAGCGCTCTGAGGCTCGACTGCTCCCCGCAGCAGCACTGGGCGGTAGTCCCAGCGCCGGCGTACACCCCCTCGAGCGCTTGGTCGAGCACGGAGCTGCCAGTAAGTCCGTCGCGACTTGGGCACGCGCGGTGTTCCTCCGGGAGCGCACTCGACACTGATCGCACGCTACAGCTGTCGGGGCCCTACCGGGCGGGATGCGCAGTCGGCCTAGCGCACCCCGGGCGATATTGTTCACGATCCCATATCTCCATCAGTGACGAGGTGACCGGAACATTCGTAAGCGAACGTGGCCCAGAGATGACCATATGTCTACCCGACACAACGACTCGGAGGCCCCGGCATTAACGCCAGGGTCACCGTCTGTCAGCGCCGACGGCCGGCCTCGACCGAGCGCTTCTCACCGACCGGGTGGTCTGGGTCGCCGCGGCGCTGACGTGGACGGCCGCTGCCGCGACTCCAGCATCTTCATGCGCAGCAGCAGTGTGGCACTGACCTCGCGCACCTCGGCCAGCGGCCGGGACACCTGCGGGGGGGGGGGCGTCACCGTCACCACCGCCACACCGCGGCACGCGCCGGCGGCTCAGGCGAACGGGCACTGACAGTGGGGAGCCGGCGTCCACAGTGAGGCCGGGCACTGACAGTGGGGAGCTGGCGTCAACAGTGAGCCTGGGCGCTGACAGTGGGGAGCCGGCGTCAACAGTGAGGGCGGGCACTGACAGTGGGAAGCTGACGTGTATAGTGAGGCCGGGCGCTGACAGTGGGGAGACGGCGTCCGGCCGGCCGCCGCGTCAGACCTGCTGAACCCCGAGCCCG
This sequence comes from Pollicipes pollicipes, assembly GCF_011947565.3. Classification (NCBI taxonomy): domain Eukaryota; kingdom Metazoa; phylum Arthropoda; class Thecostraca; order Pollicipedomorpha; family Pollicipedidae; genus Pollicipes; species Pollicipes pollicipes. The sequence continues at coordinate 42,768,729 of NW_023596921.1, read as the reverse complement.
CCACCCGACACCAGATCGACTTCCAGTGCCACCCAGTGGGCCGGGTGATATCGCGTCTGCCGCACCTGGCCCGACAACACCGCTCGCTGTGTGGCATCGGCGTACAAACTCGGAGGTGGGAGCAGTGGCGGCGATTGGCGTGAGTGAGAGTCGTCAACGGTGCTCGCCAGAAAATTCACATTTTGACTGCATGTGTACGAGAAGGCAAGTTGAACCGATTTAAACTCTGAAATCGGCCTCAACCAAGTTGCTCCGGCCCAAAAATATGATTTGAAATCTACCGACGACCACCACAAATTGTCGTGCGAGGATCAACTTACATACGAGGCACATACCATTCGCATTGAAAATCAGGCTACAAACTACTTCCATTTCTTTCCCAGTCAAGCAGCGGTGGCCGGTCCAACAGCAATGAACATCAGCCATCAGGAGCGTTATACGCGCACGCACGCACGTGCGCTGGACTTGACACGGCCACAGGAGGCGCCGTACTCAACACGCCAGGTTGAAGTGGTGGCTGACGCTCAATGTCTTCAATATTCCGAGGAACACCATACCTGTGGTGTTTGGTTATTCGCCATGGAGGCCAGAGTCGAGACGCAGGGAAGCAGCCGATTCTGTCGATTGGCAGGAGGATTAGTCACAAGCTGCGCTTAAAAGTATCGAAGGATTTACATTGGGTGAGTTTTCCACACGCCAGTTGGATGATATATCCGTTCGCCAGAAAATGGCATCATAGCATGACAGCATGCTTCGAGTGCACGAAAGCCGAGAGTCGTGACGTCAAAAAAGTCAACGGTTGCAGAAAATGCGGTCTTTCGTCTAGCGTTCGGTCCCAACTGCTCTCGCACATGTTTATTTAAGCTTGTGAGACAGTTCTGAACAAAACTAAACAAACAATACGAAACATCGATGTAAATCTTATATTGCCCATTTATTCACATTCAGTTGTTGCACGAAATCCATATAGCTTAAGACAACAAAAATATGGGGTTGTTTTAGGCGACATCAGTTTTCAGCACGCGAAGGGAAACGGTGTCGTGGCCTATCTTTAAGAAACGCAAGTCAAAGGAAAAAACAAGAAATAGGAAAGAAATGGATTCTAGAGACGTGGATGCGTGCAAAACAGAAGATTTTATTGCAGAGATCAGAGCAGGAGTGGCGCTAGGTAGCAAAACCAGGCTGCCCCTTCGCCCCTGCTGCAACGAAGCAAGGGGAGCATGTGTTGGATTGCTCTGAAACTCCACCGCTAACAAAGGCTAATTTGTGGCGGAAATGTGTCGTGAAAATGGCGATTAGTTAGTCATTTTTCAACACAGAACGCTTATTAGATCCGGTGAAAAAATGACACCACGCCATAGCAAGGTAATACAAAACCTCAGAAAACGTGCATTTGAAACCTCCATAAACGGCGTGCGTTTGAAAGCAAGGACTTTTACGGTGTATGCGCCATATATTGTGAACAACGCATATTGTAGAAGGGGTGTGATAAGTATTACTATCCGAATGAGCTGGAATGTTTAATGGCCTGGATAGATATCACATTCCTCGTTTTTGCTGTGTCCAGTTAACTCCACGTTGGAGCGGATCGCATCCATAATGTGATGGTGACAGGTCTAACGCACAAGCTGAAGCGCTGGGCTTAGATGGACGAGCTGTGCTCGAAGGGCGCCAACCAGCGACTTCCCCATTGGTCGGAACAATTAACACGAACGCTGCTGAACAGATTGAGGTGATCAGAGTTAACCTACCCCGCCATTGCCCTGCTTCATAAGTGCATCCGCTCCATTGGCAAATGTGTGGTTCAACTTTAATAAAGTACAGTTTTGTGCTACACAAGATGTCCATATATACACATATACTGGGCGACTTAACAGAAGGTTCAGAACTGTATTCGTATACTTCTTCCGGCTGGTGAACTGTGCAAACAACGCCAATGTCACTGGATGTTGGAAGACGCCACACAAATTAGCCTACAGAAAACATGAAAGTCATGCAGACGTTACAATATTACGCGGAGCAATCGTTCCATATTTTTGCTGCTTTTGAATCGCGACATTCATCAAAGGTTTGGCGGGAAAGCGGGAACATGTGAAAAGCGAGGCAAAAGCTTAACGCTTGCGTTACTCACAGTGCCAAGTAGACGCGACAGCTCAGGCAAACTGCCATAGAAAATAAAACGTGGCGAGCAGGATGCATAATTAAAATCCTAAAGAACGCGTCCATTGAGAGGCACATGATCTGAACACTGAGGAGAATCCTTACCTCTTTCGGGCAGGTGTCCCAAGCATAAGCAATATGTTACCCAGTACCGTTTCCCGGTCAGTGGAGGGTCTTTCCGTCCCAGCTCGGATCCCGTGATGCAGAAGGCCCCTGACACAAGAGGCCCTGATGCAGGAGGCCTCTTGACGCGGGAAGCCCACTGACGTCGGAGGTCTCTTCACGGAGGAGGCCCCCTCACGGAGGAGACCCCTTGCGCAGGAAGACCCCTCTCATGCAGGAGGCCCATCACGCGGGCGGGCCCTTGCGCAAACCCCCCCCCCCCCTCAAGCAGGAGGCCCCTCACTTAGAAGACCCCAGACACAGGAGTCCTCAATGACGCAAAATAACCCTTGCCGGCGAAGAGGTCTAATACTCACATGGACACGGACTCACGTTCGTCTTTTCAAACCCCTTTTCGACCGGAGCAAGAGGGCTCCATTCGGTGCCGGGTTCCCCCGAATGGCCGCCTAGGGTAGTTTAATGCTGGTTTTCAATCTTTTTTTAAAATAAACTTCAGGGTTTTTATATAGTTTGACATCACAAAGGTCAGATGAGGCCACTGGCCTTACACAGCCCAGACAGGCATTTTCCCAGAATATGTATTGTGGTTGCGTGAAGAGGTTTGAGAACACTCAAAACCCTGATCTCAAGTTTGACGCCGGTCGACATGACCTGACCCGAAGATCATGACCTTAAGACCTACCAATTTGAAAAAAAATGGTTCACAAAGATTCCCACCTCACCGAGATTTTGTCCGCTCTTTTCGCCGCATTCAGCGGATGACGGTGGCGCGGCGACAGACTGTGATAGCGAGGGAGCTTTGCATATGTGCTAATTGGTACTGTAGCGTCATGAAATATGATAATTACTGGCGTTATTATCTTGCATGTTCTAACTTAAAAGCAAGCAGTGCGCGAAAACCTTGTTCAACGGCGTCGGCGATGGCGACTGGTAAAAATCAGAACGTCAGAACGTCAGCTTTCATGCCAGGGTTTCATGACATTAGTTTTCATGGCGATTGACCGGCGGCCTGATCGGCGAGGTTCACAGCGACTTGGTCACCTGGCGTAAAAGAGCACGCACGGACGTTCGCAGCGGAGACCGGACCTTACCGCTAAGCAAATCAACACGATCCGCCGCCGCGTCAGATTCCGCCTTTTGACAGAATCTGACGCGGCAGACACAACTCACGCTAGAGCACTGAGTGACCTGAATCTGTTCCATTACGCGTACCGTGCGAGAAGCCGGCGTCTCGCCGCCATCCCAGCCCAGCATCATCACCTTGAGCAGCCGCAGACTGCTAGCGGTGACGTCGTCGCCTCCGTCGTCCAGCTGCATCTGCACCAGGCCCAGCACGCTCCGCAGCCGCGCTAGCAGCGCCAGCTGGCGGCGCGGCTCGGCGTCGGCCGGCTGGCGCGCGCTGCCTGACCCCCGCTGCTGCACCCGGCCGCGGGTCGGTTGGCAGCAGAGCTGGACCTGTCAGTTCGCGACCGTTCGACCGGGCGCTCAGCACGACACAGACCAGCGCTGGTGTGTGTGATGCCAATGCAGAGAAGTGAGCCTTCACTTGAGATACGAGGAGCATGTGTTGCTATGAGCTATGGAGCACACAAGGCGTAGACTAGTGACTGCCACGTTTCCCAGCGTTTAGACACCTACCCCCTGATCGACCCCCCCCCCCCCCCCCCATCCCTATACCTCCCCTCAGCCTTTAACCGAGCGCCATCTCACAGAATCCCCTGCCGCTTCCCGGAACACGCCGGCGAGTGCGGCCGACCCGCTGCCCCCACCGGCCGTTTGCCGCGGCGCTGTGGGTCGGAGCGCCTGCGTCTCGGCACCGCCGCCGCCGCCGCTGCCGCCGCCCTGGGTCTGCCTCGTCCGCGAAGCGCCGCTCGACGCGGGCGAGGTGGACGCGTCACGTCCGAGTCGGGTCCATCCGAGTCGAGGCCGTACGAGGCGGCAGGCCAGCGAGGCGCTGTCGGCCCACCAAGCTGGGAGCGGCCGGCCGGCGACACGTCGCCTCCGACATCCCTGGGGTCCTGACGACGGTCGGCGGAGGGTGACACTATGCCCACCGCTGGTGAGCGCTGCCAATCGGCCCCACTGTCCAGTCACAAAAAAGTGAAGTTCACGACTTCAGCGTTGTGACCGGTTTCATGCCGGTGGTAAAATACTTCCTCGCCACGTCTTTGATAATTTCCATCGCTTGCCAGGCGAGACCACTGCATCATCGGCTCCTGTCGTGGAACCAGCCACAGCGAACAACGGTCAAAGCACGGCTTCATAAAGCTCAGCGAAGTTTGCATTCGCTGGCTGATTAGCAAGTGACAATCACGCAATTTAAGTTTTCTTCATATTTTTTTACGCAGTACCAGGGGCATACGCAGGATTTTGCCAGGAAGGGGACATCCTAATTTTGCAATGTCAAAAAAATATTCAGCGCACCTCAGACTAGCCGCATTTCCTGCATGGCGTCTAACCACAACACGTGCCTTCCAATCTGCTTATTCTTAAGTCTACTTCGCTTTTCAACCATGGGAATCTATTCACTTGTACAGCAATAAATTAAAAACTGATCAGAAATGCCTTGATTACTATGGCCTAAAAACTTAAAAATCAAAAAAAAACCTTGAATACATCACTGCACAATGTACAGCCAATGCCACCGTGGAGACAAGGAAGCGCGCTAACTGGTTGTTGTGTTTTGCAGCCCGGCTGTAGACATAACCCGGCCTGAGCTGCTGACGCGAATCCCCTGCGTTGGGTTGGCCTGCTCACCGCGCGGCTGGAGCGCCAGCCGCCAGCCGCGCCGCCCTGGGTCGGCGAGAGCAGGCCCTGGTAGGGTCTCGAGGATTCAGTCGCCGGTGAGAAGAGGGCCTGGGACGGTGCCGAGGAGCCCTGAGCCGGCGAGAAGTGCGTGCTGGCGTCCGACTGGGATGGGAAGAGCGGCACCAGGCCGATATCGGGCGAGGCCAGACCGGCCGGCCCGGCCGCCAGCGCTGGCAGCAGGGCGCTGTCGGGCCGACACGGGGTCAGACAGTACTTCAGCACCGCACCTGATGAGCACGGCAGGGTGCTGTCGGACCGACACGGGGTCAAACGGTACTCAGCACCGCACCTGGTGAACACGGCAGGGTGCTGTCGGGCCGACACGGGGTCAAACAGCGCTCAACACCGCACCTGGTGAGCACGTCAGGGCGCTGTCGGACCGACACGGGGTCAGACGGCGCTCAGCACCGCACGTGGTGAGCACGGCAGGGCTGTTTCAGGCATTGGCACTACAGCGTCCGATGTGGAACAAAAATGATCTGTCACTTAAATGAGCATTAGTTACATACGAACGACGGAGATTTGCAGAAAGGCACCGAAAATGCCGAAGGCAATAACCTGCAAGGTTCTTCACAGGAAGACGAGGGCACTAACATGTTGTGTTTGGTGCATTGTCTTGCAAAGCCAACGCCATGGAGCCGTGCCCCGGGGTAATCGACTTCGGGGGTGTGATACGGACATATTCTGCTCCACCCATTACCCTGCCTCGGCAATGGTTCACCATCAAGTTCTACATACATTGCCCACGTATTACATGTCGCCACGCCACGGTCCAGACTCCAGCCGCCCAGTTCTATACAGCGTATCATTTTGAAGAGACAGTGACTCAATATTACAGATCACGGGTGCTGCAGAGTTCATTGGCGGTGCGAATTATGTGGCCAAAGACGAGGCCACAAAAAACAACAGCATTTAGGCGCATGGGCCATATTCCCTTTCGACTCCATTGTGAATTCAAAGTGGGCCGCTTGTAAAAAACAAAACAATAGCATCAGCCACGGAGAGTTTTTGACGACGCAAAAGGATAAACAGACCTAAGGATCGGTGGACTATAGGCTGAACTACAAACGTTACCGAAGCCGCACAGGAGCTTTCTGTACGTGAACTGCCGCATGTTGGCCCCTTACCCATGCTCTGGAGTCATCTCCGCCGCCGAGTCCGGTACCATGTCCACCATTATCGCTGCCCTATCTTGCGCTGTCCGGTCCGCCTGACAGTATGCCTTTCCGAAGCGTCTCGGTTGGTCCGCTGTTGGCACTGGAGCACGATAAATCCCAGGCACCGTGGTCTAGCCCGGAGAAGCGGTGCTTTCGTGGCGCCTTTAACGACGCTGAACGCTATGTGACATTAAGTGGCAGATAAAGCAATATACCACAGGATGTAAATATGGTGTGAATGAGATGGGCGGCAATACGGAACCACACGTCCAGCGCTTTACATCCATGGCTTCCATGTTATGTTTCACTTCACGTGCAGCATAAAGCTACAGTTCTATACTGCTAAAGGCCGACCAGGCGACGTCACTTCCGCCTATATGCTTCATGCATATAAGATAATACAAAACAATTCCTCTCCCAACTTTCTACATTATTCTAACATCGGTCTAGCTAAGGGCCTGTGGTTCCACTGTATGCTTCTCGTACAGTCCACTGAACCTGGAGGCCCCAGCGCAGTGTCCCCCCCCCCCCCCCCCCTGATCGGTTTAGCCAGCCAAGACAACACACCGTGGGGAAGAAGCCACTGGTGTATCCACGGGACAGTGAAAACTATTTTCGTATTGGTATTTACAGATCATGCGCATCCACATTCCCGCACGGCTTTTACACACCGACATCAAAGAGAGTAAAAAATTTATCAATTGCCGAAAAGGGGAGACAGACGGAGCACAAAATGTCCAGTTTCACACCAATTTAACAAAAGGTTGAAAAAGGCATGCGTTTTCAAAGCGTCACAAAATCAGCGACCAGCTTGCAAAAGACGGCGTCTGCTTATCAGTGACCACAATAATTATGTCAAGTCCAAGCGCAGCAACAGTACAGGTTGCTTGAGACACCGTTCTAAATTGAGACACGCTAAACTGTTTTCTTGATGTGTGCACTTGCTTGATGCATCATCCTACAGGAGCAATCCAAACAGTTCAACATTAACTTTTCTAGAATACTGCGAATGTGTGATGCGTTACATTTGGATGCAAGCAGTTTACACGTTACGTGTTATGTACGCTTTGTACTTAACGTAGCGTAAAAGTGCAATATTTGCAATATTTGCACTTGCACCCCCACTTGCAATATTTCTGGAACACTGCTTCTCACGCATGGCATTCGGACGCTTGGCTCCCTAGATATTCTAGCCATGGTCACGTGTATTCCAGGATTTTAATTATCTTATATATATATATATATATATATATATATATATATATATATATATATATATACACATATATATATATACTATATATATATATATATATATATATATCCGAAATGCACAGAGACTAGGGCAAACAGGAGCAAAACCCGTCGTTTGTTGTCATGTCTATGACAATACCTGGCAGCTTGCGCTACCAAACTGCAGTCATTGGAGCTAGAGCAATCCAATATTAGGTGCAGTCAAGACATTTACAAAACAGAACAAAAAACAAGGAACCATAACCATACCAGGTATGAACCAGTTATGAACAATAGCGTGGCCAGACGCCCCTCTCCCTCTCCCCACATCCAAAGACAGCAATGCTCATATGCAACATTTTGTTAAAGCCGGGATATGTCCTATATGACCTGAAACAATTGGGGGGGGGGGGGGGGGAAGGGGACGGACATTCCATCGTGGAAGCACAGTGCCAGGTCCGAACTTTGCGTCACTACGGAGACCCTTGGTCGATAGTGCATTGCCCCTTAAATCCCGATACGGAAAGCATGTGAAATTATGTATGCGAGAAATAAGCATAATGGCATAAAAGGGGCGTCCACTACTACCTCTATAGAACGCACTGACCTAGAACCTCCTGTGCTGCGTCGAAACAAAAAAAAAACTGCGGGGAAGCAGCCGAGATAGCATAGTCCCCCCTCGCCACCGCCCCGACTCCGAAGAAAATCTGTCAGGATTGGCAAACACCCAATGGTTATCAAACGCACTTGGCTGACACGCACCAACGTCAGCGTCTCTGTGATTCCTTTCCCGCTCCCCGAAGGTTACATTCAGTTGCAAAATTGGCAGTAAAGGTTTGTCATCGATACCCTAAAGGGTTGTTATCGCTGGCATAGGCGAAAACGATCCTTTAACAGGATCCGCACCTCCTTAAATAAACTAGACTCGAACTAGACTTAAAATAAACCTATGGCCTTTGCCCTATACCTCCCACCCACTTAGTTCACGTCAAGAAACAGTCTTCGGTGTGGCTGTCAGCTGTTTATTTAAAAACAATGCAGGATACTGAATACTTCCCTCTTATTGGACGATGACGTCACAGAATAACAAATCCTTGCCAACCCGACGATGGTGAAATGTGCGTTTAAGCCCGGAAAGTTCGTGGTGGCCTCTGGACGTTTCTTGTCACGTGCGCGGCCCCTATCAGGCAGACGATGACCCAAAGGAACCGAGCCGAACCGTACCGGACAAAACCACATGGAATGTCGTGACGCAGGACGGGACCAGACGGGGGCCACCCCAGAACCAGGCAGACGGGACCGGGCGGACAATACCACACGGGACCGGATGAAATCGGACAAGATCTCACGGGACCAGAGTGGACCGGACGGAACCGGATGGAACCGGACGGAACCGGACGGGGCCAGACGTGACCGGAAAAGATCATATGAAATCGGATGGCAGCGGAGGAGACCGAATGGAGTCAGACGCCACAGAACAGGGCCAGACGTGTGATGAAACCGGAAGAGACCTGGGACCGGGTGGGACTGAACAGAGCCTTACGGAATCAGGCAGGACGGGATGCGATGGGACAAGGTCGGACGGCAAGAGACATGACGAACTTCTAGGGCGTTTGGCACCATCTAGTTCGTCTTGGTCGTCCGTTGCCATCCGGCGCCTTCCGGTTTTGTCCGATCGCGTCCGATCCTGTTTGGCTCCGCCCAGTTCCGTCTGAGCCCATCTGGGACTGGTCATCTGACTGGTCACTGGTCATCTGGTCAGTGCCCGTGCCGGACCGTCCGGTCCTGTTCGGTTCTGTTCGGCCCCGCACGGCCCCGTGCGAAATTATCACCAGGTTCGCAGTCAGCTTTTGGCTTGATGACGTCATCGTACAATTCACTCACGGTTGTTGTGATCTTTATCACCGCATAGTCAGCTGACGGCCGCGCCGCAGATTTCGGCATCGGCTGATGTGAACTGGGGGTGGGTGACGGACGCTGGGTAAATCGCTGTTTATTGTCATTATATGCATATTAAGCAAAATGAAGGTGTTGGAAGCATTCCAAATTGTCTTGTGTACCTACTGACACCAACTTTGTGCGGGTTTCGTGCTACATTCATATGGCACACACCGTTTTAGGAAGTGCGAGGCATACGCCAGCGCTACCAAAACATTTTGGAAATGTGAATGCCAATAAAAGGACGATACCAGCATGCACTAAACGTAGGCACTACTGAACTGCGAGGTTTCTCTCCTTTTGCAACTACATAATGATCGATAAGGCTGAGGCGCGGGAACTATCGCGATATGGGAGACGGGGAAGGGATGGCTCGAGCCCTCTCTCCATTCCTCCACTCGAGAAAATCGATTACGTCCACGGCGGTGCATGAAAAGAAGCGACTTGGGGTGCCTTCGAAGCCCCAGCCCTGTACCACCAGCCTCACCCAGTTATAAAGATGCGGATTCCCTGCAGAGTTGCTCCCTTTCACCGGACATGCCAATCTGATATGCTTGGCTCGGTGGGTATCTGGCACCAAGTTTCAAGAATTCAGCAACGACACCATCAAGCATAGGTACCCAGATAAGGCATAACCCGTTGGCTACAGCTTTTCTTGCTACCGCGAGCTCCACACACAAAATTAACAGACGCCGACCAACGCGCTGCAGTAAAATGCTGCTTACGTACATGTCCCGCCGATGGAGGAAGTAGCTACGCTAGCTGCAAGGTGTGCGCACTGTCGTGCCGCATTAAGGATGTGAGACATCAGCCGAAGGTGTGACGTCACTGGGCTCTGGGGCCGAATGAAGGCCATAAGGCTTCACCTGACGGTGTGACGTGACTGGTATTCGATGGAGTGTGTGAGGTCACCGGTCATGGGTTTCTACCGGCTGTCTTGGGCCGACTAATGGCCATAAAGCATCTACCAACAATATAACGTCACTGGTATTTGACCGAGTGTGTGACGTTATTGGTCATGAATTTTTACGGCCTTTTGGGTCGACTCAAAGCCATAAAACATCAGCGGTTGATATGACGTCACTATTACTCTACTTAACTTCACACGAAATAGGTTATGTTCCATCTTTACCTTTCGTACCATCTACTGCGAGCATTCGCGTGCTTAATGAAAGCTCTGCCGAATCACCTGAGAGTGTGACCTTACTGGTAATGAATTAATACGGATTCCCTCGGCCGCCCAAGGCCACAAAGTATCCCTGTAAAGCATCGCCAGATGACATGACGTCACTGGTATTCGACTTAGCATCAGGCACAAAGGCCACGTTCGTTTTTGCCTTTTGTACCTGTCTACTACAGGCATTGGCGTGCTGAAAGAAGGCTCTGCCGAGTCACCTGAGTGAGTGACATCACTGATGATGAGTTTTTACGGGCTTTTTTGGCCTGACTGCATGCCGTAAGACATCACTTGTACTGATCGTATGATGATCGTAAGACATCGTATTGATATGATGTCACTGGTATTCGAATGAGTATGTGGAGTAATTGGTCGTGAGTTTTTAGGGCTCTTTTGGGGTAATTGAATGTCATAAGGCATCAGCTGGCGATATGAGGTCACTTGTATCCGACTAAATATCAGGCGCAATGAGCCATGTTCCACCTTTGCTTTTCGCACCTGTCTACTACAAGATTCGCACGCTGAATAAGAGCTTTGCTGAAGCACCTGAGTTTGTGATGTCACTGATCATGATTTAATACGTATAGGGCATAATGCATCAGCTGACGGTAGACGGCACGGGTGTTCGACTTTGCCTCAGATGCAATAGGCCATGTTCCACCTTTACCGCTCGTACTTGGCTACTACTGCAAGCATTCGCGTGCGATATGAAGGCTCTGCCGAATCACCTGAGTATGTCACATCACTGATCATGAGTTGGTGGGGATTCACTTGGCAACCTAAGGCTACGAGGCAGCATATCCCATGAAGCAGCACCGAATGATATGACGTCACCGGTACTATACCAAATATGAGGCGCAGCAGGCCATGTTCTATCCTTACCTTTCGTACCTGTCTACTGCAAGTATTGGCGTGCTGAATAAAAGCTCTGACGAATCACATGTGTATGTGACGTCGCCGATCATGACTTCATATAAGCTCACTTGGCCCTTAAATATCACGAAGCATCATATCCCGAGAAGCATCACCGCATGATGTAAAGCCACAGGTAGGCAATCAAACATCAGACGGAACAGACCATGTTCCATCTTCACCTTTTGTACCTGTCTATTGCAAGTATTGACGTGCTGAATGAAGGCTCTGCCGAATCCCCTGAGTGTGTGACGTCATTGGTCAAGAGTTTTTGCTGGCTTGTTCGGGCGGACTAAATGCCGTAGAGCCTCAGCTTACTATGTGACGTCACTGGCACTTGACTTGACATCAGACACAACAGGCCATGTTCAATCTTTACCTTTCGTACCTATATACCACGACTTTTCACCTGCTGAATGAAGGCTTTTTCTGGTCATCGGAGTGTATGATATCACCGACCGCGGCTCCTGTTGCCACCTGGCGGCAGCACCCCGGATTAATCGTACAGTTCATTGGCGCCACTCATAGTGTCATAGCCTAAATATCCTCCAACACGTCCTCGAGCCTAGTTAGTGCGCATCCTTGCTGAGAGGGGAACCGTGGTTAGTACTGATTTGTGCCAAAACTGGTGGAGTTAAGCACGTATGGATACTAAACAACGCAGTCCGGTAAGCCAAGGCTCAACAGAGGAAATGAGGCTATTTAGAGGTGAACTTCGTGCTCTTTTTTTGTTTTGTTGGAATGGAAAACCTTCATCATTTTGGCATCCCAATTCTCATTTGATCGCGAGTTGCTTCTAGGACGCATTCGGTCGGTTGGCGGCCAGTGAGGAGCGTGGGCAAACGGTTAGGAAACGTGCCCGAAGAAATACTTACACCTAATTTAAAGAACAGCATTTGCTACCGGATGAGTATGATATTAATATATCCTGAGTTACCGGTTTTTGGGTACATCACTGACCTATACAAATCCAGACAGCCCTCCCCCACTGGCGCGGCGACCCGTCGTTTGTTCCCGTCTCACGACACTAGCGCCACCACGCGAAAGGTGGCAGGAGTTAGCTCCGCAATGATAATCGTATTACGGATGGCCGACCTTCGGAGGCGTGTGATTAGGAAATGATGGGAGCGAGGGCCTTGAAAATTCTGGGGCTGTTTAAGACATCAATTCTACGCATTACGGCACAGTAAAGTTTGCTCCGAGTGCATGGGTAGGGGCTTGACAGACTGGTCTAAGCATACTGATTTTGCGATTTTGCGTCGTAGCAGGAGTGGGTGGGGGAAGGGGGGCAGTAATATTTGGTCTCAGAAGAAAACAGATGTTCCCTCTAAGTGGTCTATGCAGTCCTTTGCAACATTCAAGCGGGCAGAGGGGCCGGGCCAGTCGTATCTCCCTCCCCTGGCTTGTGGCCTCGACTTGAGATAGTCAGAAGCAAAGCCGAGCAAGATAATTGTCATGAATGTTAGCCATCTGTATCCAGCCTTAAACGTATCGGACAGTTGGGATCCTCCCAGGTTGAATCGACGGCCCAGAATCGTGGGAAATCGCGAATATTTTCGCAGGCGGCACCTCGATTGGCGCCAATGTCATCGCTTGTGCCAGTTTTTGGGAGTCGATGACATTCTTACGTCGTTGTTTATGGGCGAAGTAACTGCCCCGGTGGGTTGTTGGAGTTCAGGCTATGGTTATCCCTTTGTATGCACTGTATGCATGCTGTTCACTGGCATGAGGGAATAGATCTGTCCCCATCCACACTGAGATAAGACCAGAGCTAATGTTTTGATTTGGTACGTTACAAGAATATAAGCTATGTCCAGCAGCGTCGGCTCGGCACTCCTGCGAGCTGTGTAGGCACTGACACATAAGCAGAGTATATCATGTTATTCAGAGTATGCACACCATACTATTGACAACATTAATGTACAGGACTTACACGTCGACACAGCTTACAGCCCCGAAACTACACATAGTATATCATGTTGTTCAGAGTATGTACACCGCACTACTAACAACGCTGAGGCACAGGACTTGCATGTTCACGCACGTTACAGCCCCAAAACTATGTAACTAGTAAATCTACTTGCGGTCACCAGCACAGGTATTGGTATATATACGTAGCATATATATATACATAGCATTAGCATAGACGTCAGGATGATGACGTCACTCGTTGAGGCCCGACTTGCAACGACTGGCAAATCGTGATCAGTGACGTTACCGTTGCCGTGCGTTTGTGAGGCAAATATAAATGTAGAGGCAGGAAGGCCTGTAGAGATGACACCCATTTGAACTGCATCGTTTGGTGATAAGCAAAATGGTCTTGATATGAACTGTTCCAGAAGAGTAAACTTACTACTTGGGAGCATACGATAAGCGGCCGCGAACGACCGCTTGCAATACGGGTTTAAAAGGGTTGGGGATACAGAAGCTATTATCTTACCTGGTGCAAAAGATTATCCGGAGTTTACGTCTACAGCATCTGAGTTTTTGGCATATTAATGGTCTCATCGTACATTATCCCGATAGAACTAGACTGTGGCTGGATATTTCTAACCACATGAATAAACAGCCCAACACCAAATTAGAGACCCAAACAAAAGGAGGGGGGGGGGGATTGATGCGGGTCTGTTTGTACCCTATGCCCGCATGTTTTATTTTAGCTCCGTAGATGGCTCTTGATAGATTCTAAAGGAAAAGTAACGTCCAAGCACGGGCATTGGCAAAGGGTGTAATAAGGTGACGACGGAGGGAGGGGGTCACGTTCCCTACCGTCGGACAGGGAAATATCGTCCGCTCCTATCGAGAGTGGGAATATGAGGAGAAAAAGTTCAACATACGAGGCTAAGCTCAAAATATGCCATTGGTCAATATCACTATCGACGAATGAATAAATGTATGTGTTTAGATAAAATTACTGCCATGGTGAAGCAGTTGCGCATTCTTTTTGGCGACAGCACGGAACACAGTGGAAGTAATCGGCTTACACTGGATTCAATGAGTTAATCTAAAACTGCACTAAGATGGTCACATACCTGACTTTTTTCTTCTTTTTTACTTTCGTAGGAAGTATGAAGCCAAACAGAAAACTGTCCCAAGCACTGTTCGTTACCGGCATTTCCTAAACGCGCGAAGACGTAATATTAGTAGCCATGCATCATTATGTTACTTACATCGAAGTATAAATACTTCGTTGCCAGCAATTTGGAGCCAATATAGTACAAAGAGGCTAGTTTATGCAGATGACTGATTTTAAGCAAGTTTGTCCTAAACAAATTAAAGTCATGGAAGTTGAAAGGTGGTTGACAATGGTCTATGTGTTGGCAACTATATTCTTCTCTTTGAATATATGACGTCAGCAAGGTCTATCTTAACGGGGTCATTGTGTGGGGATGCGGATAAAGCTTCCAGCCGTGACTGAGGACCGTCCCCAGTCAAGCACAGGTTTAAGATACAGGCATAGGCGTGAATGAGAGGCAAGAATCACCCCGCTGTGATCAATACAAGTGACCCGTGCGGTCAAAACTGGTCGACTGTGGGTTGACTTCGTCTGAACGCCGCCACACTTTGTCATGAGCACAAGGGTCGCATAAGCTCAGTAGATATGCGAGAGGTAGCGGATGCCTGCATAAGCCTCAGAGAGAGAGAGTGCAGAAAGTAGGTATGAGTGCAGGAGACAGGTCATCTTAAAAGCTGGAGTGCGTGATCGAGAGGTATCAATTCAGGAAAATGTGTTTGTTCAGTGCTGCTAGGTCGAGATACTGAAATAACTGACGATGCCGTGAGCGTACAGCGCTATACTGGTCTGCACAAAAGGTTTGTTCGACAGTGCATTGAGCTTCTACTGAAGGGAGAAATCAGCAACGGTGGAAGCATGCAGAGGTTGACGCAGGTTACGTTGCCTCCTTAAAACCTCCTTCGATCCGCCTCTGCCCCCTCCCCCCAAAAAACAGAAGCAGGTGCTGTAATGTGCGGTGAAAATGGTCAGCTACATCTCAGTGCAACCACACATAGCCTTAAAATGATCATGATGCATGCCGAGGACTGAGGCACAGATCGGGCGTTTGTCACCAAAGCTCATCAGACTATCCGGTGTCACCGAACGCGGCTCGACCAAATGCCGACGGACACCATTTGTCCAGCTCTAGTCCTGCCCTTTAAAAAGGTTTAAGGGAATAGAGATGATGTAAGTTTTAAAAATGACGGTTTACCGGAAAATAACGTTATCTTTCGATAGCTTTTTGGCGATTTCAGAGGGACTTCATTGAAAACTCTAATAAAAAGTTAGCTTTTAGTTAACTTGTCCTTCATTTGCCTTAAGTATTGCTCATGTGGACAGCCAAGTACCAAAGCTTCTCCCATTATCATGCTTGAAGGCACCCTGAACAGTTCACAAGTTCACTTATCACCTACATGTGATCACGGCTGATGTAGTGATCCGTTGTATAACCCACTTGAGTCAAACATCTGTCGGGTTTCGTCGAAGAGCCGGGGATGGAACAAACTCTTTGAACAGCCCGTGATTGGCTTTGACGTGCCTCGTAGAGCCATTTTGACGGGTAGGTTCAAGGCGCGTTTAGGTGAGTCGTCAAGTTCTGGAACGCAAACTGCAGGAATGCAGTACATATGATGCCTATATATGAATACATATGTACATATATATATATATATATATATATATATATATATATATATATATACAAATGTACATATACATTTGATGTGTGCATGGACATGGTATGTAATGAATCTTTCTGTGCAGGACAAACTACCTACCCTGAGTATAACGTGACCAGCAGCGACGACATATTGATGAAAACCGCGTTGTCGAAGTACCTGCTGTTGTCAGTCTGTCATGCATTGGAAGAAACCATTGGGCGATTTTTCCCCTTTATTGCGCATCTCAGCTCGGTTAAAAAAGATGTAAATATCAGGTTTATTCGTGCCTTTACCCAGTTTTAACTTCACTCTTCTTCGAAAGAAGAATGTTGGCTGTAATATATCTTACTGATGACACTGCTCTTAAGCGTTTCATCGGCGCATGGATGACCATTACGCTGACATGGAGGACGAAATTATGAAGAGTCATTTGCCCAGATGTCTCGACAGTGTCCACATCCAGATTTAAAAACATATTTTCCTGAACATCAGATTGGTGCAGAACAAAGCTGGCAAGCAGTGACTCACAAAGTGATACTTGTGTGCAGAAAAAACACACAAATAGACAATGCACCAATATCACTGGACCCGCACTGGATCTCGCGCGGTAATAAAAACATTCGGGTACACCAAATGTGCACACAAGGACGACTATTAAGACACCTTTGGTTTGCTATATAGGAAATGTGTTTCATCCCAGCCCTGACTAGAGCAGGGGATATTTGTGCGCCGGCAGCGGCACAAGCTTCCCGTCCACGTAGTGTTTACAGACAAGGCGGGCACAGCATTCAGGAAACTCCTTTCTCCTGTCTCCCCGAGCCTCGCGGCAGAACAGGTTGTCGGCCCTCAGCTTCTTGAAGTCTACCTGCTTTTTCACATTCGGACACCTGTAAAGCAAGTGCGTTAATTCTAAAACCCGATAGGCTATGGCCGTCAACGAACCCTCAAAGCACATGGTTTCAAACGTCAGCAAGTACAAATATAAATCATACAGACCTTGTTTTACACTACTTTTCTGTGGACTTTACCAAGCCTCGGTAGTGGAGATGAAATGACCTTTGAAAAGCATGTCCAGTGCGTTTATTTAGGTAACAAGAAGTGCAAAGTGTTTGGGGGCGACGTCACACTAACTGCTAATTGGTGACCGAATTTGAAACTCACTGGTATCTGTCAATGTAAAGAACGCCGTCGTCCTTGACGCAGTGACTCTGTTTGCAGCCAGAGAACCGGGTGTTCCAGACATCACCGATGTTGTAGTTTCTGTCAACCTGGTTGTCATGACATTGGGTGTCGTTACCTGCAGAAAACAAAGAGAAGTTGAAAGTTAGTTTTCTGGATCTCGTGGCCAACTTTGGGTACGTTTCGTTTACCTTTGCTGATGCTTTGTTCATAAAAGACTAACCTACTGTTATGTTTGTACACTGGCTGCGAGAACGGGCAAGCGGCATCAATAGGATATATAAAGTCACCATGGCATCGTATATTTAGATCTTACCTCCGCCAACCGGGAAACGAAGATATCTCGGCTCCAGTGCGCAGCACAGCTGCACACAAACAACTGCGATGACCAGCAGTTTCCACATATTACTGACTGACAGTCTTCCACTGCGGCTGACCAGGGTCCACTCTCGTCTGCTGTCTGGTCTGGCCACCAAACGCTCCTGTATGCAGTCTCCAGCGGCCGGCTCGTTATATATGCGACTGTGACGTCACGGTGCACAGGGGCGGTCAGGATCAGAGCATTTTCCGGCAGAAAATCTTCCCAAGAGGCGCTGTTCTAACACGTGTCTGACTCCCAGCTTTGAGGGCGTCACCGTGACACACCTGCTGAGGCCAAGCCGAAGTGGGATCCTTCGTAAAGACGGACCGCTCCGTAATGCCACAAGCGGCTAAGAAAGCCCATGAGTGGCCAACAGAAGCAAACGGAGGTGGGACGTAGAAATACTTTTCCAACCGTTTCCCGGATCCAGTGAGCTGGGAAAGCTCACATTCCGCTCGTACATACCTAATGCCGCCGACACTTGCCTCCGCTCATGGCCCTCCGTGGTACAACTCCGCTACGGTTCAACCCGTCTATGCATCCATGTATTATCCATCTATTGTGCGCCGTAAATACTGATCATTTCAGCATGGTGCGAATCCCGCTCTTTCCGAACGTTGACTGTCAGGTGGAGCGGATGGAATATCGCTTACGGAAATATATCTCCACAACCTTTGACGAATATCGTCAGGCCTGAGCAAGCTTTAGGTCCTCAAGCACTGGCCGGTTCACATTGCCACGTGTGCAGCAACACTGGCGTGGTCTTCCTAGTGTTTTTTTTTTCAGAGAACTAGATGCAAGAAATTGATGTGAAGATATCCTCTGCGACTGCACCACAGAAGAACCTTTCGAGACTTCTGCGCATTTCCAGCACCCCGTTGTCGTTCCGTCGTTCTGTACTGTTGTTCTGTTAGGCCTCAATTCGTGGCTTCGTCTTGATTCCTGAACCTTGAGTTATATTGAGCCTTGAATCCGTGTGCCTTCAAAATGACGTCAGAGCTTGGATAATTTTGCTGCCCATATTATTCTTAAATTTTCTACGAAGTTTCCTGTCAGGTATCTAAGCTGGTTTCTGGTTTGTGTATGCGTAGGCTCAGCGAGCTTCTGAGCGATTTGAGGCATGATATTTGGTGGTGTCTGGAAGAAGTCGGAAGATCGCTGCAGTGACAACTTACGGCTTTACAACACTAACTTAAACAGACAAAAATGTAGAATGTTTTGCACGGGTGACATCAGGCTCATAGCACATGCTAACAATACCTTATTGCTTAAGACCAACCCACTGCCCACAGGACATAGCCTCGGTTGAATGGCTAGTTTCACCTCTGTTTGCTCATGTGGAGACAAGATTACGAGGCCCTGTTCACTACTGACCCACTACGGCTGGTTACCAGCTAACCATTAACTTATGAGTGAAGCAAACTGATCCGTCTCTGGTATTCAATCCTGGAGTCAAACGACCACAAGCCGTTTATTATCAGGTTTGAGCTCATAATGCTGAAAAAACCTGGAGTTGGGTGACTGAGGGACTTCCTTGCTTACATCTCGCAATATACTACGTCCATCCTAGATTAGTCTGCTGTAACTTGGTGTCACTAGGTGCAACTAGCTTATCCTCTTATGCTGAGGTTCAGTAAATCATTGAGTTTCTCAGAAATACCCGAAGACTGGCGCAATGCCCATGTAGTACCGATTTTCAAGATGTTCGTAAAGTTAACGATTTATTCAGCGATTTTTTCAGCCACGAGTTCCGATTTCCGCGAAAAACGGTTCCAAGGTCAATTTTGGCATAAAAACATCAAAAACGACCCTTATTTTGCAATATCATGTGACTTTCAAGTTAAAAAGCTGGGTCAAAGGACGCGGAACTCAATATCACCCAAAAATTCCCGGCCAATTTTCAACTTGCAAAGGTCAGAATATGCACCACAGAAAAAACTAGCGTCCGTCAAAAAGTCCTGACATCTCAAGGTGGACCTTCAAGTTCAAACGCGGGCTTAAAATGAGAGGAAACTCCATATCAACCAAAAATTGCCGGCCAATTTCAAACTTAAAGACATCAAAATAATCACCAGAGAAAAAGCTGGCGTCTGTCAAAAAGTCCTGGCCTCTCAAGGTCACCCTCAAAGGCCAAACGTGGGCTTAAAATAACAGGGAACTCCATATCAACGAAAAATTATCGACCGATTTTTAACTTACAAAGACCAGAAAATCACCTCATAAAGAACTAGCATTCGTTCAAAAGTCCTCATCTCTCAAGGTCACCCTTCAAGCTAAAACATGGGCTGAAAGGGCGGGAACTCAATATCACCCAAAAAATGCCGAACGATTTTTAACTTAAAAAGTTCAGAATATTCACCACAAAAAGAACTAGCGTCTGTCAAAAAGTCCTGGCCTCTCAAGGTCATGTTTTTTATGTTCTACAGATGCGATGCAATTTCGATGCTCTACGGACAGTCTGCCTTAACTTCCACAGTTAAAGATAAACACAAACAAGATATTTACAACCATTAGCCCGTTCCCTAAAAAAAGAGCCTCTCTACCTCAAACTTCTTGGTTGATATGGAGTTCCCCGTCTTTTGAGCCCTCGTTTGACCTTGAAGGATAATCTTGAGAGGTCAGGACTTTTTTACGGACGCTAATTCTTACTGTGGTGAATATTCTGATGTTTTTAAGTTAAGAATCGGCCGGTTATTTTTGGGTGATACGGAGTTCCCCGTCCTTTGAGATCTGTCTGACCTTGAAGGGCGGCCTTGAGAGGTGAGGATTTTTGGACGGACGCTAGCTTTTTCTGTGGTTAATATTCTGACCTTTGAAAGTTAAAAATCAGCCGGTATTTCTCGTTGATGTGAAGTTTGAAGTCATTTGAGCCCGCGTTAGACCTTTAAGGGTGACCTGGAGATGTCAGGACTTTTTAACGGACGCTAGCTCTTTCTCTGGTGATGATTTTGATGTCTTTAAGTTTAAAATCGGCCGGTAATTTTTGGGTGATATTGAACTACCCGTCCTTTGAGGTCGCGTTTTACCTTGAAGAGTGACCTTGAGAGATGAGGACTTTTGGACGGACGCTAGTTCTTTCTGTGGTCATTATTCTCGTCTTTGTAAGTTAAAAATTGGCCAGTAATTTTTGGTTGATGTAGAGTTCCCCGTTCTTTGAGCCCGCGTTTGACTTCAAGGGTGATCTTGAGAGGTCAGGACTTGGTTACGAACAATAGCTCTTTCTGTGGTAAATGTTCTGATGTTTGTAAGTAAAAAATCAGCCGGTGATTTTTGGGTGGCATGGAGTTCTCCGTCCTTTGGGCCAGCTTTTGACCTTGAAAGTCATATGATATTGCAAAATAAGGGTCATTTTTGGTGTTCTCATGCCACAATTGACCTTGACACCGTTTTTCCACGGAAATCGGAACTCGTCGCTGAAAAAATAGCTGAAGAAATGGCTATCTTCACGGACATATTTCAAGAAGATCACCAAACAAAGGGTAAGCAGCCATAGGCCTGTGAGTCAAACTTCACTAGTTTTTAAGATCTTAGAGAAATTCATTAAGGCTAGCATTCAGTCATACTGAGAAGAGCATCAGTTGATAATAGCATGCAGTATGGGTTTCTCTCTGGTAGGTCCTCTTTGACAAATCTTCTAGAGTTCATGAAGCATGTCACTAGTCAGATGGATAAAGGCGATGGTTTAGATGTTGTCTATCTAGATTTCAGTAAGGGGTTTGATAAGGTGCCGCACCTACGCCTGCTATATAAGTTAAAATTGCATGATATTGAGGGGAAAATTATTGGTCGGGTAAGGGCTTGACTGCTAGATAGGAAGCAAAGGGCAACGCTCAATGTTCTACAATTTTAGTGGGAGCTAGCTGAGAGTGGGGTTCCGCAGGGGTTGGTGTGGGGCCCTTTATTCCTTGTTATTTTTTGTGAATAATATTGTGATAGGATTGGGGAGTAAGGTGCTAAAATCTGCTGGCGATACGAAATTAGTAGGGCTGTCGAAAAATGTTGATGAGACGAACCAAATTCAACTTGACTCGAATAAACTAGTGAACTGGGTTTCTCTGTGGCAGCTGTCATCTAACTATGATAAATGTAAGATGATGCCCCTGAGTGGTTTCAGCGGTGAGAGTAGGGAGGCTTGGAGTAAAACCAGGTCAAGGAAGACAAATACTTAGGGTTGTAGTTTCTAGGGATTTAGAGTGTGAGAAAAGTGCAGGACTACTAGGAGCAAGGCACATCGGATGCTGGGACTTATCAACAAGAACATCGATTACAAAAGCAGGAATGTTGTGAAAAAGTTGTACCTAGCTTATGTCAGACCGCACCTAGAGTATTGTGTACAGGCGTGATCTCCACGCTTCACAAAAGGTACGGATAGGACTGGAGAGAGCACAGCGAACAGCAACTAGGATGATAAATGGGATTGGTGACTTAAAATACAAGGATAGGCTTAGGGTCTTGGATCTATATTCACTGAAATACCGCAGCTTTGGAAGAGATCTGGTAAAGGTATACAATATTATGAAGGAGATCCACAAGGTAGATCTACATGGAGCACTGGAAATCCGGCCGAGACATAGAAAAAAAAACAGTTTCATTTAGCAAATATTTGAAACAGAACTGTGAAGCGGCAGATGCTATTTAGTCAAAGAGTAGTAAACCACTGAAATGGGTTGAACAGCGAAGTTGTAGGTCTATAGCAGTACTCTACTTGTAGTCTATAGCAGCACTCAAAACCATTTGGACAAGTTCGATCGTTCTAAATGCTACTTTATAGCTAAATTTATGTGGGTCATGTGATTGGTTTTGAGGATATGTACGGAACCTGGCGTAGGCTTACCCCGATGGGCCCTTGTGGCTCTTTGTTGGCCGGACATCTTAACGTCTTTATGTCTTAAGTGTTGCCTTGTCCTGCATCTTGCAAACGTCTGCAAACGGACATGCGCAACATACAGTATCCAATAACGCACAATGCTTGTTTCCGATGAAGACATTGTGTGTTGCATGTCCTGGTATCTTGGGGTACCTGGGACCTCAGTAGGTCTCACTTCGACAGCAATGGCACCGTCCTACACTTTAGCACGCTCTCGAAAACCAACTGATCTAATCTTTTTCCAGCACCATTGCTGACAGTGTTGGTACAGCGCACTCGGCCCACACACAGCATCGGCCCACTCACCCTGGCTCACGTGCTTCCCATGGGCGTGCGGACAAAATGAGGCCTCACTGGCGCCGGGCTTCTCATCGTTGGATACAGTGCCGGGGACTGCCGTCGCGGAATCCTTGCAATGCCGTCCAAAGATTGAATACGTGGATCGTTTCCGAAGAAAATGTGAAGCATGTGCTGCTAAGAGCTAAGCACGAAAGGAGATAAATTCGCCCCACATGAATGTGATATATGCATTTGCATCAATGCTCTGCAATGTGCAGCTGCACAGGATATGCATTATTAGCAGGCTGGTCGACTTTATATGGCAGATATATGCATTCCAGCCCTGGGGCTTTACAGCCTCGCAGCCGGTGACGTACTGGTCTGGTGAGCGCGACGAGAGCTGTTGGCTGCGGCCCGTGACGTCAGGATGATGACGTCACGCGTTGAGGTCCGACCCGGAACGACTGGCAAATCGTGATCAGTGACGTTTCAGCTGCGGGCATATGTGAGGCAAATATAGATGTAGAGGTGGTAAGACCTCAAACGATAACCCTCATTTGAACTGCATCGTCTGGTAATAAGCGCTTTTTAGAAACGTCGTTGAGAGTAACTATTCCAGAAGACTAACCTTTCTTCTGTGAGCCTCCTGAGCACCAACGATCGCTCGCTATCCAGGGGTAAAAGGAAAGCGATTACCCGAGTTTACGTCTAGAGCATCTCAGTTATCGGTATTGTATTAATCTTGCCGTAAATCATCTCGGTAGAACTAGACTGTGGCTTGATATTTCTAAGCACATGAATAAACAGAAAGCTCAAATCCGAGACACAAACAGGGGGTGTGATACGGGCTGTCTGCACCCTATACCCGCATGCTTTATTTTAGCTCCGTAGATGGCTCCTGACAGATCTTAAAAAATAACATACAAACATGGTCACTGACAAATGGAGTACTCAGGGTGACGAGGGGGAGGGGGTCATGTTCCCTATTATCAGACAGGAAAGCATCGTCTGCTCCTATTGAGAGTGGAAACCTCAGAAAAGGCAATTGTTTAACACATGTGACTGAGCTAAAAGGAAATAGCTATTCAATGGCATTAAGCACGAGTTAATTAATATGCGCAAGATACACGTTTATATATATATATATATATATATATATATATATATATATATATATAATCTGACCACAATTACTGTCATGGTGAAGCAGTTGTGCCTTTCTTTTGGCGACAACGGGGAACACAGTGGGAGTAATCGGGTTGCACGGAAGTGGACCCAATTACTTCTAGGTGGAAGGAATTCTAGGGTAAGTTTTCGATTGCACTAATGAGGGGTACATTTTACATTTTACATTTTTTTAGGTACGGAACATTTTCTTTTGCTTTCAAGGGGAGTGCGTACCCAAAAAGAAAACCGCCCCAAACACTGCCCGCTGCCATTACTATCTAGGCGCGAAGACGTACCATTGGTAACCAGAGAAAATTATGTTGGACCCATCGGAGTATGAACACTTTGTTGCTAGTCCATTTGGAACCAAGGCAATACAAAGAGCCTCGTTGATGCAGCTGGATAACGTCAAGCAAGGCTGTGAAATAAATCAAGCCATTGAAATTGAAAGGTGGTTGGTCAACATGTAAGTAAGTATTTTCGTTTTCTTGACTACACGACGCCAACAGAGCTTGTCTTTTCGGGGCGATTATGTGAGGATACGGGTAATGCTTCCAGCCATGACTGAGGACCCTCCCCAGCCATGCCCGGGTCTCATATATTGTCATACGCATAACTGAGATGTCAGGAGTCACCCCGTTGCGGTCAATACAAGTGACCCATGCGGGCAACTTTGGTCTAGTGTTAGTCAGCTCCATCTGAACGCGGTTTCTCTTTGTCATGAGCACATCGTCGTCTAGACGCAGCCAATCTGCGAAAGCAGTGGATGCCTACATCAGCCTAAACCGCCACGGTGTGTCTAAGAGGCTGGTGAACAGGGGACACGTGAACCAATCTGATTTTTTGCCTTTATTGCCATTCCCATAGATAAGACCGCCCTGTTAGCGCCATTTCTGATAGGATAACCGGGAAAAAAGATTTATAGAGGAAAGATGAGATAGAATAAGATTTCCCCGAGCTGTTCTACGAGCAATAAAGCTAACAGTGCTGTTTTACCTATGTGGATAATGCTCTCTAGAAATTCACTTAATTAGTTACGTTTTTAGTATGCCCATCAGCAAATGTTAACGATTAAAACATCGATGTAATTACATGCAACCAGAAGCAGATAGAGGGCATACAGCTTTGAAAACGCCACGCAATGAATGAACTGATGCTCAAGAAACAACTGACGTGCCGTTTGTCCAGGACTGTCAGGGTCCAGGCTTCCTTTACCGTCACGCTCGCGTAAAAAATCACCAGTTTTAATCGCCAAGTTATACACGAACCATAATTTCTCGTTCCTCGCCAAGGTGTTTATCAAGCCATTGCATTGCACTTTGGAATGATTGTGGTGATCACTCGGGCGGATGAAACCGAGCCAAAAGTGTTACGCTGTCACAGGGAAGCCGCGTTGTAGCACTGCATGACATGCAAAAGATTCCCCCACAGTCTCTCGGCTTTCTTGGAGCATTCGTATGAGACCACCACAGGTTTTTATTTCAGCCCAATACACGCCTCCAGGTGTAATGTCATGGAAATGGGTTGGTTTTGAAGAGAAAATGTTGCGTCTATTCAAACCGATACAACTAGGACTATATTCGTGTTAGTTTTTACCATTAGTGACGTAACAGCGAGGTATGAAATGAAAGCAAGGATAGTAGGAGGAAAAACTTTTTGGGATGATACGTGCATGGTTATCTTCTGTGTTACAGAGCTGTTTCGTAACATTGCTATGTTTAGGTCAGTCACAGTCGTATACACCCCACGTCAGGCCAGTGTTGTGTGCTTAGAACATTTCCTGTTAGGTCTCACGGTAAGCTTTGACTTAATTTCTTGAAAGGGCAGGTGATTTGATATGATAGACCTTGGGAACAGATTACTCTCTGCGTCACTCCCAATCACATTAAGGCCGTTTCAATTCAGTATTATGTGCTTAAGACGGGCCCGGGTGCCATGATGCATGCGGCTCGCTTGGGTGGGGGTCAATTCGACCCCGTGGACATCTCGAAAACTAAGGAGAGCTGATGGCACCAAGCTCATAGCGTAGGTAGGGCTCTATGTAACCTCACTTATATCGATAATTCAGGTCCTTAAACTATGACCATCGACTCAAATTAGGTCAAATAATGACAAGCTACAAATCAGCATTCAAAGTGCCCTGAAACTTCCTCACGCAACCAGCTTTAACCTGAATACCTCTCATAAGCAGCATTTCTCCAGTAGTGTTCACATCAGATCAGGGACCTTTTTTAATTTTCAGGGGACAAAGACAAAAACGGTCGGGGTCCCTTTGATATTTGAATTTACAATCAGTGCCAAGTACTATCCCAGGGGGTGTGGTCCTCAAAAAAGTTTAGCGAGGTCGGTTTATGTCATCGCCGTCCCTGACCTCTGTGAAATTATTATCAGTAATTACATATAAAGCGAATAAAATGTGATCTAAAAATTCGAAATAAACGTCAGATCTACCTCATAAGGCAAGCTTTTCATTATTAAAGTGACTTTTTCAATTTTGATCTGGCTTTCATACCTGACCCAAGGTGAGTGCAATTTGTCGTTACGTGTAGTAAAGTGCAATAATCAAAGAAACCACGTCCAAGCTGTGTGCCTTCGTCTAACATTTCCCTACCGTATCATATTGCACGATCTCCTCAGCATTGCCTTCGCTGGCAGCCATGGCCTGGCTGTAACCTGCCATAGGTCAGCGACCTTACAAGTTACAGCTTATTTGTATGCCAAAAGATCGGCTTTTCATTGGTCTACAGCTAGGCAATGCGTAGCGTGGGTTCATCCCGCCGTTCTGAAATTATCTCAGAAAATAAACCTCGGGGCTGAGCCAAATAGACCCCCCCCCCCCCTCCGACTGCATGCTGAACAGTTCATAGCAAAGGTCTTATGGGGATCATTAGCTTTTGAGCGTGTTCTCACGCTTCGATCTTATTTTCTTTTATGATGAATCAGGAACACCATTTCTGTAATATAGATGACGAAGCTTTGAGCTTCTTCCAACACGAAACTTTCAGCTTTTCGGTCTATCTGGCCTCACCGCTTCCATAACCGCGTTGTCGCGTGGGCGGTGCGATCAAGCGGTCGGTTTTGCCACGGATCTGTTGCTCGTTTGCTCTGGAATGGACTTGTTATCGCAGAGGTTTTTCAGAGGTCGTGTGTGGCAAAGTGCTGAGAACAGCATCTCTCGGGAGGTGCCCTCCCCGAATGATCGCAATCTTGTTTCGATCATGACGCTTTAGGACTCCGTGGAGAACGTTTTCCCAGAAATAAATCAGCGTAGTTTACCTTGACTTGTTCCCCCTGCATTACTCTCTAATCCCCTCCGGCGTGTTCAGGTCGGCCAGCCTGCTGGTTTTTACGGCAGATCTCATCTTGGTCCGCTGGAACGGACCAAAGGTGAGGTGTCTGGTACGGTGTCCAGAATGACTCCTTTCCGAGTCATGCCCTCCATATGCATACACAAGTGTTCGGTGGTCAGACCAGACAGCAGACGAGAGTGGACTATGGCCAGTTGCAGTGCAAGATTTTCAGTCAGCAGCATGGGAAAACTGCTGGTCATTGCTGTTGTTTGCGTGCAGCTGCGCTGTGCACAGTACTCGGAAGAACTTCGTTTCCCGGTAAGCAAAGGCGAGATCTGGGATCCGAGATCCGAAATCCGAGGTGACCTTAGACATACATTTAGTTTACATCCTGTTCGCCTACCTTTCAGCTGAATTTACCAGTAATGAAAAAGTTGGCCTTCGACAACCCTACGTTGTGTATTGCGGACCTCAATGTATTTGATACTTGTGTCATGATGACAAATTGCCAACCACTCATCTCTTTGTACCTTACATATGACGACACCCAATATCATGGCCCCCAGATTGCCAAGAAGTGCGAATTCGGTGTAGAATTCGGAAAAGTGTGTGGAGCTCCCTTCACTCCGGCTGTAAACAGATGTAAACAGCTGTAAACGGCCACTGTGTCACACACGACGGTGGCCTTTTCATTGACCGCTGCCAGTGAATTTGATTAATTGACTCCGACGGCCGTGGGTCAGACAGGCTGGCAAATGGAAACAGCGGGACACGACACGACGGCATTTGAGCAGCAGCAGGATAGCAAGCTCTTCGTCTTAACCTCATCACGCGCCGAAGGTAAACTGGGACCTGTCGCTGTTTCCGATTCAGGTGAGACGTCCATGACTCAGGCTTGCACCTGGTGCATTTAAAGTATGCCTGCCATGAAACCACATAATCTTTACATACTGGCCTCTTCTCAACGCCTTACCTTTGCAGGTGTCCGCCGGTGAGAAGGCAGGTGGACTCCAAGAAGCTGAAGGCCAACAGTCTGTTCTGCCGCGAGGCTCGGGGAGACAGGAGGAAGGAGTTTCCCGACTGTTGTGCACGCCTTGTCTGTAAACACTACGTGGACGGGAAGCTTGTGCCACTGCCGGCGCACAAATATCCCCTGCTCTAATGAGGGCTCAGATGAGACTGGAATGGCGTATTTAGTTCATTTTATTTATTGATTTATTTATTTATTGTATCATTTATTCAACATAACATACATTTATTTATGTATTCATCATATTCAACGGGAGGTTTCGGGGTAATGTCCACCCCTTCTTCAGCCTTCGTTAGACAATGGTATTCATCTAAAACAGATTTAGGCACGCATTAAGGAACTCTGAGGTAACGAAAGCATAACTGATGACGTGATTTTCATTTCAGTCGCAGGTAAACAATGAAAACCGTTGACAAAGAACACATGAAATGCGCTCAATTTCGATACGGTCACAATGCACTTCTTCTGAATGTTGCTATGTCAAATGATAACTAATTGGCAACGCGCATGCATCTTAAACATGTACATAGTTTTTCCACATTTTGAAATCGTGTGAATTGCGATGCATACGGCATATCGTATCACTAAAACAAGATAACGCACACGTGCACAGATTTCCCGGCCCGAAGCCCTCTATTGCACCCCCTTTACACCTTGCGCCAAGCTGACTGCTCTTTTTCAGTCTTTCATTTCATAACTCGGTATACACTCGCCATTGGTACCCCAGGTTTTGCATTCAGAAGTTTTTCTATGCTCGCTCTAAAAATGGAAATGCCCTTCTTAGTCTTTCTTGTCATCCAGTTTGTCTCATAACCTGAAATTTCCCCTCCCCCAACGCCATGCACATGGACAAGTGTTTGAATTTCATGTCACATCATAGCGATCAACACAAAGCAACAGTGATTAGATCGCTCACACAAAGAGGACAAATAATTTCATCAAGTCCCGACAAAAATACGAGAGAGGATAGATACACTCACAAAACTTTGAAATTTAATCTACCCAAAACGTTTCGTTGGAAAAGTTCGTCAAAAACCTTACCACCCAAGAACACAAAACGCAGCAGAAAACAATCGGCCAATCGTGGCTTTCTCTTATAGACAAGTTAAAAGCGGACCAAAAGACAGGAATAATTTACCAATACACATGCGGATACGGAAACGTCTATGGGAGGAGGCATGTGGAAGCTTAGAGACCAAAGGGGGTGATCACCACAGAACAACGAGAAACTCGTATATAAACCATTTGAGCTTAGCGAAGCACGTTCTGGGCACAGGCCATTGCATCGCGCGTGAGCAGGGAGGAATTTGGATTATGAGACAGATTCGAGAAAAAGGAGTGTATTTTCATTTCTAGAGCGCGCAGCGATGAACTTCTGAAAACAAAACCGGGAGACCAGTACCGAGTGTATCGAATTTTGAAATAAAAAGACTGAGAAAGAGCAGTCGGCTTGGGACAATGTGTCATACGGGATGCAATAGCGGGCTTCGGATCAGAAATTTTGCACTCGTGTGCGTTATCTTGTTTAATGAACACGCGCCCGAGTGGCCGGTTGGATACCCTTCGCTAGGGTAGGGGTCAGTCTGGCCTCCCCTGCCCCCCCCCCCCCCTGAGATATCAGGATCTAAGAGAGCTAGAGACACCAAATCCACAGGGTGTGTTGACCTATACGTGATCTCACTTAAGTCATAGCTTGAGGGTTCTAGGTCGTGACCTTCGGTTCAAATAAAGTCAAACAAGGTCAAATTCCAAGTTGATCTTCAAAGGGCCCCTAGAACCTAGATCACTGTTCCAAGCAAAACGTCGCCTGCTCATTCTAGGTCAGTGACCTTGTTTCATCCTCTGAAGGTCATGGTGACTAAAGTCATAGAAGACTGGTTTGAGCTTTGCATTTGAATAGGCGACAAATATCACGCTAGGCAGTTTGTTCCTAAAAACCAAATGTTGACCTGAGTCATTTTATGCCAGCGACCTATTCCGACCTTTAAGAACTTCATGGAAGGAATACTCTGCGGCTCCCGTTATCAATAAATTTGAAATGAGTACCGGAAACTACCCCATGCAGCAAGTCCTGCAGTAATAGCACAGGTTGTTTTTTACTTTGGTCCGACTTCATACCTGAACCTAGATCAATGTGATTTGCTCATTCCATGTGTTTCCTAAGAAAGCATCTCAGAAATGTATGGCTTTGTCCAACACGCCGTTGTCGGATCAGATTGAACGATTTCCTAGAAGCTGACTTCCCTAAAACCATGGCCTGACTTTGACCTGCCATAGGTCAGCGACTTTACAAGGTACACTTAAGTCATTGATGCCAGCCGATTGACTATTTCATTGCCCACAGCTGTGAAATTTTTGGCGCGGCTACGCTGCATCGTTCGGAAACCATTCCGGAATTTTCCGCAATGAATTAATTTGTATAGTATGAATTAATATGTAATATTTAATGAATTAATTTATAAATATTCAAATAATAATAATGAATGAATTAATATTAAAAAATTCCGGAGGTCAATTTGACTCTCACTCGAGCGCGTGGTAAGCGTTGCGATGTGCTGTATGGGTCGCGATTGACTCGATTCCGAAGTGTATATATAATATGTATATATATATATAATTTATATGTATATTATATATATATATACATATATATATGTATATATATATATATATATATATAAATGTATGTATGCATAGAAAATTACAGGAGCTTTGCCCTTTGTTTTCTTGCGAGATGTACTGTAAACATTGCGTATTGAGTGCTTGCTTTCTGGGCTGTGCTTGTTAAGGAGAGAAGCAAAACTAATTGCCGTAAAGTCCAAGTGACCCACATCCCTGTCTCATCTTTTATATTTCGCCGATGCTTCGTTAGACTTTTGGCCATCTCAAGACAAAGACATGCAATTTAAGCAATTACCACACACGATAACGTGAGGTAACACCTGCCATGACCTGTGATTTATCTACATTAGTTATCCATTGTCCTATATCATGAGTATTCATGAACACACGATGCGTGCTAGGTCTGATTTCAGCACACTGATGGAAGCTAATTTCAGATCGCTAAATCGACTCCCGCTAATTGCACTTGTTCTCCGCTAATGCTATGGTGGCATACCAAGTCTCATCCGTGGGCTCTCCGTAAAGGGCTGGGTTTTCCCGTGCGTTTGCCTGTCTGTTGATATAAGGGTCCATGCCGCGTATGCATACGGCCTCGAGCACATAAAGCCGCCTTACGTCGTGGCATCTGCCTACGATGGTGGTGCTATCTAACATGTGTTGTCTGATGAGTCGCTGGGCTAGGTGGCATTCCGCACATATTTTTGGAGCGCCGTTCTGAAGGTACATTGTGACGCGTCTACTGAGTGAGGTGGTCGTCAATTCAATGCTCTGAGGTGTGAAATGTGGAGCGCGCAGTCTCCGAGAGAGCACTTGCAACAGTATAGGACATCAGATTGTTTCAGTAGAGATGGGTCACCAGCTGGGATGACTTTCACAACTAGACAACGTGTCGTAGGACTTGTTGGAAGATAATTAGCCTGCCCTGGTTTCCTGGGAACGCTGGCTTGCAGGCCTTGTGGGCATGTGAAATGCTGATCTTGTAATGCAGTTTGTGAACTATAACATGCCGGAGAAGTGGCAGTATGGGCTTAGACATGCTTGGTGATTTCGTCGCACGCACGCACGCACGCACACATGCGCACACACACATTCGCGCACTCGCTTGCTTCATTATATGCTCCACGCACGCAAGCAGGAGCACATAAACATGAAGGCGTTTCACGCATCTTCACTAGTTTCATTCGATGATGATAATTTGAGGCTTTAGGGCGCGTCGATCGATGTGTCGATGCTCGTCGTACAGGAATAAGTGATTACGCAGCGCACAAAGCTAACGTACTATTCAGCAGTGGCGCAATTCAAAGCTGTTGTTTCAACGTAAACACCTTCAACGTAAATGACTTTGAGTGAAGCATGGTGGAATGGCGAGAACGTGACAATACATTCTACGGCAGGACGAAAATGAAAGAGCCTTCCAATTCTGGCAGCTTAATATTCGTTACCTACGCGACAGGCGATCAACGCGTGGCGCACAGCGAGCGGGTCACGGCACCAGGGGCAGTAGGCCCTATCAACAGCAAGAGGCAGGTGACGGTGTGTAACACAAGTGGGTCCCATGCGTAGGCGGTAAAGAGCAACCTCCTCTCTTCCGCCTTTGCGGAAACATGACTGCCACAGCCAGATCCGAGGTTTGATGACTTTCAACCTGTTGCCGAGCGAATCCCGGTGGTGCTGCCATCTCTCCTGCGTAGAGGACGAGGGGGATGGGTACGTCCTTTGCAGGTAGTGGCGTAGTCGGTATACGTGTTCCTTGCGTAGCAGACTTGGCTGCCGCGGCGACGAAATCATTTCCAGAGATCCGCGCGTAACCAGAGATCCAACACAAGACCACAGGTTTTCCCACCCCATCCAGTAAGATGAGACGCCAAGGATTATCTTGAGTAAGTGGGTTTATCAGACACGAACCACAAGGCTAAACTACAGCCAGGAGCTGCTCAGTGAGTTAAAGGGTATCAAAAGTTACGTTAGTGCTGTCCGCTTCCATAAAACAGAGGGCTTCGGGGATAGCTGCAAGCTCGGATGTGTAGATTGGTGCATGGGGAGGCGGCGTAAATACGTTTGTCACAGGCCCACACATCCGAAACTATTCGTAACACTTCAACCTGTCGGGTAGTTACCGCCCGCGCCAGATACCTACGACGCTCAGTCGCGCAGAGCAGTTTGACAAACACCACACCAACATCCGGCCTAGTGCCAGGCGCAAACTGCGTAAGAGTGTAGAATTGACAGCAAAAATTTTGCTGTTTAAATCTATGTAATGTCTGACCAGTTCCACCCCACACTGAATGGCCCACATCCGAACTAGACACCTCCCATCCTAGATAAAAACATAGCCATAGGGTAAAAGATAATATGCATCGAAATGTCAGCCGAGAGGTAATTGCTAGGACAGTCGTAGCACTGGCCACCACCACACAGTGACCAGCAACATGAACTCTAAATACTTCGATTCTTGGTAAGAGCTCTCAGATAGTCAGATAGTCCCCGACCACGCGATGAGGCCCCGGCTTTAGTTCCAGTTCTTTATTCCGTGCCAGTTCCTATTACAACAGCAGCACAGCTAACCTGCCGCGCCAGGGCCGGCTGGTACTGTAAATCGCCTTTCCCCAAGGCACTGACTTGCAGCCCAATCACAGTGCTGCTATTGCCGCAGTGCCCACTGAGGCACCGCGACTTCCATCTGCTTCACAGCACGCAAAAGGGCACCCCAGCACGAATCAAACGTTCGCCTGTTCTCACCATTTACCTGAAACAAACAACATCACCAAAACGGTGCGCTCGTGCGCCGCATCACATCCATAATTGGCACCGTGACAGTTCATAGCAAATGGGGGGGGGGGGGGGGGGGGGCGACACACGGGGTCGACGTCAGGACGGAACACCAATACGCTTGTGGTCATATGCATGTACACGACCACTACCCCAATACAGACCGTCGCATGGTCTTCCCTGTGTCAGGCGTCGGCCGCCCGACCACGAGCTGACATCGTCCGGGGGCGCGTGGACATACGGCCTGGAAGACCCGGACGTCCACCGCCCCGCCCGACCTCTGCCGCTGCTGCCTGGGCCTCTCCTGCCCAGCGGAACTCGCCACACTGGAGAGGCCCGCGAGCGGCACCCTGGCCTGCCCTGCCTCGGCGCCAGGTCAGGCCGGCCGACCCGAACGCTGCCGGTGTCGCTCGGCCAGGGCCGCCTCCCACTCGCGCCGGTGCGTCTGGTACACCTGCATGGTGGCTCGGGCGTCCTGCACCTGTCGGCAGCCGGGGGCGGGGCGTGGCGTCAGCGGCCGATCGCTGCCGGCCGCTGATGGCGGTGACGCCCGTCAGCCAGTCAGAGTACACGGATATTTTATCGTGA
Source organism: Pollicipes pollicipes (assembly GCF_011947565.3). Classification (NCBI taxonomy): domain Eukaryota; kingdom Metazoa; phylum Arthropoda; class Thecostraca; order Pollicipedomorpha; family Pollicipedidae; genus Pollicipes; species Pollicipes pollicipes. The sequence continues at coordinate 42,734,413 of NW_023596921.1, read as the reverse complement.
TGTCACAGCCATTCACCCACCGTGCGGACTGCCTGACACTCACATATGATTGGTAGATGCCAATGCCCAGTCACATCACGCGCAGCCAATCGGCGGGGCCGCTGTATACGACCGCCCCACACGGACCAATCGCCGTGACCAATGCCCGGGGTGACGTCACACCCAGCTGAGCAGCGCAGTCAGCAAGTCCACAGCACAGATACAGACCAACTATTCGAACAAGTTGCACAATGCTACAATCCGGAGCAGGATGTCATGCGACAAGCACGCTAACACCATAAGGTGACGATTTCTTCAGGCTGGTCCTCGTTTCCTTTTTCGCGATGCCACGCTCATCCGGGGCAAGCTGCATACACCAGCCGTGAGTAGGGTTGAGTGCCGCTTGGTGGAGGCCCCGTCCGAGCACCGATCACATACCCTCGGCTTAGTCGTGGGTGATGGATTCACAAGTGCTTGTAGCTGTCCCCACGATTATCGCTCCACATTTACCACTAAGGCCTGCAATGGTCATTACTGACCAAAACGCCTCTGTTTCAAACCAAACCAACCCAAAAACATATCTACACTCAACGTAGAGAATGTACCCTTGCTTGTGTCTGTGCTCAGCACCTGATTCCCGCCCATAAATACACATCCCCGCAGTCTGAGTCGGTGTCCGCACTAACCGAGTCGTGCTCGCCCTTCTGAATGTCGACCGCCAGAATCTTGTGAGCTAGGTTCTTCAGGCTTGGTATGCTTCCATTGAACATGCGCCGGAAAGGCTTGTAACTGAAATAATGCCACGCTTGCATCGCACGTCAGGAGTCTAACACATTGCTGCAGAATGTTGCGTGACACGACACGGTGATAGCGTACTACGTTAACACGCTAACAACGTCACGACACGACACATGTTAGACATGCTCACACATCTGTCTTGGCTGATTCGGATTAACACTGCGAACGCGGCTGGGTAACTCCTTGGCGCCTTCCATTCATGTAGCTTGCACGCTTCAAGCGTTTGACGTTAAAACCATGTCACAGTTAAAATATGCGCTGCCGAAGATGCTTACCAGTGAACAAACATGACACAGAAAGTAGCCAACTGTACTGCGACATGGGAACTGCAACAATTCGGCTTCCAGTCATGGGGCTGGATGAGGTTGATAATTGGACAGGATACATCCTCCACGTAACCAAACCCGTCGTATACAAACCAACTAGCAACTACACCACAAGCAGAAGTAAACCCCCCAAGACGAGCCAGGCCTTAACACCGAAAGCGCGCCAGGCCGGAAGTGATGGGCCGACCCCTGACCTGGACGTGTCGCGGGTGTGCCTCTTGGGGTGGCTCAGCAGCAGAACCCGCAAGTCGTTGTAGACCGCGTGGCCGACCAGCACGCGACCCTTCAGCAGCGCCGCCACCTCCTTCTGCACCACCTCGAACGACTCGCCTGTCGGGCGACACATGCCGTGAGATTACGGCCGGTCCTGACAGCAGAAGGCCGTGGGTTCGAAACTCATGTCGGTCATGCCTCGTTCTCTCCGCGATAAGCTGAGCTAAGTACTACGTCGCCGACGATAAAATGTGCGCAGATTTTAGCGATAATCGCTAACACCCATACCGAACACGCACGTGGTCGCGATCTGCCCACAAAATCATCCGCTCCAGAAAATTACGCGACTTCTCATCGCACGGTCAGACCTCAGACGTCATGCACACCGTGCCTACAGCAGGCTCCCAACACGCCAAGACATCCCCGGGCGAGAGGTGCTCACCGTTCACGAGATCCTTGGGCCGCACGCCGGAGACGGACGTCCGGTAGTCGGTCACCCGCTCCATGGGCTTGACGAACTTGTCGTAGATGGGCTGGCAGAGCGAGTTCACGATGGACACGCGCGCCAGCATGTTCTCCTGGCCGCTGTGGCCGACGCCCACCATCTCGCAGTCCATGGCGATGTAGTGGGACGGCCTGCGGGCAGTCGCCCTAACGTCACGACGGCCGGCGCTCGCTGCCGGCACTGCTCACACAGGCCTGCCCAGGAAGCGATGCTCGGTGACTGAAAGGTGGAGAACACGCGCGCGCACGATCTGACTGACGCGTGCCGACTCCCGGAGCAGAGGCTTTGGCACGAAAGCCAGAAGAAAATGTATTCGAGCCTTGTGGTAACTACCCTCTAGATCAAGGTGCCTTAGAGTCCTCCGATCGGAAGGCCTCTGTACTGACCAACCTTAACCTAAACAGCTGTCCAGATATACACGGCCCGACACACCATACACTTCAAACCGACCCGGGGGCCCACCGTCCACCCCTCCACTCACAGCCGGGCTTTGGGCTTGGCCGGCGGCGCCTCCTGCTCGTTGGGCCGCTCGGCCGGGCGCTCCCGCTCGCGTTGCTTCAGGCAGAAGGAGCAGGGCGGCCGGTCGTCGTGCAGCAGGGCCGGGTCGACGCCGTCGAACCAGACGGGCGGCGGGCAGGAGCAGCCGCGGCGCGCCAGGCCGCGCGCGCGCGCCCGCCGCCGCTCCGGCTCGGCCGGCGACGCGGCTGCCACCTGGCCGGCAGTCGGTGGTCACGTGATCTGGGGCCACTGCGCACTGAACGGCGCGGCGATTGTGGACGGGGATGGGTTGGAGTAAGGTGAAATCCAGCCGGGTGGACATGAACGACTGCACTGAAGTCGGCATGTAGAGGGTGTGGAACTGCGACGTGCTTTGCGCCAGGCAGACAAATAACTTCCTTTTTTGTGGCTTAGTAGCGTGAAGAAAAATTAGTTGAATTATGTGTACACCACTGCCCATTTCCCAGCATGGTCATGAGATGCACTACAGCAGAGTGATGAGCAGAGCAAACAATAAGAATCCATGTTTCACCATTACTGACAAAGCATTTGGAAACAGTATGCATAAACCCTAACTATTGTTTAATGGTTTTAAGATAAGGTAATGTGTTGCTTATGCCATGTGTGGACTTACCAAGGCAATAATAGTGGGCAACTCTTGCAAAAATGATAGGAATAACCCAAAGATTCCATACAGAATGAGATAAGGAATCTGAAAACAGACCACAAGCTCAGATACTCACCCAACCCAATCTGCAAATAGCCTTGAAACTCAGGACTTAGTCATTTAGTCTAGACATTGTGGAGAAATACATCTTGGTCAAAACATTGGTACCTGCTAGGAGAAACATGACATATGGTCCCATGAAAAGGAGGTGCATTTGCATATTATATATATATATATATATATATATATATATATATATATATACATCACCAATTATGGCAAGCCATGTTGCTACCCTGAGTCCTAGAACAGTACAGCTTGGACTGATTTGCCAAAGTGTACCAATATTGGGCTCTTAGTTGACAAAGACATTACTCTCATATAAAATGTCTGAAAATGGTAACCAGGAAGGTATATCTTGTTAAAAAGACAAACAACACCACAGAATGGCAAAAAAGAAATGAACACATTTTAAGAAGTACAAATGTTACATGCAGATGTTAAGATTGGACTACAGAAGTGACCATAGTTCACAAAGTATGGGAATTAATTCTGAGTTCTGTGGCATTCTGCAATTAGAAGCATGTGCCTATTTCTTGGTTAGAAGTTAGTTTCTAAGTTAGAAGCATGGGTGATCCAGAGCATGTACCTACTTCTCACAATTTGAGATGAGCACAACTCACATGCTAACATCTGGACATCATTTAAACAAACATACCTAGATTACTTCTCCCCAATGCCCTTGTGTGATAGGTACTATAAAACATTATCAGTGCCGCTAGTAGCACAGGACATAGAAAACCTTTTGGGAATTTGCACAACAAACCAAATTTAAGATGAAAATGACATAACAATTATAGTTTGCATGGTAGATACAGGCAAGTGGTAGTGAACAACCCAGTGTGCATAAGCTGGTGGCTGAAAAATTTCTTTTAAAATATCAAAACAATTTTTGTCATTATGAGTCCTCTTATAATGATAAAGAAACAAATATAGCCCAGTGGAATCTGGGAAATATTTACAAATCTTTATAATCTCATTTTGGAGATTTACAACAATATATACAATATCTCAGCTTCAGGTGTCATAAAGGACCATACTGGTTGTCATGTGGCATGGTGAAAAACTGTGCTGCTATCCAGGCACTACAGCAATGCTCCACAGTGCACAAAATATACTTCATGCCATAGAGATCTTGTGAAGCAGCAGTATTGCAGTTACAAGTTTAGCTCACGCCTGACATAAAACCAAGAGCTCAGAGTTTGGTCCATGTCCAACACCAATTTCTGCACATCAAGAGTCAATGTTTAACATAAAAAATGTTGCAAGGCAAAAATCATGCAAAAATACTCTCATTATATTTTTTAACACAAATAACATCAAAATTCAGCACAAATCAGCCTGTCATCAATTCAGGACAACATTGAGCACACCAGCATAATGTGGCTATCAAGTGCAGAGCATGACATTTTTGCAGACTGGACAATGCTGTCACAGATTTGTGACCATGTACTCATATTTGACTTGGATATGCACAAATCATTCATAACCACCTTAAAAGCCAAGGGAGCCCAAACTTTACCTGAAGGAATGATTTCCAGTTGGATGATATGTCCTCATTGCTAACAGGCTTGGGCACTGGTGGCTCTTGTGCATTTGCAGGTAGGTGCTTTCTTGCAGATCCATTATGCTTGGGTTTTGATTTTGGGCTGTTTGCAATGGGTTTATTTTTCTTTGTTGGAGTGATAGCCTTGCTAATGCCTTCAGAACTTCCTCCTGGTCTCTTTTTGTCATTAGGCTTAGCCATGGTCACAGCTTTGTCCTATGCCTAACCTAGAACAAAAATATGAGGATGAGAAGGTGATCTCTCTTTCACAAAAACACATTCAACAAGAACATACAAACAACCATAGGGTATACCTAAAATGAGCAACCACTTGATCAATCAACGTTTTGTCGCATGTTGACTGTAATCGCTTCCAAAAATGGCGAGCAATTATTCTAACGTGCAAAAGCGCATCAGCTGCGACACTTAACAACTAACGCAACCTTTACCAATACCAAGAGATTCAAATTGTCACGGAATCCCGTCGTCCATCAACTACGCGCAGATGCCATGCCTGAAACTCTGCCATATTCGAGGCGACGCTGACCTTGCCGAAACTGCTGATGCATAGAAAATTTCGCTCACTATTGGCTGCAAGATGGCCTAACTCTTTGTGGATTGGTCGAACTGAGCGCACAGGTTTCACTTTACGTCGCGCTCGATTACAGCTGACTTTTGAGACTTATCTGCCGCTGAGAGCAACGACGCACCGGGCACCAAGCTACCAAGCGGTCGAGTCCGTACTTGGCAGTACTCGGTATTCTGCTGCACGATTGTCGGTGGAGGCGGGCATGTTTACATTAAGACCACACGCATTCCGAGCACTCGGGCAGTGTCTGGGCATCGCGAAGCTTTCTATGGTTGATTTATACCTCCTCGCGCCTGGTTCCTTTGTTGCTGATAGTGCACATATATACTGACCATGGTCTTGCGTTTTGGGTGTACATAGCCGGGTGTTGTCCGGAGTTTGGTCTTAGTTAACAGTTGATTTGTTGGTAGATCTTGATTAAATGAGACGTTTGTGAGGTATTTTTTTGTTAACAGCTTGGCGGCTGTCATGTAAGGTACATGCCTATTATTTCTTTAAGCCCAGGCATGTTTACATGAAAATATCTTCTTATGGGGATAAGTTAAGATGGTCTTTGATGAGTTAAATGACCATGTGACTTAATTGTGCATGAGAATCTAGCCCTCTAGCTCTAGCTCTCTAGCTCTCTATGGTGCTGCTCATTGTGGTGTTCCTTTTTTGCCATTGGCATGTTTCTTTAACTGCAGGTCTGCTGTCATCAAAGTACATAATGCATGTACATCATGCATGGATCTTTTACTAGGCATTTGAGAGTAATATGCATCATTGTCTCTATAATTAGGCATCAGTCTGTGATGTGTGACTGTGTCATTGCATTTTTCTTTAAAGACACCCATTTGCTTTCACATGATTGACTGTGGCCAGTTGGCAGCATTACTGGCATGTTAATGAGTTCCTAATCTAACATTATTCATGTGCCCATAAAATCTCCAGATTCAAGATGTCAGGTAGCAGGACAGATCGGATATATCGGTCTATTCTGCTCACCAAGTTCTTCACCAAAGGATGGGGCAAACCTGACAGTCTGAAACGTCTATTTGAATTCCGCAAAGTCATGAGTGATCGGCAGCGATGCAGGGAACTTGTTGACAAGGATCATCCTGTAACAATAACCAAGGTCAGTGCATCTGGATTGCAGAAGGCTGTCCTGGGTACATAGAATGACCATGCTTTAGGTGGACTGAATAAATGTGCAGTTGCTAAATGATGAATGAAATTATGCAATGCTTGTTTTAATCCCCAACCTGGCATCTCATTGCATTAACTCGCAACTGCGCAACACCTCACCTCTTTTGATGGTTTGTCCTTTTGCTCAGCTGGGTGTTGTTTTACTTAGTAATATTATTGGAGCTTGTTGTAAGAACTGTGACATGAAGACCATCTTGTTAACAGCACATTAGTGGAGAGTCCTTTTCACATTTGAAACAGGATACTCATCACCATCAGACATCGGCTTTGCTACATGTGTAGAGAGGCTTGCCACAGAAAAGCTTAGGGGCATCCCTCAATCCCTATATGTTGGAGCCTAGGCTGTCAGGCTTGATAGCTATGCCAAGTCCCACATGCCAGCCATGACCACATACTGTTGGCCTGGCAGGAAGAGCGCTACCGCGACTACACGCTGCTGGAGGGCGAACTGGAGTCGCCGTTCGTGCGGCACTGCCCGGGCCTGCTGCCAGTGGAGTCAGAGCGGGCCTACTTCCAGGCAGTGCTGCCAGTGCGCTGGAATACCCATCTGCGACCCACCGTGCTCCACCTGGCCGGCACCGGCGACCATGTGAGTGGCTAATGCTCGCACAGGGCGGACGTCTGTGGAGAGGGAATGGGACGAAATGGGACGTCAGCGAGGGAGCTGGAGACGTAGTGAGTGGCTGTGTATGGGATGATGATGGTTCCCTGTGGAAAGGGGGCCAGAGGCATATAAATGGCTGGGGTACATGAAGAGGACCCGTGCTGGAGCCGGGAATGGATCCCGTGTGAGAGAGATCGAGACAGACACGGCTAGCGAGGAGCAGTTCGCTGTCTGCGTGGGAGTCGCGGGGGAGGGGGCGGCGATTGTGGCCCGGGAAATGACTGTACCAGGCGGAAGGAAGTCATTATCGCGAAGAAGACAGGTACCAAGACTGGCGGGAGAACGCGTTGCAAGCTACCGCCGGACGTTCGACCCTACCCAGCGGGATGCGGGCAGCGGGGACTTCAGAATGTGCTGACTTAGAGAAATGAGTGAGGCCCAGATGTTTGCAACCAGCGCAGTGGGGGCGGCTCGAAGCTAATCGTATTGAAGCGATGTGGACTGATGTGCAAGTGCGTTGTAGTCAGATCGGATGTGGTCTCTGTTGCTGAAATTTATCGTAGGTGTGCTCGTGTTATTCCTACGGATTGCCTTATCACTGATATGAAGTTTGCACTTACTGAGTGATGAATGGTGCCCATACTTCCCTTGCGGGGTTGGTAAAGCAGCCTGTGTCTGTCAGCGGCACCATTCATTTTTACTATGTTACAAATTCCAGTTCTTCTGGAAGAGGAGAAGTCTGTTGGCGCGACCGCTGTTAAAGGAGAACAACATCGGATCCATCATACTGGAAAATCCATTTTACGGCCTACGAAAGCCACCAGATCAAGTGTAAGCCTGGCTTAATTATGTTCTTGCTCTTTTAGCTGCAAATTACTTCGTTCAGTATCGCGAGCCATCACCCCAACGCAAATTTACTTATTGATGCAACGCTGTAAAGACCCGAGTCCGCAAATAATTAACTTGTCTTTTAGGAGACAGAAAGGCCGATATTTGCCATTGAAGGTTGATTGTTGTCCTGTCTCTGGATCAGTGTTCCGTCCTCACATATGTGAACCTCACCCGTGACCTGATGGATGCGAACTGTGACAACAGTGGCGTCGGGCGATCACAGTCACTACATGTGGTCAACGATGACGACGACGCCGCCCGGTGACGCCCCGTGACGCCCCGTGACGCCCCGTGACGCCGCGTGGTGACGGTCATACCACACGCCAACGTAACCCCGCTCCGCCGAGGCAGGCGCTCGTGTCTCCGCTGCGTCTCGGACCTGTTCGTGATGGGTGGCTGTCTGATCCTCGAGTCGATCGCGCTGTTCCATTGGGCCAGGCGGCACGGGCTGGGCCCGCTCGGCATCACCGGCATCTCCATGGGAGGCCACGTGAGTGCACCTCCGCCAGCGCCGGTCCCGTGAGCACGCTTGGAACATCGCGCCCCGACAATGATGTGGAAATGTACCGCTGGTTAGGACCTGCCGGCGAAGTCATGTGCCGAGCGTCTTTGTTCGGCGGCATATATGTGCCTTGGCATGTTGATCAGTTTCAATCTTTTTGCGCATGAAATTGGAAGCTTTGACTTTTGTGGCATATGTGCTTGTTGTGTTACGTGTCTCAGTCAACGGCGCGCAAGCGGTTCGGTGCGATGAGCGCGCTTTCTCTCGTCTGGCGCTCTTCTCATGTGGCTGCAAACCCGCCCTGCCCGGCCCTGTCGCCACTGCAACGGCACATTACTTACCCGTGCCGGGGTTGGTTCCCGTTGCCACCGTCAGATGGCGTCGCTGGCTGCTTCGGTCTGGCACGAGCCGCTACCGCTGATCCCCTGCCTCTCGTGGACCACCGCCTCAGCTGTGTTCACCAGTGTGAGTATGCAGACGGCCTCTCGTGCGACGGTGTATTCTGTGGCCACGTCGGGGAAACCTGGTAGCAGGGGTTCCGGGACTAAAAGTCAAATGAATTAGTCGGACGCGATACAAGTGGGCGAGAATAAAATTCAGTATCGTCTTAAGTCGGGTCAAAAGGAGAAAATAATAAAAGTCTTATAGGAAAAAGTCAAAAGACAAAGCATTAACCAGAGATCAAAGTAGTAACGGAGTAAGTCGAGAGGTGGACATCAACAGGGATGAACGTCACCTTCGTTTAAGTAAGCACACTGTTAGTCCAAATGATCTAATAAATGCCATAAAACAGGAAAGTCATTGGCATTCGACGCTTGGCCTCCTAGGTTGATAAAGCAGAGGCCACTGAGGAGACAGATGCCGCTGGGTGAGATGAGACTGGGTGGGAACGGGGCCGCTGAGGAAGCAGATGCCGCTGGGTGAGATGAGACTGGATAGGAACGGACGCGAGCGGGCGAGGCTAGATAACACTACGGGGGCCGGGCGAAAACAGACGAGATGGGACTGAATCTTATGTAACCGGACGAGACCAAATTGAGCCAGATGGAGCGGAATCGGACTGAACCGAACGACATCAGACGACTGCATGGTCGAAAATGGTCGTGCCTAAAGTTATAGGATTTCGTGGATCTTTTGCTCACCTTTGTGTTTCACTCGTCGCTCTAGCTCAAATGAGCTAGAAATGGAGAGGGCTGGAGCCTCCCCCTAAGTTGAATAAGAAACTACACCCCTGTGTGCCGCACCATGAGTTTTTATGTTTGGTTACTGACATTTATTGAGCTGGGGTGTACAGCTAAATGACGTGATATATATATATATATATATATATATATATATATATATATATATAGCAAACATTTATTGCACTGTTAGCACTCGGCGTTTGAAGTAGTGCTTAGGATCAAGAATGTGTCATGTGCACTCACTGGTGTCTCGTGGACTTCTTGTCGGCTTTTGTCGCTTTGACTTCTCATCTTTCGGCTTTCTTCCTAGTTTGAATTTTGTCCCGTCGACGTTTTGTCCGCGGGCTTTTTCCAATAAACTTCTTTCAGCTCAGATTATATCCCCGTTGACTTTTCGTCCTTTGACTTTTTTACGATATAACTTTTATCCCAGTCGATTGCTGTTCCTGCCCAGTTTTTGCCGTTGTAGGTCGATTTTTTCCTTCAGCTTTGTTTTCTATTTGGCTCTTTGTCCGGACACCATAAGCAGTTAACTAGAACGCTTCTCTCGGGTTGTAGTTGTTGGAAAGCTTAAGTGATGTTTCTTAATTCAGACGTTGTCCTAATTGTTTGAAACGAGGATGAACGAACTGATCAAATGTGGATGGTTGCATACATTTTGCTAAGGGAATTCTAGTGAAGTTTAGTTATGTGGCGGCCCAATTATGTGTTTATACACTTCCTTTCTTTTTCAGGGTGTTCTCAGTAGCGCAATCAACTGGGATCTACTGGAAAAACAGTACGTCTCTGACAATGTCTACCGAAACGAGCTCAGGAAGATGGTTAAGGTTATCGGGGTGAGTGGACGCAAGATTCTCGGCATTCAGCGTTGTGGTACAGCTTTGATAGGCGGGGCGAGGTAAGCCAGTATTGATAACTTAGTTATTATATGACAGGTGTGATATCTTTTATACATTCATTTCACCACTGTCGCCGGATGTCTCCAGTGCGATGAGGTGATCCCCTTTGGAACGCGTCGAGTACAATCGGTTGTTGGTGGCACATTCTCGTCTGGATTCCAATGTTCCAGTGGTCCGGGACGGGTTGTCCAGTGATTTGCTGGCTGGGTGTCCAGTCCAGTAGTGGTCCAGTAATCCGACTACCTGGGGGTTTCATCCTGACCAATTACGCTCCCCGAGCCCTGTCACTGTTCTTTATTATTCCATAACTTTTTTTGTTGTCAGACTGAATACCCCCAGGCGGTGCCGGTAGTGAGTGGTTAACACGTCTGGGAAACCAGAGGTACGGGGTTCGATTCCCCGCGGTGCCCGCCGTTCCTGCCAGGGTGAGAGGCAGGCGACGCCATATAGCCTCAGCAACTGAGCGCGTCGTAAAGCCCCGATGACACACACTGGATACCTCCCACCTGCCGAAATGTATGCCCCTGGGAGCTGTCGGAGGCGCTGACACTCTTCTCCGACGCTGCGAGCGTGTGCCGCGCTCACCCCGGCCTGCGCCGACAGACCCCGGAGGCTCCCCAGCCGGCCGCGGAGGGAGACCACTTCCACGCGGGCCGCCAGTTCGCACGCGGCTTTCCGCACGAGATGGCCGAGGTAGCGCGCGTGGCTGAGCAGATGGCCGCCGAGAGGGGCGCCGCCTCGCCCAGCGCGTCGTCGGCCGCCGCCGCGCTCGGCGGCACGCTCGCCCGCCTCGCCAGCGTCAACCCGCTCACCAGCATGGCGCGCTCCAAGTCGCAGGTGAGGCGGACGACGCGAGGCGGGCGCGCGCTTCTGTGGTCCGCGGGAACGGAACGCTCGGGGATCCTCCCTGAGCGAGAGGATCCACGGGTTCGAGCTGGGGATTGAGTTTGGTTTGTGAGGTTGTGTCATGGCGGGACGTGATGGTGGGGTCTCGGGACAACTGGCAGACTAGTACCCAATGGCCGCATCGGCGTTTCACCGGTGGACGCAAGCTGGCCATTGTAGCCAACGCGTCCTAAATCAGCAATACACAACAAAAAGGCGTTACACCGGTAGGTTTTACCATTTGTAGTGCTGGACGCACCACGAATAGATAAAACAACAAATGGGCATGCGCTTTTCACGTATACTCGCGTTGTAGCTGATTGTGGCAGCGGTCGTGGCTTTCAAACCTGCCAGCCGCGCTGGCCCTCGCTCGTAGTGTGTTTTCCCTGACGTTTTTCGTGCCGTGACGTTGTCATGATCTCAGACAACTTCACCTGCCTTCGTGGCCTTCTTGGCCTTCGTCCGCGTGGCCGGTCTTGGTGGCCTGTCCACGTGGCACATCTTCACCTGACCTGACCTGACCTGACCTGACCTGACTTGACGTGACCTCGCCCTGCAGCTGGTCAGGCCTGCCGTGAAGGGCACGGCGTCGCCGTCCCGTCCGGCCACCAAGGCCGAGGCGTACCACTTCATGCGCGGCATCATGGACGAGTGCACACACCTGGCCAACTTCCCCGTGCCCGTGGACCCGGAGCTGGCGCTTATCGTGCAGGTCAGCAGCGGCGCACTTGTGGCGCGCGAGGACGCCGGTCGGCGGGGAGAGGCACGGGCGGGCGTACGACGGTGGAACACGCGCGCGCGCGCACGCACGCCTGCGCACGCGATCACGCACACAAGCACTCGCGGAGCGCAGTCCACGCCATTCGGTCACGACCGGGCGCTCCGGATTACGTGCGCGTTGCTGGGATGAGCGTTCCGAACATCGGTGACGAGGCCGACTCCCCTCGCGGGTCTGACATCGAGCGTTACTGTGCACCCCACTCGCGGCTGGCCAGTGATGGATTGCTCCCCGCCGGTGCCCTCACCTGTGCGCTCTGTGCCTGTGGATGCGTGTCTGGGATGTTGTGCGGCCGGGCCGGCCCCGCGCGGGCGGCTCGGAGCCTGACACGCCCGTCGGCGCAGGCCCGCGATGACGCCTACGTGCCCCGGGACGGCCTCATGAGCCTGACGGAGCTGTGGCCCGGCTCCTCGGTCCGCTTCATCGACGCCGGTCACGTCGGCGCCTACCTCTTCAACCAGGACACCTTCAGGTCAGGTGGAGACCCGACTGCCGCACGGGCGTCGGACCAGGAGCTCTCCAGTCGGTCCCAAGCCATGAGGTCGGTTGGCCCCGGAGGACGGGACCTCTGTAGCTTTTGTTGATGTATGTTGCTTTGTTTACGTCAAACGAACGCGTTATCGTAGCGTGGTTCTAACGTCCCATCGATACAACGACCGTTTTTGGTGACTACCCGTGGAGAGAGGCCTATGGCGAACAGCGTCGTGCGCCAGTCATCCGTACAGCTGGTGCAGGAGCTCATCTACAGTGTGTCCGAATACCACAACGTGGCCCGGGTTGGCCATTCTGGTTGGTTGCCAAATTTGGAGCTTCTCATATTTTTACTTGTACATCTTTGCTGATTAAACTTTTCTTTGTAATTTCATTTCTTTGCTTGTTCGAGAGATCTGCAAAGGTTTCCGATTACCGACACAGCAGGCTGGTCAGGGAATGATAATGTACCTTCAGGACTGGACTGCCTCCTTCGAAATATGCTTGTCCGGCCAAGCGTCTTCATTGATATTGCCGTGACGCCCAACCGCCTTTTAGTTACTCACCATTCAGCAAGGCAAGCTATGTGTGTCCCAATACCAGATGAATCAGCGATTTACTGGAGGTCGCTGGAACTGAACGTCAGCACTTACTGGAGTCTGGCTGCTAGAACCGTCCCACTTGCGGCTACCATTCGTCAGGCAAACTGACACCCTGCGGTCCAGTTCTCCACGCGACACGCTGTATCTTTAAGCTGACATGCGGCAAGTCACGATCACAATGTAGTGGCTCTAAAGCGTCATAACGCGACACGTTTTTTGCGCCACCGTTTGCACGTAAACAATGGTGACGTACCACAAGTCAGGATCACAGTGTCGTGGGTTCTAAAGCGTCATAACGCGACACGTTATTTTTGTAACCGCAAGTTGCACGTAAACGGAAGGAGTGTGGGCTTCGGGGACACTTTTCATTTGGTTGCTGTGGTAGCTTTGATCGCCGTTGATGATGGCAATTCATTGAGTGACACTGTGTTTGAGCCATGCAAGCTTTGTGTTGACCTTGTGTTCAGCGATGGCATACACCGCGCGTTTTATCGAATCGCCTTCGCCGATCGCGGACGGTCTGAGAGGGTTAGCTCAACCAACAACACTGTCTCCGCAGAGAGGCGATCGCCGATACTTTCGAGAAGATGATCCAGAAATATCGGCTATGATGCGGGGCGCCTACACGGACCGCGGACGGGACGTGCACGATGCGGTGCGTGTCTACGACCGGTAGCGTCAGCCGGCCAGTGCCAGAGAACGTCGACACAAAACCGAGTGTTGCGCGATGTCGTTTAGGAGTTCCGCTCAGACTTGCTCCTGAGCGAGGTGCCCGGTGAGTGCTCGGTGAGTGCTCGGACACCGGTAGCGCCTGATCCGTAGTCTGGAAAGTGGTAGGCTGTGCAACCCAAACCCGTCTTTTAGAGGCATTGGAATCGGAGAGCCCGCGGGACTGTCTGACGCTCAGGTGCAATGGGAAGGCGTTACAGTCGCGAGCTTTTTAGTTCCCTGATGTCCGCGTGCGTTTGTTTGAAAACGCGCTCGTGCAACCCATGCTGGTCACTTGCTGCCCGTTGTCAGTGAAACTGATCACGGAGTGATATTGTTCGATGTCCCGCGAGGAACTGATCACGGAGTGACAATGTTCCGATGTGGTGTGCAAAACTGATCACGGAGTGATATTGTTCCGATGTCCTGTAAGATTGGATATATTTTCTAATGTCACCTGGGAGTTGCTGATGTGCCCAACTGCCCATTCGGATGCAATCCTCGCGGTGGTAGCGGCGTATTTTTGTACACGTGAGGTTGGCGAGAGTGCGGTCGTAAGGCCGACCGGTTACCTCCGTGGCGCTGTCATGGCGAGAGTGCGGTCGTAAGGCCGACCGGTTACCTCCGTGGCGCTGTCATGGCGAGAGTGCGGTCGTAAGGCCGACCGGTTACCTCCGTGGCGCTGTCATGGCGAGAGTGCGGTCGTAAGGCCGACCGGTTACCTCCGTGGCGCTGTCATGGCGAGAGTGCGGTCGTAAGGCCGACCGGTTACCTCCGTGGCGCTGTCATGGCGAGAGTGCGGTCGTAAGGCCGACCGGTTACCTCCGTGGCGCGTCATGGCGAGAGTGCGGTCGTAAGGCCGACCGGTTACCTCCGTGGCGCTGTCATGGCGAGAGTGCGGTCGTAAGGCCGACCGGTTACCTCCGTGGCGCTGTCATGGCGAGAGTGCGGTCGTAAGGCCGACCGGTTACCTCCGTGGCGCTGTCATGGCGAGAGTGCGGTCGTAAGGCCGACCGGTTACCTCCGTGGCGCTGTCGTGGTGAGAGTGCGGTCGTAAGGCTGACCTGTGACCTCCGTGGCACTGTCATGACCGCGTCTGGTGCCAAAACCGTGTTGTTTATGGGAAATACGACCTGCTGTGCGGTGCTCTTTTGTGTGTGAAGCCGCCACTGACGCCGGTGGCTGTGTCTGAGACGGAGGTGTGACACGGACAACACTGCCGCCTGGAGCCCATCTCTCGCCGTACGTCGGAATGGCGTCGGCAGATACCCTCTCATTGCCTGATTAGGTCCAGAGGTCCAAATTAGGTCCAGATTAGGTCCCTGATCAGGTCCAATCAGGTCAGTGATCAGGAAATCCCGTGGGCGGCCTCGTGATCAGGTCCAGATCTTCTCCCAGAGAAGTGACCAGGCATTCCCGTGGATGGCCTGATCAGGTCCAAATCCTCTCCGAAAGAAGTGATCAGACTATCCCTTGGACGGCCTGATCTGGTCCAGATCCTCTCCCGAAGGAAACGGCCCGGCCATCTCGTGGACGGCCTCGTGGTCAGGTCCATATTCCCACCCAAAGAAGTGATCAGACCATCCCGTGGGCGGCCTGTTCAGGTCCAGATCCGCTCCGAGAGGAGTGACTTGGTCACTTCTCTGGATCCCAACCAAGCTGACTGGGCACAGCTTCGGAAAGCAGAAGACATATGACGACTGCACAGTAAAATAGGCGTGGCGAAGCCTTTCATAAAAGACGCGCTTGTTTTACAATCCTGGCTCTGCGGGGTGGTGCAACAAGCACCTCGGAACAGCACTGAAGTGCGGCACCGGCTACCGCCCTTGCATGCGGAACATTTCTATGGCCCAAAACGGCACTGCCCGGAACGCGGGCCGCTCCGGATAGTGTCGAAATAGTATGCTGGAAACGTTCTTACCTTTTCCTTATTGAAGAGCGCCAAACGCGATAGTTTGTTTACTGCAACATGACGGACACACTTTGGGAGAAGTGATTTTTGTTTATCAACAGACTGTCAGTTTCATAACAAATGTTTGTTTTACACTGCACTGTAAACTTCCGCTTTCAGGTCCAGTTGCCTCTTGTGTCCCGACTCAGTGCAAATATCTCAATGTTCGTGCAGGGAAGCCCATTTGAGTTTTGTCTTTTCGGGGCTTTCAAACTTGCGTTTTTATCGGCTACCCATTCTACTCAACCCTGTCATAAATTTCGTCGGGTCCAGCGGCAGCCCATCAGGAAAGATCACAGAAAAGATTTTAGACGCGCAGCAATTATGATATTGTTGAACGCTTTTTCCAGATCCTAACAATACCGACAGCTGCTCTTTGGCTTCATGCGGGAGACACAAAGGTAAAATATATCGGTGCACTGTTGGAGCTCACTCGCTTGGTAAACTCGTCTCATCTGTAATCTTCGAGAATTAAGGAAATATAATGCAGGTATTGAAACCCGGTTGCTCTGTTGAAAGCGCGGCGCCTTAGAGTGTGTCGTTATGTTTGTGTCGTGTCGGTTGTCGTGTCGTTTCTGCTCGTATTGTGAGCGGTCCTTCATGCTGGGCGGAGGGAAAGCTCTGCCCGCTGTGCCAGCAGGGCTGACAACTTCTCCACCCCGCTCATCGCCATGGCTATTACAGTGTTGGAACACAGCGCTACAGAGCGCGAGGGCCACCGCTTAGCACAAAACCAACCGCGTCATGGTATGCTTCGCTCCGGTTTTGGGTCCTCGCACCAACACACTCGCGCGCTCCACACGCCGCGTGTATCCCGACTGAGGAGATGTGTACGGACTGTCCCGTTCGCACGTCTGCGAGAGCCGGCGCCGTCCGATCGCTTCCGCGCCATCTAGCCGAGATTCGGGCGGCGGCGGCAGCGGCGGCGGCGGCCTGTCCCAGGGCAAGGGACGACTGCAGCGGTGCAGTCTAGCGGCAAACATAGCACAGACGTCATACGGTCCGGCATGCGCTTACCTTAACAGCCCACCGTGGGCATTAGTGACGTCCGACGTCACCAAAATGGCCTTATACGAAAGAACCAAACCAAAGCCCGCGTTGTCCCGACGCAGTTCCTCGAAGGTCCCGACGCCATTGTTCCGCGCTGGACCAGGCCGGCGCAGCGGGACCGGACGCCTGCTTATCTCGGGACGGCCCTCCTCTCCTCATCACCTCCGCCCGCAGCCGCGCGGCCGCCGCGACCGGCTGACCCAGTGGCCCGGTGTCGCGGCCGGGCGCCGACCGCGCTTCCCGGCGCTGCCGCGAGGTGGCAGGCACGGCGTCGCGGCGCGCACGGCGCGGCTCAGTCCAGCTCAGCCGCTGGGTGTGCCGTCCGGTTCTGGGTGTCGCCCGGTGGCCGGCTGTCGCCAGCTGCGTGCGCGTGATGTCGAGTGCGACGTGCGACGCGCCGGACGCCGACGTGCGGCTCTGCTCTGGCCACTGCTTAAGGTAACGGGGGCGGGGCCGATCTCAGGGTCCACCGCTCCGCCGCACGCGGGCTCTGCAGGCATCGGCCCAGGCGGCGGACGAAGCGGGGCTTAGTGCCCGCCACGTCCAGAGGGGATTTGGCATTGCTGGGCTGGATTTGTCGCGCGGCGCTCGGCCGTAATCACGGTGGAATGTCGGACAAGCTCGCGCTATTTTCCGTCACGACCAGTTTTTGTCTTCATAATTCACCGACGTGGAATCCGTGCGCTGTGCATATGCTACCGTAATAACAACACGCTAGGTGTCAGTTGTTCTCTTAAACATTTCAACTGTTTATGCCATCTTGTGTTTCTGCCGTTTCATTTGCATCAGCGTCTATTCCTGATGTGCGTTCGTTCGCGTTCAGCCTTCCCGCGATTCACTCGATTGTGCATCGCTGATTCAGCGCCATTTCGCGGTCTGCACGCTTGGTTGAACGTTTTTATGATGCACGATGGTGGTATTTCCTGCGGTTTCGACACAACTTCCTCTTCATTTAGCCCCCTTCGCTTCATTGAGAGACGAGACAGGCTTTGGTGGATCGCGGGCGGCCCGTTTCCCGCCGCCGTTTTCAGTGACAGGCCGGCAAGCGCCGCACTCTCCTTCAGAGCCACTCTCACTTTCTGACGTCAAGCCGATTAAGAGCACGCGGCTGCCGCTGTTGCACTGCGCCACATCCGTATTCAATCGTATATCTGCATGCTGGCTGAGCGGGGCGGCCGGCCGGTCCATGCAGTGTGGTGGTCGCGGTGCCGGATTTGTCGTGAAGGTCGGAGTCTCCGCGAGATGCCGGGCGGTGTGCCGCCCCAGCCAGAGCGTCCGGCGCCTAGCACCGACCAGCGCCCAACAATGAGGCCGGTTTCTCCCTGCCCCACGTACTGTCCTTATGCGGGTCAGTTTTGCGTTGAAAAGTTTAGATGCGTTAGTCGTAGGGCCGTGGAACAGAGTAAATCGTAGACTTTTATCGCATGGACTTTACAGATGGGGCGTCTTACTCCACCCGTGGTGCAAAACACCCTGTGCCCTGATGTGAGTTGTCTCCCAGAAGAGCGTGGTTAGGTGTAGCTCTACGTAACGACCGAACTTTGATCGGCACTATGTTTAAGGGAAAGGTAGCCTTTTTAAGCCACTGAAAGCGGCAGTTTCAAAACCCGCCAACAAAATAGCCGCCCGTGATCATTAATTCGGGTATGCCCATCAGCAAATGACAGGCGACGCGTGCGTTCAAACCACTCAGCATGCTCAGTTGTTCAGCAGAGGGGTAAATGTAACCAGAAAATCCTGCCGTTGGCACATACGTGCCATTTTATCGTCAGCACTCGGTGTTCTATGTGCGTTAGAAATTATGGGTCACTCTATAGACGTACCTGAGTATCTTTTACCTGGTTAGGAGAGCATACGCGTGTACGTAGATACGGACGCCGTGGGATAATCAACCATAACGGTGGCTGTTAATCCATAGTCACATATCAGGCAATATAACATACGGTTATCATGCAGTACACGTGCATATTTAGTCATAAAATACGCGTGAGTACCTATAGCTTCCATACGCACACAGACAAGAGACGATTTTCCTCACATTCCTGGCCGCGACCTACTCCGGCCGTCGATAAGCATATGACGCTTAAACAAAATAAGCCTGTGTCGCAGCCTGTTTTCATAATTCGCAGAGGACTTGCAAACGTGGAAACTTAAGCACACACATACACCAGACGTGTCAATTTTAATGTAGTTAAGCTTCTTTTAAAAAAATGTATCCAACCAAACATCAACACTCTATAGAGTCTCTACATTGCTTAGACCATGCGCTTAAAGTTAAGGTTCCAAAACAAAACTTCGTATCACATCACTCCTTACGCAAAATTTCTCTTTATGGTCAGGGGAGCATACGAAATATAATATTTTTTCGTAGACAGATCTTCGTTGACCACAAATCCTCCTAAGCGCAACCCTTCGCACGGACAAACTTCGCAGCGCAA
Source organism: Pollicipes pollicipes (assembly GCF_011947565.3). NCBI lineage: Eukaryota > Metazoa > Arthropoda > Thecostraca > Pollicipedomorpha > Pollicipedidae > Pollicipes > Pollicipes pollicipes. The sequence goes on along the minus strand of NW_023596921.1, from coordinate 42,715,081 downwards.
AACTTCGTACACGCAATTTGTCTTATCGCGTTCTTTGTATATACGTTCCCTCAATCGTAGGGAAAAGTGGAGTGAGTCGTATGATGTCCAAGTAGCATCAGGACCATTTGCTATAAATTTATGGCACAGATGCCCGTCTTGAGTCAGCTGACTGGCACGTAGCATCGCCCTATAATTTTCAGTGTTTTAACGGCCGCATGTGTGCAAACGCATTATGCTTTTTTGTATATCGTTAAAAACTCTAGTGACTTATGAAAATGTGTGTTAAGGCCTTACGGCGTGATCAGACTGACCTGAATGCCATGATGACCAGCGAGAAAGTCTGTTTCGGCTTGCCAGGGACCTAGGGTTGACGCGAACTTTCCTCCAAGGTGTCGGGCGGTGCCTGTCGTTTGAGCCGTGCATGGAGCGTGTCGTATCAGTGATACGACGTGCCGGCAACAATGCCATTGACTGGCATACTGTCAATGCGAATTGACGTAATTCCCAAGGCTTGCTGTTTTCCAGACATAAAGTCGGCATTAATAGCGCTTATGGAGACACGTGGTTCCTACCCGAGCGACCGAAACTAAGTTGACAGTAGGTATAAAGTAAACGCTGACTGATTGAAACGGCAGATTTTTGTCATGTTGCAATCACGACAAAGTACGGATTAGCAGAGACTAACGTCTTTTGTTTTTACATCGGCACATACTTGGCTTGCTTGCTATGCAGCTTACTCCATGCAACAATGAAAATGCGACTCTCCCCATATGATACATTTTATCTTGTGGTGGGGCAGGAAATATCATTCAAAAGAGGGCTCTGTCAGAGGCCATTTACCAAAAAGTGACGACCTGCTCTCCAAACGCTTACCGATATATATATATATATATATATATATATATATATATATATACACCCGAAAGGCATAGCTGTCTGCGAATATAAACATCTCGGTCATATCCTCAGTAGTTTTGGTATCAGGAAGCTCACAGTAAAACCTGATCCAATTATCCCATCTTTCTCCTACAATCACTTAATTTTAAAGTAATTCTTGCTGCTGGTTTTTTGATAAAGCATAAATTTTTGCAGCACACTTAATTCGCAAACTTCATTTTCATGCCACATTTCTTTTCGTAGTCGATTCGTCGTATCAAATGCCTTCGTGTACGCGGTTTTGTACCGCATTTTTGGCACACAAGCTCTTCGGATCACGTTCATCCGAATATGCCACTATTTGGTAATATGCCATTATTTGGTAATATGCCATTATCTGGTAATATGCCATTATTGGGTAATATGCCATTATTTGGTAATATGCCACTATTTGGTAATATGCCATTATTTGGTAATATGCCATTATTTGGTGAGGGATCCAAACTTTCGATAGGCGGACAGCTTGTAACTTAGCCTGTAAGTTGCATATCACTGAAATTCGCAGAGATGCGCGCATTTTATGTCGCATGACATGCGTGCATTTGCAATCTGCAAACTGCACGCGACTTGCGTGGTAAGTCACGCGAGGCGTCATCTTCTGGCACGTGCATCATCGCAGTCTGAGTACCTCATTTCTTCGTTCGTGCAGTGATCAGTGTCGTCTTTTTGCGCACAGTTAATTGCGCCTCATTTGTAGTCGTGCACGCATGGACAAAGATTCGTGGTAGGTATGCAAGTCTCACTATCACATAGTAAGAAAACTCTGTATCTTCTAGTTTGCCTGTGCATGAGCACACTAAAAGCATTCACTTAAATCGTTGATTGACCACCACGTGGAAAACAAATGTCATGGCGGGTGCCTACGCCAGGCGTCCAAGATCTAAATCGCATACAGCTTGCGCCATAATCGCTGCTTGCTTTCGTCGTGACTGATAATTTAGGTCATGCATGTAATTTTATGTATAGTGACAGATCAAAAACAGATCAAAGCTACTTCATTGGTTGTTAAAGACATAGAAAATACCATAGCTGACATGACTTCACCCCATACGCACATTGCTCTCATTTGCCAGCTGACGTTGGTATTTTACAAGCCTTGGGGCGGATTTAGTGCAATGCATTTTTTTAGGGGATTTAGCCCCTCTCAGGTCCAGGAGAGAAAACCGCACGAAGGACAGATAGAAAGAGATGAATTTTGCTAATCTGTGGATACCTCCGCTAGACATTAAACACACCACACGGGCGTCAATAGATGAAGTCAGTCACACTTTGGGCATACTAACACTTTGAAGGCAGAAAGTTCAGAGGCATTCCGGAGCCCAGTAGCAAAGAATAACAGAAACACGCAAATGTAGAGCTCTCGGAACTATCGTCTCGAGGTTCGTGTGTGATGTCTGGACATGACTGAAGGAAACCCGTCCAGAGTCCTGGATCGAAGACTGTTGCCTCTGGATAACTTTACATGTGACAGTCGGAAATATAAAGCGCGCCGTCTCCGGGATGCGAACTTAAATGGCTGTGATGCACTGACCCGAATGTCAAACACCTCCAAGTGGGTCGCAGGAATGGAAGGAAGGGCTAGCAGGCTTAGAAATTCGCTAGTTTCAGAAAGCCCATTAAGTCCATAAGGCTACATAGGGTTATGTAAAGAGAAAGATAGAGAGAGGGAGAGAGAGAGAGAGAGAGAAAGGGGCCGGAGAAATAGAGAGAGAGAGAGAGAGAGAGAGAGAGAGAGAGAGAGAGAGAGAGAGAGAGAGGGAGAGAGAGAGAGAGAGAGAGAGAGAGAGAGAGAGAGAGAGAGAGAGGGAGGAGAGAGGAGGAGAGCGAGAGAGAGAGAGAGAGGAGAGAGAGATAGAGAGAGAGAGGAGAGAGAGAGAGAGAGGAGAGAGAGAGAGAGAGAGAGAGAGAGAGAGAGAGAGAGAGAGAGAGAGAGAATCTTTATATGGACGACGTGTTGATAAGGAGCCTTCTTAGTATGAGAGGGGGATTATAAGCACTAAGAAACAGTACCGAGAAGAAGGGTACCAAGAATCGCGTATTTACGAACTGCGATGTGAAAAAATTGTGTATGCCGAGAAACGGCATACCAACCGGAGAAATTTCAAACAAGAAAGAAATAAAACCATGACATCATTTTCATCATTGACGCATACGCCGTGTTTAACCCGATACGCCTGCACAACTCCGCAGCGCCCCTGTGATGACTGACAGAGCCCGTGATCTGGTGCAGCTCCGCCGGTAGGCTCTGGCGCGGCACGGCACGATCACGGCTGCGACTCCTTCAAGGAGCTTATCAAAGGCCTAGCCAAAGTGGAGCTTTTGGGACCAAGCCCCCCCCCCCCCCGTAGAGGTGGCGAAGACCCCTTGGAAATGATGGCCCAGTACTTTTTGGCAGTTTGAGACGTCCGTCGAGCTTCTAAAACACAAAAAACGGCCCCTCGAGACCTCACGACAAGACCCCGAGCCTGCAAAAGTCCGCGAATAAAAACCAGGGCCCCTGTAGCAGAGCGCTCAGCGACGCGGCACGACACCGACGATAATATTCCAAGGCGGACTGGGGACGTTGGGAGCACGTCGTTGCGGCGTGACCTCCGCGCTTAAGTGAGCGTCGATAAGCCTGCCGGGGTGGCACATGACGTCACAGCTGACGAGCTAACACCTGTTTTGGAAGTGCATGCCCCCGTGTGGCCGGCGAGGTTGCCAACCTGGGCGCGCCGCCTCACATCTCATGCCGCTGGCCACGTGTCTGTACCTGCGCTGTGACTTGTTTCGCCTTGCCCTGACCGAGTCGCTGTTTGCTGTTTCCGACGTTGAGTGCTCATCGACCTGTGGCGAGGACGCCTCGACGCCATCGGCACGATATGTGTCCAAATGTGCAAGTCTAGGCTGCCTTTTTTCCGAAGCTCCTGCATTCTGGAAGCATTACGTAGTTATGTTCATTCTCAACTCCCGTGACAACACCACGGTTTCCGTCCACGTCACTCAGTGGAGATTGGTCTGATATCCATACACGAACACGTGCCTTCCATTTATGGCCCATGGGCAAATGTCACTGCTGTGCCTCCTAAACTTCAGCCAGTGCTCGAATGTCATGAACTATTCTGAGCTTGCAACTGAGCTTCGCGATCACGAAATCGAGTCCTCTTTGTTTTCGGCCTATCTTCAAAATCCCACTCTAAACGTCACCTTCATTGCAAAGCTGGCATCGCCGGAGTCTCCCTCCAGCTTCCGCACAGCGTCAGTGTGCTCTAGGGATCCATGCCGGGCCCACTGCTCTTCTGCGTGTTCGCGCACGATCTCATCTTGTTCGTGGAGGCCGCTGTGGTGATTAAAGGAATAGATGATATCCCCACTTTAGGCCGCTGGTCGCGTATCGCAGTTGAAACCACCAGTACGGTGCGTCTTGCCCTTGCTTGACCTTTGACTCAGATCAAATGTTTGTGATGTTGGCGTCGACAAAACACAGCTGTTTTTGCTCGGAAGTCGATAAGATGTTCGCCTCCCCACACTACTTTCACCTAAAATTCCGCAAACATTACCTTACCCTTGCTTGGAAGCTCAATATGTCGGACCGATCTTTGACCGTACCCAAGCTGGATTTCTCGACGAGCCCTTCGTCGGGAAACTGCTGGTTCATCATCCTGGTTGGTTTATCGCACCTGAAGCAGTACCTACTCATCACTGCCATCCCGACACTAATAAATGTACTGATTCTGCCGCACGTTTCATACTGCGTATTAGTCCTATCGCAACGGCACACAGCTTAGTTTTTCAGGATTGACTGTTTTATGTATTGAATGCATTCCACCGCTGCTAAGGCTATTATCAACCCAAACGGATTGGCCACATCGAATCCCATTTCAGCAGCTTAGCGGGCTCTCCGCCTGCAGCGAGACTCCCCACTCTTGGGTACAGTACACCTGCGACCCACAAGGCAGGACATTGATTTATTTGTACTCCTGTCCGGCCATTGAGGTAGGGAAGCTGCCGGTTTTCCTCCAGTCTCTACGTTTTACGGCGCGCTGCCGCGTGACGTCATCCGGCAGTCGGTCGTGCCTTTCATTCGACAGTTGAAGCGACACCCATTCAGCGAACATTTGGCGACGTGGTAACGACGCTGCGTTGCTGGCCTCTGTCGCCTTGTGTTATCACTGCGGCATGGGCAGTGATAGCCCAGAGACCGCGTCGATGTTGTCCTTGCGTTCCTCACTGCGCACCACGCGATTAATTGTGTCCACGTTTCACCCGGGAGCGTTCGCATGACTTTTGGCGAAATGACACGTCCCTTTCGTCATGCGATATTCCTCGGTAATCACCCGCTACTGCTTGAAGGTGGACAGCCGTTTTCATTCAGTGCAGAAATCAGGATTTTACTGCATACATTCACCTCGTTAATTAAATAACAATGCCATGGGTGCAGTATGACTCCTGTAGTCAGTACACCCTAGAACCCCGATTAACAATAACCGTCTTATATGGCCTAAATGCATGTCTGTGGCTATGACCAATGAGTAAAATGCGTGTGTCACAAAAACCGTGGTACGAATAAGTATTGCGTGCAAGGATAACTGCGGTACGAATAAATATTGCGTGTAAGAACAACTGCGGTACGAACAAATGCAATTCAAATGAGTGCAGTACCGAGTATTGCGTATGCGGAGTGAAACCGATAGGACGGGTTGTCCTTACGCAGTTTTGCGTATAGGAGTAGTTGCGTGCACATATTTACATAAGGAGAATTGACACAGAATATTTCTAGGCGAACATTTGCTTACGACGCTTGGCGTGCAACGAACTGCTTCTGCGCGAATATTTGTGTACGGGGTTTTGTTGACTAATAGATAAAACACGGAGCTTTTCTGGTCGTGAAACAGGGAGTGCTCCACATTTGTGTGGGGGTTGAACTGAAAAAGCCGTCTTGAAAATCATTCGGTGCAGTTCACAGCCCTGCCCTTCTAAAGAACTAGACAGCTCTAGTTTCTGAGCCACACGCCGCGAAGATGTGTGCACTTTTTCATACTGACTATTTTAAGGTTGCCCAGGCATCCATGACGCTACAATAACGTCGTTGAAATCTTGCCATTCCATTGGTCATGTGGCGATCAAGGCCAATAAAAATGGAATTGTTAAGCGTTCATATCTGGCGTTCTTGAGCACGATTCCCAAATACAACGACCGTCAATTGGCTCCCTATCAATGTTGTGCAAGGCACGACAACGCAATAAGTTTTGACGTATTGAGGAGCATATCTACTAAATAGAGAAATTGTTTTCTCTCGAGCAGTCTTTTCTGCTTAAAAGTATATCAAGTAGCGATAAGTGAGCCTATTTCACCGTGTCTGAAATATCTTGAAATGTGTTAAATTTATCTAAACTAAAAATGTCTCCTAAAAATGGAGACAGACAGGTACCTGTCTCCACGTTGTGTTAGCATGTAAGGCAATACAATCATACAAATGAAGGAAAATAAGACACTCCATCCGAGCAAACCTATAAAATCGTTATTTCTCCCCGCAACACCTTATCGATGTCATGTCTCGTATTACCGGAGTGTGGTGTCCTACTCTCAATTTCCCCTATCGCTGATCTTTTGCTGTTGTCTCCCTCACCTGTTCGCATTTATCTGCCGCACGCGGGCGCAGGATTATTCTGCAAGTACTGCGACAGCTCGCTGCGGTTGGTGAAGGGCGCGGGTAGTCTCCATCACCAGCACCCAGCGTTCAGTTGTTTTTGGCCCGTGTTGAAGGCTCGCTTGCGGTATACTGTGTGAAAAAGAAGATGAAGAAAATATGTGGACGAAAAAGGCTAACAGAAACGTGTTTTTAACTACACCATGCCTTTTTCTATACCAAGGCTTAGATTCCGAACAGTTACGAGTTGTTTAAGTCTGTGGAATCGGCAGTTATTCGGGAAACCATAACAGATGGTGGTAGCTACGGTTTCAGCTAATCAATGTGCAGGACATCACGACTAAATCGCCAACGTCGTTGCGTAAAACCTGCCAAACGAAGTGCGCGAAATTGCCCTAAAATGACAAGGTAAAAATGGCGGGGCTTGGAGGATTCCTAATCCTCAGCGGATTTTGGGATGGAATGCCATGTTGAATCACGGAGCGGACTGCTTTCTGATGGCATGCTTCGCATTCATTGCACATTCGGATCATTTTACACGAGACGTTTACGGGTGTGAATGACTTGATAACGTAGACCCTCACAGGTGTAAAGTTCTGGCTAGCAGCTGCTAGACGGTTGCCCTTGGTCTAGTTGACGAAACCTGAGCGTCTTAGGGGCTTTAGCTTTCTCTGGGTCTTTCCATGTTTTGCAGGATTTCGCCTTGGACAAATAATCAACGACTGGCCAGCGCTCTCCATTTGGCGCACCGAGAGCTTGCAGCTTTAGGAAAAGTGTTGGATGAGAATTGGGCAGATTATCCCTACCCGGGCCACGCATGGCAAAACAGACTTAGTTTATCACGTTTAGCGCATACGAGCACACTTAGCTAATCGTAAAAATCGGTAAATTGCATGTCCTTACAGCGCTCGAACGGAAAACCCCGGACAGCATTTGTGACCAGTGACAGAAGGTGTTTATTTTTCCTGTCGTCTGATGGGCTCCACTAAAGTTGAATAGTTTATTTGCCTTTGGAAGGCTCAAGCTTTCTTGCTATTCCGGCGACACAGCGGAGCGCTCAGGGGTCGTTTATTGACACGTAAGTCCCAGCTGTCATTGTCAGCGGTACGCCCTGCCCCAGGGACGGGCCAGGGCGTCAACCGGGATATCATACCCACGCACGCGCCTCTGTTGGATGCGTGTTACAGCCCAAGCGGGTGGAGCAAACTGTCCGGCTGCAGGAGCATTTGGAACGCTCCCCTAGATGGGCACGGCTATCGAAATGAGGTCAAAGCGTCACGAAATTGCTCTCATGAAGGTGCATTTGAGCGCGCCAAAGTTACGGTACTGACCACCGCATACATGCACATAGACACCTTGACGAGCACGAAGACCCGGGAAACATAAAAAATAACCGCGTGCCCTCGGCACCATGCAGTTACCAAAATAACTGCATCCGGCAAATGCTGTGAAAAACTCGCCAGCCTTGGGCTGTGCCCGTGTTCCGCACTCGCTTCTCCGCGCCTAGTTAGGCACCAATAGCATGGCCCGGCACGTACCGGCGGATCACTCACACCGTGCCAACCCCGGGAGGGCACGTACCTACGGCCGTGCTGCGCAGGCCGTCAGCGCTCCTCGCCGCTCGGCCGCGCAGTGCGACCACAGCTCGTGCGCCACTGCTGGCCCGCCCCCGTGCAGCGCGGCATGCAGGAATGCCGCCGCTCGCGCCGCGCCGGACTCATCGCTTGTCCCCGACAGGGAGCTGCCGCCGGTGGGGCGCTTCCCATGGCCTTTGTTTTCGACAATTAAACCGGGCCGGAGCGCGGGAAGGTCGTCAAAGGTGACGGCGTGTCTGGTGTTCCATCCAACTCCAAAACAAGGGCGCTTGCGGTGTCTGGACTTTTTTGTTCGGGCACCGGCCGTTGTTTATTCTGTGCACATAGGCTGTCGCGTGTTATCGGGCGTTCGGTGTAAACCACAATCGGCTTCCCATCGCCTCACCCGTTACGTAACGCCGTGCCGTTGGCGCCTGTTTCAGAGCCCGCTCCACGGTCGATGTAAGACGGCAGCTCGCGGTAGGCGGCCCCCGCCCACCGGCGCCGGGGCGACCGCCCAAGAAGCCTCACCTGCGTACTCTCAGCCTCGGCAGCGCGCCGCCAGCGGCAGCACCGTCGCTAGGCCAACCGGGGGCCGTGGGGGCGCCACCGTCTGATCCAGCCGGGCGGCCGCCGCCGGCGCGCCTGCCGGGGAGACCGGCCGTGGTCGGCTGTCGTTGCGCGGACCTGTCCTCTCCGCTGCCGCCGCCGCCGGGGCCGAGTCAGGACACGGAGCGTGTCAGTGTCGGCGTCGAGCCAGTGTGCGCGTCGTCTGCGCCGTCGGCGCCCGGTAACACAGTGATGACGAGTGACGATCGGAGCGCGCCACTTCCGCCACCTCAGGCTGCTGGCGGTAGCAGTGACATTGAAGGGTTGCTGTCAACCCCGCCGGAGGATTCTGCATCTGAGGTGCCATGCGGGACGAGTTCGAGTCTCGTCCAGGCGCAGCAGGACACCGCGCAGTCACCCTCGTCTGCGGCGGAGTCAGAGTCGCGACAGAGGTCCCCAGCCGCCGACGACTCGGCCGGTCTGAGCCAGTCAGAACGCCCGGAGCAGGCGACCTCTGAGCAAACCCCAGGATCAGAGGCCACTGGAGGACCGCCGGGCGCCTGACGTCTCAGCACGATCACCAGCGAGTCACGTCTCATGACGATGCCAAGAAGTCGTGCCAGCCCTCGTCGGGAGCTGCGGACGCAGGGAGACTCACCCGACAGGCGTCCCCAATGCGGGATCGGGTCAGGGCTTGGCACGGCTGGGGCCCAGGCAGAGCTGGACGTCAGGAGCGTACCAGCGCTACAAGCCGGAGCTGCCGCCCAGGACCCACCGCGGGTAAGTGTTGCAGTGAGGAGCTCTTCACTATTCTGGTGTTGCACAGTGTTTTTGTCTCCTTTTTTGCTGTAATCTTGCCCGGTATCCAGTGTTGAGTGTTTCGGAGCAATGGGAAGGCGATCTATTTTTCGCCCTTTCGGTGGATGTTTTCGAAAGAGGGCACGCTTAGCACACTCCTTGACCCCTTGATGGTGATGACCATGATTGCAGTTTTCAGGGGAAATATATATGCGAGCAATCGCGATATTGATGCAGAGCGCGCACCAACATTTTCAAGCATGGGGCGTAGTAAAAAAGCAGTCCAAACTGGCTTCAACTGCAGCCATAAATCATGATGGCGTGACCAGAAACGAATCGTCCCGAAAACGGCTTCTGAGGGCAAGAATGAGATTGATACAATTGGTTGCTACGCAACACCATAGCGTGTTCTATTTGAATTGGCGTTGTTTTTGTTCAACTCGGGCCTGCCTGATCCTATCGCTCCCAGCTGCGTCATGACTGTGACCACTACCGGTGCCTTTAGCTGGGGAAGCTACCGGAGTTGACTGCTGGAGGAGTGAACCGATAGCCTGGCCGAGGTACTCGCGGGGAGGGGGAGGGGGAGGGATGATTCTGAAACCGGGACAGGCTCCCCTTTGTCAGTGGCTAATTGGTGAACATTTCCGTTTGTCGACCCTCCTTTCGAATTTAAGGAAGCCATATCATCCCGACAGCAGACTTCCAGATGGTCGAGACAAAACACTGCACCAAATCAAAAGAAGAGCCCCCAGGGCGAGACTGAAAGAATTTCTGTCCTGTGGAAGGCTGTAGATAGCCAAAGGCTGGTCCTCTTGATCACCAGGATGTTAGCAGACGATCCAAAGGAGGCTCCATCAGATGAACAGGAAGCCCCTTAAAAGAGGAAACCTTGCCAGCCCAAGGGGAGTCCAGATTACCAAAACTGGAGGCCCCACGAGGCCAAGATATATAATCAAATGATACATTTTTGCTTTTAAAAGAACTGGGCGAAATCCAGCACAATTTGTATAGTATGTTTGAAATGGAAGGCTCTACATCCGCTTAGGAGGTCCCAAAGTCTGCATGCCCCGTTGGTGTAGAAATGTGGTGACACTGCCCCTAGAATAAGGCCTCCATGTGAAGCTCGCTGCCACACACATGTGACATCATTTGGCAATGAGCACGACTGCTCGATATGGGTAAAGCCGATTTGTCCCGCAGATTTGACGCTTGCTGCACGTGAAGCCCCTGACCCGGATCCCCACGAGATCGGGGGATCTTGGCGCCTGATACAGATAAGCTAATTAGCAGCGCATGCTGCTCGACTGGCTCAAGGGATAAACGTGATATCTAAAAATGACAGTAGTGTTTTGCCGGCATCGCGAGTGATTGGAGGATCTGGGGTTTTGAAACAAGGATTCATCTGCACTTTTTCTTTATACTTTTAGAACGACGTCGTCTTTGTAAGCCCCAGCTATACTGAAACAGTGGCGACATGATCGCAGGCGATTTCATTAACATCTCTAAGGCGCTGTCTTACCATATCTCAGTAGCTTCTTCACCAGCATTTTGTAAAATGTTGATAGGATAACAGAATATCATCACAATGAAAACAATGAATCATACTTTCGACTCGAAGCTCAGTTCGTTAGTCTTCGCGTTGCGCAGGGTTTCGACCTCATTTGACCTGTGCAAAGCGTATGCAGTTCTCATGTAATTCTGCTCAACAAACTCGCTTAAAGTAATATAGAATGGCATTAGTCATCGTCATAGACTCAGATCTATGACCAAGCACATTCACAAGAATTCCGTTTGGGGGGAGGGGGGTCACGAAGTCTCGTCAAGTCGATGAGTTCAGTGTACCATCACAGGATTAATGCTAACCATTCGTGAAGAGTGGGGAGAGGGGGAGGGCCCGGCGCCCTGATTCCCTCCCCCGCCCACGCTTCGTCCTTGCGCGCACTTTCTAACACGAGCTTGTCTCTGGCTGGAAAACCTCAAGCAACATCTTGACGTGGTATTACTGTGGTGTATGGCAGTTGTTTAGGGCGCCTACGCGCCAGGCAAGTGGAGCTGCGCGAGAGAGTTGGGCTTGGGTGGTGGCGCGTGGCGAGGGCGCGGCGTGTTCGGTCGCCTCGGACGTTATATTATTGCTATTGTTGTTATTACCGAGGTATTGGGCAAATACTCACGGTAACACTTGACTTAGTGTATGGGCGGACAGCAAGAGCGGACAGGATACTACAGTTACCCATTGGCATATCCTAAGATTTTAATCTTCGAGAGCTAGCATTGGAAAAAGGCTTTGTGCGAACAGGTAATCACATAAACCCATGTTCAACATCACCCATTTTCATAAAACAAGAGAGCTAGTGCTGTCCGTACCTCTTGTTGATCATCAATACGCTGATAATTTTCGGAGGATTTTTGTTCAGCGGCATCGACAACATTGGCGCATTGAGTAAACGGTTTCTTTGCATGTTCCAATGCAGTAGTCATTTAAGACCTCGCTTTGCTTAAGTGAGATGGTGAAGTACATTTGATTTTGGATCACTTTCTCTCTGAGAATAGCATATCGTAGTTTCACTGTTCACTGATTCCAGTCTGGGCTCCAGAGCTTCTGAGATACGTCACTGGTCACTTATTAACATCAAAGGTTCTGCTCTTGATTGCGGGAAGACACCGTTTTTGTAAGTTATCAAGGCATTTTATCACGTCCGTGCCAATTTAAAGGCTCTGAGACCGACGGTATAAGGATCAAATCGAGGACGTCGTTCTCAGCTTAAGAACTCCTGGTCACCGGCGACCGATGGAAGAAGCCTCTCTTTCCCCATCCCTCAGAGCCTGTTGTACACACATTCGTGATACACGCACACACGCATAAATGCTTGGAGTGCCGTTTCGAACAGCAGGTCATCCTCGTGAAAATGCTTGATTTGAGCATTCCGAGGCCACGCCGTCTGTATTGTGTTTGATCGAAAATTATTATTAGATGTTTGACGGCCGATGGTATTGTTTCCGTTCCCGTAAAGAAGAGAAAACCTTGGTTAGTCATCTCTCCACACACCGCAGCAGAGCAGACGGAAAATATCGAGCCAGGGGCGGTTCCAGCAGTAGCTGGCGGTAACGCTCCTGGCTACTGGACGCCACCGCTGACATTATGCCGTTCTGTCATTCAGCGACGGCATCTGCCCGTCGGCCAACCGCCCTCATTTGCTCCGGGATCGCTACTGGGGCTTCTAAGCCGCATCTTAGCCTCGCCCGACCAGCGCACGGTCTGATTAGCCATGGCCATGACACGCACGGCATGCCGCTGCGGGCTAGCCACGGGCATCGGAGGCGAACCCCCGCCTTTCGCAGGATTTGGGCGTTCCAGGGAAGCTCTGTCTGATCAGACAGCTTTCATGCAGAAGACCTGGGCAATATCACAGCCCAGCTTTTCAGGATTGCATTGCCTTCTCTGGTTGCGGACGACTGTACGACGGTTTGATCAATGGCTGCAAGCAATGATTGGACCCATTCGTGTTCATTAAAAAGCCTTTGAAGCCCATTAAAAGCATGAAAATCAGACCCGGTACCTTTCCTTCAGCATTTGCGCCAGGATTTATGTCATGTTTACGGAAACGGCCAACTCGTCACAGTTTACCTGCGAAGTTGTGCGCCCGTCACGACGCGACCGTTGCGTAAAAGCAAGACGCCAGTCCTAAGCGAGCGGGCATCCTGATGGCATGCGTGCTCCTCCCTTCATCACAAGTCACAGCATACGCGAAAATCAGACCAGTTGGCTCTCCTCGCTCCGGGCAACCGCCCCGGGCTCCGTGGCCTCCGCTTGCGTGAGCCAATCAGGGCACCGCGTGCGTCGGGGGCAGGGGAGGGGCCGCGAGCTGCTGACCTTCCGCGCTCTTTGTGACCCGGCGGCAGTCGGCCGATCGAGAGTGGTGCATTGGACCGGAGCGGCGCCTGGACATCATGCTGCAAGACTGGTTCTGGAGTGAGTAGCGCCGTTTTTTACGTGTTATGCCGCAGACCGGTTTAGAGCAGGTGGCGCACGAAGTTTGAATGGTCGTCAAAATCTGCTCACCACATCATTCATTGATGGTGACAGCATGGATGATAACAATACATGAGACATTTTGGAAAATGAATTGTTTTAGTCGGGGTAAACTGTCAGATTAAGTGGGCGTCAGCTACTTTTGCGCCAGATGCGTCGTTACACATTTTTGCTTTGCTGCATTTCACTTCGGCTTGGGCTAGGCTGGTAACCACCTCCGAATGTTCCATCTGTGTTGTCACTGCATATGTTACTTTGGTCTCGGTTGAGCTGATACGTTCCAGTATCGCTTAAAGTTTCATCTGAGTGGCCACACAGTCTGGCTCTGTACACTGAACTTGTGTTGTAACGGTGGCGTAGTTGGCGGCGCGTTTTTATCCAAGGCATGAACATGACTATTTTCACTGTCTGCACCCCTTTTCACATTTTCCCTTTTCATTGATTGCTGGTATATTGGCTTGTAGGTTTATTGCTGGTATATTGACATACGCTGCTTTGAGTGCTTGAAGGGAGTGTCCCACCTTTAGAGCATGTTCCAGAAACATATTCGAGTGAAACCTCAGCACTAGTTACGTCTGATCCTGAGGTTTCACTGCAGCTGCGCTACCCAAAACTTTTGGTAGCGTCACTGCAGGACCGTCAAAACATAATAGGGACATAAATTTTGATTTTTTGTGTCCAAATTGCGCTGTCAACGCTATGTAACAGCACAACGCTTCTTCCCTGCACTCGCAACCACCCTCGTCATTACAACCGCCTCGCGCACCTCTACTGGTGCGAGTGGAATAACCTCTGTATTTTGACTCTTTGTACAACTGGTGCTCTTTGCTAAACAATTTAACTCGCAGCTGATGTGAACGTCGAATCTCAGTTTCCCAGCTGTTAACAAATATGATCTAGCCCAATAGTAGACCACCTCCGTCCTGCTGAGCCAATATGGTGTCACGCACCTCCACATAATGCAGTCTGATGCCGTGGCTTGCTCAAGAACTCGTGTTCTTAGCTCTAGCGGTGTCAGTGGTGTCATTTGCCCAGCTCTAGCGGTGTCTGTCGTTGGGCAGCGCCGCGCTCATCCAAGGAAACCTGGCGGGCGCTGCCACAGGCACCACGCTGACGAAGGACGGCCGTGAGTACCGATGGCTGCCGACCTTCTCCGAGGTGGACGACAGCTGCGAGAGTGTCGACCTGCAGGCGGAGGGTCATGGCAAGACGCTCCAGCTCACCCTGGCTCTGGTTAGCCCCGATGCCAAGACGGGGGAGGTGCAGGTACGGCCGCACAGCGCTGGGAAGTGGCAGAGGAGCAGGCAAAGCACCTCAGTGGTGTCTCGGAAATGGGGCTTATCCGGTCCCGAACTGAAAGTTGCATTCACAGTTTCACTTTGCATGCACAAATTTGGAAGTACAGTGGTGTGCTATGTAGCAAGTAGGGAAATGTGTGCCCCGAGAACATTAAATGCTGCAATATGTACCGAGATCTAATATGTATTCTACCTCCACCAACGAAGTCAAACTTGTACAAACGTTCCGGAAATGGCGTCGACCAATCACAAATAGCTGGTCTGCCGTTCCGGAAATGGCGTCGACCAATCACGAATAGCTGGTCTGCAGTCTGTTCGGTGGCCGAGGACGACTCTGACCAGCGCCCACCCGAGGCACAGCTGCGGGTGACTGGCCGAGCTGTGACGTGCCTCTGCCCGGCGGCAGGAGGTGGAGGTGGTGACCAAGGACTCGCGCGAGGCGGACGTGGTGGCGACGGTGGCCGTGCTGGTGGCCGGCTCGCTGTACCAGACGTCGCTGTCCGTGGAGCTGCCCCAGGTGGCGGCCACGCTGAGGCTGAAGCGTGGCGACGGACCCGTCACACTCGTCGGCAAGGAATTTGTCGGTACGAGCGTGGGCCGAGGTGGCACAGACTGGGAGGTGATTTCAGCGCTGGTGTGGCGGGGGATTGCAGGCTCTTCCGCCCCAGGCTTCCGACTGAGGCGTCGACATAGATGCCTCTGATAAGAAGGCTGCAAATGTGAGCCAGGGAAGCACAGACCGCAGCCAATAATATTTAACATGTTTTATGTCGCATGATACACGAATGTGTTACGCAATTCCTCCGTCCAAATACTAGATAAAGCAACGCTCAATACTAATTTTTCATTTATATCCCTTCCTGCCACGGTGGCAGGCAGGACGACGCTATATCACCTCATCAGCTGAGTGTAACGTAATGCCCCAATCATGCACGAGATAGAATGCAATATATCAGAAATGAGGCCAAATTTATTGAGACTGCGGGCCTGCTCCTTGTTAGAAATGGGGGATATTCGGACGATCGTGAATTTTAACTATGGACTTAGCAGATTCTAAACTTATTTTGGGAATTTCTGTCCAACCTGTTTGACTCGTTTCCAACATCCGGGCTTCCTCCCAGTATAGACGTGTCCAGCTTCCCGTCATCCTCGTTCTTCTGTATACTTCTTACACACGTGTTTTTAATGAATTAGCGGAGCATTCCCCTTCCAATTTTGGGTGTAACGATGCAACATTTCATATACCCCCATCAGCGAACTGATTTACACGCTTTACGTTGTGACTCACGTCGTGTATGCTCAGATAACACGGGTGGGAACGGGGGTCGTCCAACAAGCCGTTTTCCCTTTTCTATCGCTGGATGTCGGGATACCACACCGTTTGTATTATGTGGCGCTAGGAGTCAAAGGATTCCACCAGACTGTGCTTGTGTGGCCATGTTCAGTTTGAGCTATTTACATGCACCTTGTTGCTTTTTAGACCGGGATATGGATCCCGATGAAGATCTTGAGGAGGAAGAGTTGGATGATGAAGCTGAGGAAGAGGCTGTGGAAGAGATAGGTGGTGCAAAAGGTACCGCTGTATTCATAAATAATATTTCAGCGCACTTAAAGATATTTCAGTCGCTTTTTCTTGCAAAGCTTGCGTTTGCACCATCTTATAATGCAATTCTCACTTTAGAGCGTGGGCATGTGAAGATGCCCCTCACAATGGCATCAAGCTTCACCCGGGGTTATGCGGATACGTATCGTCGATGAGGTGCTGGGAAAACACCAGACCACTGCGCACTGAAAAGGCGCTTTGAGTTTCACGGGATTGCAGCAATTTTGGTAACAGGGCTGTGTGATATGTATATCCCGCTCCATTTTGAGATGTCTTACGTGCACTCCAGTTCACGTCATGGGAGGTTATCTGCAACGGCTGCGTCAGTGCCGCGCCTTCCACCCTTAATATCTGTGGCACTTGTGATCGCGTGCTGACCCTCGAAATGAACAAACTGGCTTTCATTTTTAGATCGACCAGAAGAAGCGAAAAAAGCCGGAAACCAACGGGAGGGCAGCGAATGGAGTAAGCAACGCCAAGAGAACGAAGGTAGACATTAAGGTGAGTTCTTAAATGTTCAATCAGTGTCGTCTTAAGCCCGGTCTCATCTTGCGGAGAGTTCACTTGCCGATTTTTTTTTTTATCGAGGAGAGAATAACTAACGTAGGTAACAGACGTGATGTACGTGTGCGATAGAATCCCATACAGTACTGTGTGGTGCCTCGCAAACCGCATTGGCTTCCGCATAGCGCGATTTCATTGATTATTCAGTTGAAACTTACATCATGCTTGTCTCTCTAGAACAACGGTATGGACGACGATGCGGACGAAGACGAAGAAGCTGACATGGACGAAGGCGAGCTAGACGAGTCCGACGAGGACTTCAGCGAGGACGAGGAGCCGCCAGTGCGCGTGAAGAAGTCGGCCAAGAAGACCCCTGCTGTGGTCGCCGCTGCCCCCCAAAAGAAACAGCCGCCAGCAGGCAAGAAGCCAGGATCAGGTAAAAAGCCGCAAGCCAAGAAAACGCCCAAAGCCAAGGCTTGATTGCTTGTTTAATGCGGTGCCAAGTTGTGCCTTGAAATGTATATGCAGTGTTACGAAATATATGTTGCAAGGTTATCAGCATTTTGAAATCTTTCTCAGGAGCCAAACACAATTTCGGAAGTGTTGACTGCATACCACAGCTGCTACGAAATAACTGATGCATGTCATACCTACTGTTCTCCCGATCTCCTGTCGCCGAGTCCGATATCTGCACTTGTTTCTTTTCCTCCTAGTTCGGAGCAAACGTTACAGGGAGGATGACTGAGAGGATGTTACAGTTGGGTTAGGATGATATACCGTGAATGCAGGACGTGAATGACATCAGGACATTACTGGTATAGTAGCCTCGCTCCTTTGCATGGCCGTTTTCACCAGGGACTGAGGCAGGGACGTCTAGTTCTGCTGACTGTTTTTTGGTTTGTTGTTCACCAATCCAGCCAACCAATCGTGCTAATTCAAAAGGCATTTAGTTTTGTTTGGTTTATAATGAGTGATATATTGATTTGATCATGCAGTGATTTTGTGAACAAGCATACCAGGCCCACCAGGGGGCTGTCGAAGGCGTCACATGGCAGTTGATTTTTTTATTTATTTATTTATTTTTTGATGGCGCTGAATGTTTCAATAGTCTTGTGTGCTTCAGACCTCCGAAACGTGGATGGTGGACGGACGCTACGAATGGATGACGCAAACAGTTCTCAAACTTCTTGTGACAGAGAAGAATAGAAATGCCGTGAGAGGTTAGGTGAAGCTGTGATTGGGCCATTACGCACTATCTCCTGTCAATGCGTCGAAACGAAAACCAGAACGCCTCCGTGCCGTTCTGGCAATGGGATTAGATGCGTGGTACTCCCGAAAGCTTGTCAGAAGATTGGAGGAGTCTACAACCCGTTGATCTGGTTATACCTGCGGGAATTGTATCGGTCCTCAAGTAAATTATTTCGATGCCTTTATCAGTATTGTGTGTTTGGCTACGGACGGGCCTGAGCGAACTCTGCGAATTGCCAAATATTTGTTGGGTCTGGGTAGAACCGATTCGTTTAAATATTTATGCGAGTTTGAGTCGGCGCGAGTCACCTGCCCTGATAACCATAACATATGTATCGACCTGACGAGAAATATAAGTAAACTGATAAGTACTAGGTAGTTTTCGTTCCTGTAGAGCAAAAACTAAAATGTTACATCTATCGCGACCTCATTCAATGATGCCCTTTCCAGGCTTTTACGGCTGTTTTGGCAGCGCCCCGGGCGACATAGAATCTAGGCCCCATGCCATGCATGATGTCGCACCCTTAGATTCTAAGTCTCTTGGTAATCGCAGCGACCCGGAACGACACAAATTCTAGGTGGACGTCACGTAGAATCTTTGCCGGACCCCTAAAAACGAGATAAAAATGGCGTAACAGGCTCATTTGTAAGCAAACCCATTTGATCGCTTAGGGCCGACAACGGACGTAGAAATGTTGTCACACTTAACAACAGCATAATTTGTAGTTTCCATTGTTAAAAGGGGTGCCCACATTCGGAGCATATTTCAAAAGTGTACTCTAGTAAAACCTCAGAACCATTTATTCTAATGACGGCACTGAGTAGTGCCAGTGCAGCACCATCGAGATATAATGAGACTAATTAAAAAATTACGCTGTCGCTACTGTAACAGCACTACCCGTCTTCCCTGGAAGTTGTGGGGACAGCCGTGACAACCGCCGCGGTTATGACAACGGCAAAATCCGCTTAGGGCCGATGTCAGCTGTTACTGAATGAGGTCAGCACAACTGAACGTTTGTGATTGTCACATAGGGTTGCAAGGGCCAGTTTCTGAGAAGCGCATTGGTCAAAGTTTGAACCAATGCGTTGCTTAAGACTCTGTGGTGCTCCGTTTTCCAAAGCCAAATTGCTCTTCGAAAAGAGCCACTGTAGTGAACGCCGTAGGGGAGAAATAAAAGCCATAGCATTAATTGAATTCGCGGGATAATAGCTTCATATTCGCATATCCTTTTGTTTAAACAGAGTTTCAAGTTTTCGTAGCATGTAGTATCCAAACAAACTGACAAATTAGTGTGCTGCAAACATTACGGAACACACTCGTTGGAAAAAAGCGAGGCAAATGTATTACTTTCATGGTGGTGAGCAGGGAGTCCAATGACATTTCTCCCGCAGGAGCGACTTCTGTAAAGTGAAATTCTAGATTATTCAAGAAGATTTCGAGAACTTGTGTTACTGATCTAAACGTACTTGTCTGATATAACACTCAGTGAAAAGTACAAAAAGGTGGCATGCTGCCTTCAGTGGTATGCATGGCATGCAAACATGCGAACGAAAAATGCTAGTGCCTCGCATGCACGGTTATTGTCACGAAGGTTACGAAGATGTTGCAGAGCGTGTCAGCACCACGTGCACATCCGGCAAGCCACGGAGAAAAGAACGTTCTTGCTGCGCTGCGAATGCACCCTATGCCTTTACAATTGCTAAATTCCTGGGCGGTTGGCCATCGGAAATAACTTGATCAGAATCGATCCTAGCATCAAATCATGCCTCCTTGAGTCGGAATCGGAGTTGCCATATTGCTTCAATTTCAAACGGAGCGGAATCCAGCTCAGTCCAGCCCACTCACGACGGTCACGCCGTGACGCGCTCCCGTAGCCATACAGCCGACAGATCACCATGCGTTCATGTTGCACCGCAGCGGCACCGTAGACGGGATGGCATTCGCACCGTCTGTCACCGTGGCTTTAATGCTGCAGCTTCGGGATCAGCTGCAGCAGCTGATCGGCTGAAGAGTCCGTTGACTGAGCAGGCGATGCCGTGCCCCCACTGTGCGCTAGCGGCCGTGCCCACATTGTGAACTTATTATGAAGCATCACTCGAACGGATAATACTTAAAGGGAATGTTTCACGTTTGAAGATATTGAGGCAAGCATCCGATGCGATGAAACAAGCTGACTTATAACTATTGATGCGCATTTAGTGACTGCTGGTGTGCTTATAAAGACTGCTGTAGACAGCGCAATTCTCCGTCTAGAAAAAAACCAACCTCCATGCGTCATACTTTGATTACGCCATCATACCTTGCACGACATTGATTGAAAGCCAATAAACGGCCGTTTTATCTACAAATCGCGCTCATGAACGCCGGATATGAGCGGCTCGACAACTATTTTTCTTGGCCTTAATTGCCGCATGGATAATGGAATGACAGGATTCGGGTGACGTTATTACGACGTCGTGAATGCTAAGGTAACTTGGAAATAGTCTTCCCGATATACCTTTCCCCATTTTCCCAGGCGTGTAGCTCAGAACTTAGAGGGGGTTAGGTCCTTAGAAGGGCAAGATTGTGAACAGCACCGGAAGACCTTTAAAATGGCTATTTCAGTTCAAAACCCCATGTAGATGTGGAACACTCCCTTTCATTTTGTTAAATTTAACTGAGTTTTGTGAATGTCTTACTACGTTTGACGTATGGCCGCGTTAAGCTTTACATAGCTGTAGGCAATGGAATAGCGGATCTTCTGGCGTAAAAACTTAGATTTACTTTTGCTTTTCTGCTCGTGAGCTTGCTGTATGAGATAGATTTTGATACTCATTTCAAGTTCATTAATAATAGCGACCGCAACAGAATCTGTCATGGAGTTCGAAGAGGTCAAAGGAGGTCACCGACCTAAAATGGCCCAGGTCACCATTTTTCAGGAACATACCGCCGAGCGTAGTCCGTGACGCCTATTCAAATGCCAAAAAAATGGCAAAAGAATCTGAGAATTTCCTCCATGATCATGACCTTCTTAAGGTCAAACAAGCTCACTTAACTTAAATGAACTCCAGTGACCTTCGAACAGGTTCTAGATTCAAGGCGATTGCGTGAAAAGGTCTGGGGGCACGCACATTGGACGCCAATTTGAAGTTTGACCCCGTTTGAGATTATTTGGCCCGAAAGCCATGACCTAGGAACTTCAAATTTTAGTACATGTGATTTCACAAAAAGGCAAATCCACCTTGTAAATGTGATGATTCTAGCTGTTTTAGTTTTTGAGCTCGCAGTGAAGTTGATTGACCCCTACCCGATCGGGGAATATTGAACCGTCCACCCGGGCGCTTGTAAAACCTCGCGCCCCGGAAAAATCGGATGCAGCTTCTTCACCACCACAATATTGCATATAATTTCGCAATGTGGCGACCAGGACATGCCTTGCTGCTTTCCATCCCATTGCCCACCATGGGTGCGCCTGTCGCGCTCAACGGCAGCTATTTAGTGACAAGGTCAGCATATAGCCGAACTGATATCTACTATGTAGTCGCAGGTGAGGCAATTGTTTTCGGCGCCGAGGCAAACCAACGTTTAGCCCATTGGCGCGCTGGGTACTGCGCCCCTCAGCGTTTGTGTCCTTAACGGCCTACTCGCAACGCGTAGGTACAGTGGATGAAGCTAGGGCTCTATCGCACCCAGGCCCCCGCCCCCAGGCAGATCCTGACCGTGCGCCTGAGGTACGCACGTGGCGTTGCTGCTGCTGGTGGGATCCCCTGAGAGGAAACTGAGCCGGAACACGCACGACGCACCTGTTTTTTTTTCATGCAGTGCCGTATGGCTCATGGTGTATTTTTCCAGGTTTGGTGGACCCCGCTGGATTCTGCCATTCCTGAGTTGTTATTTGCACGCATTGCATCCAAGTCATCCAAGCCATTTGCACGCATTGCACTAGATGTGTTGTTACAGGCGGGAGGCCGGCACCCACGCTGCCTTTTCGCAGACGGGGGTCACGCCTTCTGACTTTGAAGGTCTCTGTGAGGAGTTCTCATAGGGAGCACTATAGGTATCAGCAGCGAAGACCTCAATAATCTTATTCCCTCAGCCTCCTGGTCTTACGTTCTGGCTTGCTCTTGAGAGCGGTATGAAATGATGCGCTACTTCAGCGTGGCCGCGTGCTCCGCTGGTGACCGAGTGGTGACCGAGGGCTTCCGCTCTGGTTGCTTGGTAGAAATCAGCCACATGCCTGCCTCTTGCGTGCGGGCCTGGTGGGATGCCATTCTTGAGATGTTTCGTCGCAGTTGCACGGCGGGCTTGCAGGCGGGCACGCAGCGCCATTTTTGTGCTGGATGGCAGCGCATGACCGCCTGCTCATGAGCCATGCCTGCTCGTTGCAAGCCTGAGCGAGTCGGTCCGCTCTCTGGGTGTGAGCCCAATCACGCAGACGGGCAGCAATTTGCAACTTTCGTCGTCGCGCATGGACGGCGTTAGGCCGCGGCCGCATCACGGGCTCGGATTCGCTGCAGCGGTACGAGCTGGCGCGCTGAGCGAACTGCGCCTGTCAGCTGGGTCTGCGCTGAGCGCCGTTGCACGCCCGGCGCGCTAGTTGGGCAGTGGCGGTCGGGGGCGGAACGCAGGTGAGGCGCCGGCGCCTGTGTCTGCGAGACGGTGTGGAGGGCGGGCCGCACCGACCTGACCTGACCTGACGCGGCCGGGGCGCTCGCCGCGCTCACTGCTGACTGTCGAAGGCAGCGGGGTCGCAGTCTGGGTATGGACGGAGTGGACGGTTCCCCGCGCCGACGAGGCGGGCCCACCATCGACAAGATCAAGATGCTGGTGTTGCAGTGAGTACCTACTTAATACGGAAGAGGTTGAATCAGCCGTTTCAAATATGACGTTTAAAGCAGACATGAGCATGGAAGCAAGACAGTACTTAAAGCTTTCGTCCACGTAGAATGACCAGGAGAATGAAGATATAGATATACTGATGTTTCGGCTACATACTTTTATCGAGACGAATATCAGTAATAAATTAAGCACTTTTTGGCGTCAGACGTTTGAATTTTGAACATACAATTAACATCCGGTTCGGTAAAGGCATGCATCCGAAATATCAGTGCACCTGTCTCTCCATCCTCCTGGTTGTTCTACGAGAATTAAAGCTATTACTATTGTCTGACCCATGTGCATTATGTTCCTTGAGAATGCACAATCAGCCTATAGGCACCTAACATGTGCAAACATAAAAGTTTCAAGCTGGAGGCGCTTGTCTCCCACCTATCGCTGCTCCATATCAAGAAAT
Organism: Pollicipes pollicipes; assembly: GCF_011947565.3. Lineage (NCBI taxonomy): Eukaryota > Metazoa > Arthropoda > Thecostraca > Pollicipedomorpha > Pollicipedidae > Pollicipes > Pollicipes pollicipes. The sequence continues at coordinate 42,691,657 of NW_023596921.1, read as the reverse complement.
TATTACTGTTTATTTCCGGCATCCTTGCGCCAGCTTGTCAACGTTTTTCCGTGTGATGCTGCTTGACATCGCTTAATTGAAGGGACTGGACACTCATAATCCAAGACGCAGCGCCGGTTTCATCATGGTGGGGAGTGTTTCACATGTCGCGGGGTTGGAATTGAGATGACCACCTAAAAGTTTTTTCAGCGCACTTCATATCTCTGTCCTTTTTAAGGTTTAAAATATTATTGTTTGTGAGCTCGACACCTGTGAACTAGCGCGGGGATATTTCGTGCAGGCTTTTTCAAGCGCACACGGGCATGCATGACGTCATATAAGTATTACTCGTGTACTACTGTCTCATTAGCCATCTCGTACTCAACGTCACGACAAAATATGAACATCAAGTTCGTGTCTGGCGTATGTCAGCACAATGCTGGCATCAACAGCCAATAGTTGGCCCTCATACCAGTCCAATGTGTTAGTACATTCTGTGAACATTAGTTGCATTTTGTACTATATAATACAGGGAGTTGGGCAGTGGTGCGAATTATTACGTAAATAGGACTGGTAATCGGATAACTTGAAGGGAATGCTCGGCCTTTTAAGATATTGAAAATGCGTCAGATATGCTTTTAGGTGGAACTGACAGCTCAAGCCAGCACAATTTCGCTGTTAGGAGACATGCTCCTCAATGCGTCATTCTTTGTTTATGTCAGTTGTAGCTTGCACAACATTGCTTGAGAGCTAATTGGCGGCCGTCATATGTCGAATTCGTGCCCACGAACGCCAGTTAGGAACGACTCGACAATAGTATTTTCCTTGTTCTTGATCGCCCCATGACCAATGAAATGGTAGAATCTGAATGACGTAATGATGTCGTCGTGGACGCTCAAGAGACATTGAGCTAGTCCTCCCGAAATATTCTGCACGTGTTTGCGGGCGTGTAGCTCAGAAACTGGAAGGGTTAAGGTCATAAGAAGGGCAGGATTGTGAGCTGCACGGAAATGCTCTTCAAGATGGCCATTTCAGTTCAAAACCCAACACAAATGCAGGGCACTTCCTTTGAAGGGAGTGTTCAGTATTTTTGTGGGGGGGGGGGATGACACCATGGCAAAGGCCTTCAAATCCCGCTACCCCACAGGTCAGGCAGCGTTCAGCCAGGAAGAATATCGTCGTCCATCCGTTCAGATTTGACGTCCGATTTGCAAACAAAATGAACGCCAGTTGGTTCTCAAATAATATTCAGCAAGCTGTACAACCTGTGATCACGAAGCGCGTTCTGCAGTGCATAATATGAGAAGTTGGATATGACTTCTTCACTTCCTGTCTATTACGGAAATAAGACTGGTAGTCGAGTCACTGAAGAGTAGCGCCTTAACCGGAATGCAAGTAAACATCCCAAACTCACAGACGAACCTGCAAGAACACCATACGAAAGAGAGAAAGAACGAGCATATCATGATATCTGACTCGGAGAACACTTTCAGACAGTGTTGCCATCTCTCAATGATTTTGAAGCGCTGCAAGTAACTGGCAGTTTGACACTGCTATTTAAGCAGCACCTTAATGTCGTACGTACATTACATGACGCAATCTAATAATGACGTAATGAGGAACATTCATATTCGGAGATGCTGAAGCAGTCGTCAGGTGTGTTGAAATAAGCTCACTTATCATTATTGGTATACCTCAAGTGGAAAAGGCTGCTTTAGACAACACAATTTCTTGATTAGATAAGTATGTTCCTCAATACGTCATTGCTTCATTGTGTCATCACACTTAACACAGCATTGATTGACAGCAAATGACGGCCGTTACATATCGAAAACATGCTCACGAAGGCAGAGCTAATCGACAATTATATCTTATTGGTCTTGATCACCGCGTGATCAATGCAATGGCAGGATTTGAATGACGCTATTATGGCGTCATGAATGCCAGGGTGATTTTGCAATCGTTTTCATGAAGTAGTCTGCACATCTTTGCAGGGCGTGTAGCTCAGATACGTAAGAGGCTTAGGTCTTAAGAAAAGCAGGGCTGTTAACTGCACCGAATGGACTTTAAGATGACCCTTTCAGTTCACATCCCATACAAACATAGAACACATCCTGTAACACTGGAAAGCAAATCAGTATATAGAAGTGAGCTTGTTTCATCGCATGCGATGCTTGCCGCAGCATCTTTAAGTGTGGAATGTTCCCTTTGAAAGGGGAGCATGCCACCGTTTTGTACTTTCGAGTTCTTGTTTCATCAGAAGCGTTTGATCATGCATTCTATCTGACTTCTTTCTCCGACGTATGTGAAACGCTTATGTTTGCAGCTCACTGAATTGTCAAAATGCTTGTGTACTTAGTGCTACAAAAGCTTCAGCACTCTGGCAGGAGAGAAATATGTGCAAATATGAGGCTCCTATCCCGCGAATTCAAGAATACGTTATACTTTGCACTTTATTTCTCACTTGGCGTGATGAAGACGGCGACAACTGGGTGAGGCTTAGGCTACACCAGTTCCCGTTCTTAAGTTTTGTCACTCTGGGCCGCGTCGCTCGTTTGCAAAGTGCTACATGAGTTGCTAGCTATGACGCCGCGAGTACCTACGTCATACACAAGCGACTTTCTTCCCCGGCACGGGGTGGAGAGACATTAAGATTCTCAACATACGCCCATAGCGTGTGATGGGAAGAAAGTATGAAGAGTAATTGAAGTCTCCCCCCAACCTATGACCCGTGAAGAAGTCTGTCTCTGTATCGTGAACGTTCAATACCAAATTGCACTAGTAACTGCCTGCGTTCCAGTACGCCTTCCCCACCACACAAGGCTGCAGCTGATGCTTCGTTTCACTGGGCTTTCATTCTAGGAGTAGCGGAAATACCTTCGTAAACAGATCCGTTGAATAAGACTTGCTGAGACCATTCGGCGGGACCGAAAAAGTAAATGGTGCATTCGATTGCTCGTAGTTTCACGAGCTTTTCATCGATTTTCATTACTCGAAGGCACTTGCCGCCACGCGTGAATGCTTTCCAGATCACTCAGCCTTTCGGCTTTCAACTAGTAAGTAGTCTTATTCCAGTTCGTCCCCAGGCCCATACCACAAAGCATTATATACGGAACGCATTATTCGACAGCAGACGGTGAACCTACGCCCACAGTCATTGTCCCCATTATCGCGCAATAGAGCGGGTTGCGGCGAACCCGCATCCTTGAACGGGCCTCGCCATGCAGACGCCACCATCCAGCACCACGGCAACGGCCTCACTGACGCTGTAGCGTCACCGGACTCCGGAGCCAGCGACGGCATCTGAAGGCGGAGGGTGCAATCCGTCATCTGGCTGCGACGCCGATACCCCAGCCAGTGTAAATAAACACCGCCCGAGCCGGGCAGCCGAGCGGCCGCGACACTCAAAACGGGCCGTGGCCGCGCGCGGCGCCGACAAAATGACACCCGGCGCTGGTGCGGGGGGCGGGCGGCTCGTGTTTTGGCGCGCGGAACAGGTGAGGGTGGCTGGAAATGGCGCCGGGGTCGGGTGTCGGCGGCGTCGTATGACGGAGAGCGCTGGCGACGTTAGGTGTCGGCCTGATGTTGCAATGGTGTCGGACGTTTCTGCGTTGGGAGGTCGTGCGGTAGCACAGGCGAATCAGTGAAACCAGAATGTTTGGGTCTGGGCGACCAGCTATTTACGTGTGACGTGGTGCGTCAGTGATTTTGACACGCGCCCAGGTGGGGCAATTGACACTCAAAAGTGCTTTTCAAAATGACTTGCGAACGAAGCTGCGCAGCCGCGTCACAAACTTTCGAGTAGCCATAGGGAGTTGGATAGTCGGTCCTTTTGTTTAAACAATCTGTGCAAACCTTTTAAGGTCGCCGGCCCATAGCAGGTCAAGGTCAGGCCATGGCTGTCAGCAAGGGCTTTCCTAGTTAATCGTTTTATCTAATGCGACAAGCGTTGACGAAGCCAGGTTTCTAGAACAATTATGCACTTTCCTTTAAGATAACGACGAATGTCATTGACCTTGGGTCAGGCATGGAAATCAGAACGAGTTCAGGTGTAAATCCATTTCATAGGAGAACTCGCTTCATGATGTTGCTCTTGACGCCAGCGCGGAGTCCCTTGCCTACAGGGGGGTTAACAGACGTGCTATTTGGACATCATTTAGGTGGAAGGAGGTCAATGACTTAAAATGACCCCGATCAACCTGTTGCTTTTTGGAATATGTCGTCTTACTAGACCTTTGGGCTTATGTAAATTCAAATATGAAGCCAATCTCTGAGGTTTTTGGCCACCTTTGCTTTCCGAGGGTCAAATAAGCTTTCTGACCTGCACTGAACACCAGTGGCCTTCTGTTAGAAAGGTTAAATGTGGCTGCGTGAGAAGGTCTAAGGGATCTCAGAACACTTATCTGGAGTTTGACCTTGCTTGACTCGATCAGACCGGGGGTGATAAGGTCAAGCGTGATTTGTCTTTCGGGGGAAGGGGGGGGGGTACGTTAATTTGTCAATAGGGCAGGGGGGACACGACTCAATCCACATGTTTTTCTTGTGTGGTAGAAAAGAAGGGCACACGTTCTCAATGTTCTAATTTCTACGTGTCTAGGTTTAATTCTGTCAAAATCTGTTCCCGTGATGGGTATCATAGGGATGACAAGAGTGGAAGCGGGGGTGCGTGATTCCGGGTCTACCGTGTGCGCCCCCCCCCCCCCCCCCCCCGGGAACCGCAGGAGTATCGTGAAGACGCGGAAGTCTACTGTCGCCAATGGTCTAGCGAAAGACAGTCATGCGCCGTGAATTATGTCAACCAAATCAATTCCGCACAGCTCCCGTCTGTACGAACCTACAGATGGTGGGGCTGGAGGTATTTTGGTGAAAACACATCCTAAATTTAGTTCAAGTCCTGGAAGATTTCAAACAAAATTAGTTGTGTGCGACTTGGCCGCTATTCAGCCACGTTGTGCTCCTCGGTAGCCCCGTCGCTACTTCATCTCCCATAAACATCTGCCGTCCGGCCGCATTCTTCCGAGTAATGCTTTCCATGTTCAAGCGACGAATGTTTACTGTTAACAACACAAACCGGCGCCAGTGCCCATTGCACTGATGCGGTCTCCGTGGTATGCGGACTGCATCCACAAACACCCTTTCAGGCCGTCTGTGCTCGCTTAGGGCTGCTCGCCTCGCGCTGTGCAGCAACAGCATTGGCTACCGGGACAGGTGCGGCAGCGCTTCCAACCGCGCCACATGCACGGATGCTAGCTTCCCATTCCAAATGTTATATGCTATGCATGCCATGTTTACCAAATTTGTGTGTTAAATTAATGCTTACGAATAATTGGTTGCGTAACAACGTGACCATGGTTGCCAGATAATATGAAAAATATGCGTACCACCATTCCCTACAGGCCAGCTTAGGGTACCCTTTGCGCCATCCCAATTGCAAAACAATCGCAAAGGAGACTCAATGAGTGATGTGCGCGATACGTGGTCATGAGGTGGTTACTCGTGGCACGAGGCATGCGCGCGAACGGGCGTTAGCACCCATCAGCTGATGACATGGGTCGATCACTGCACTGGCCATGTTATGGCACGCCTAGTGTTATTTTTCGCGGTTTCAGGACGTAAGTACGCACGGCCCCCGTAAGAACCGGGGGCCGTGTGTGCACTCCTGTCTCCGAGAATGAAGAATTTTAAGCCAGTGACGATACATGGATGGAATTTCCTTCGGTATGATAGATGATCCTTCTAAGGGGAATGCTCCAGGACAAATCGATCACCGGACTGGTTTCCAGGGACGAGCTGGGGTATGAATTTGAGTGTGTAGTGGTCATGTATAAATGGTTATAAATAATGAGTGAAGTTATTTCTATCCAGTGTTCGTTTTAAAATCATGCTCTCTGGCAATGTGGGGTGGGGTTCAAACAGGGTCATCATCAAAGATGGTGCATCAAAGCGGGCCTAGCTGTGCATCATTCCCTCTGGAACTCGATCTTCTTTATGTAAGCAGCCTTGCACCGCGCGTCACAGGCGCCTCTGCCTGCCGTATTCCACAAACGAGCTGACTCGTCGCGTCTGTCAGCCGGCGTCAGTGGTGCTCTCAAGGGCGTGAAGCGAAGTCGTCGACAGAGACGTCGTCAGGGTAAGGGATAACGGGGAAGCACAGCTAACTCGGTGGGTGATCTGCAGTGAGCATGTCTTTTTACTTCTAGCCCCCTCCATCTCAGGGTCATGTTGCACTGCCAGACCGAGCTGACTTAATTTGTTGGCCGTCTCAGACAGTTGAAAGCTCATTTCACAAGGGTCACAATACCTGACCTGACCTTTGCAATTAGCGCCGTCCACCACCACACCGCACCCCACCCCTCTTCTCTCCAGTTAACTGGATATGGTGCGCCCCCGCAGTGACCATTCGTCTTACGCCAAGAATCAAGCTTTGCATTCCAATGTCCAGTATACATCCGCATACCAACTTTTGCGAACGTTCTACCGTCAGACGAATCACAGCCCGACGGACGTTTTCGCATGAACTTCATGTGCTTTCATCATGTATCGATGTACAAATCTCTGCTCGCGTACTTTTGTCAAATGAAAGTCGGTCTGACTTACATTCGTGCCTGAAAGTTCGGCTCAAAGAATTGCTTACGACCTTTTTCCACTACGAACTTTCACGTACAAACATTTCCGTTGCGATCTTTTTCGCGACAACGATTTTACCATATGCTCTCAATTCATGCATCCTGTTGACATTGCGGGCTTTCACCCTTGCGAACTTTATACTTACGTAGTTTATTCTGACTAGGCAGTAGGTATACATAATTTTTCCTACTATCAACTGCCATGCATACTTTTCCATGCATACTTTTCTCCGTAACCAATTGTTCGCGTCAGGTGCAGACTGGAGCCGTGGGAGCCGAACGTTGCGATTTCGGTGTGAGCCGAACGTTGCGACACATTCCAGTGGGAGCCGAACGTTGCGACACGTTCCAGTGGGAGCCGAGCGTCGCGACCCATTCCAGTGGGAGCCGAGCGTTGCGATGCATTCCAGATGTGATAATTGGACTCGGTGTGGCAGCTCCGAGTCAGTTTCTGCCCTCATGAAACCATGAATTTCTGCCCTCATCATTATGAACTGGGCCTGACGCCCGCCTGCACCCAGAACACTGACGGCCATCGGTCCTCAGCCTTCCAGCCTAAGCCGACCACCCGTGCCGCAGGACCTACCACAAGGACTCGTACATGGCACACCGTCGCGACTGGCGGTTGGGTCACGAGGGCCGGTACCGACGCACCTCGTCGCCGCCGCCGCCGCCAGCGGGACGGCCGTCGGCGCCGTCGGCTGTCGGCCGCAGCGCCTCGTGCGCCGTCCCGGGCCGGGAGCAGGGCGCACCGTCGCGCTTCCGCCAGCCAGCCAGCGTCGGCCGACTGCATCCGACTGGTGAGTGAGGTGACCTGGCAGGAGTCAGCGCAGGGGGAACTGCAGCGGGACGGTGAGGGAGATAGGAGGGGGTGAAAGAGGATGGGTAAAGGAGATGGCGTGAGGAGAAGGGATCGGGAGGGGGTCATGAGAAGGAGGGGAGGGAGTGGGGTGCATTTGAATTGTGCCTTTCCCCCTCCGTCTTTTCGCTGTTCCCTTTCTCTCTCTCTCTCTCTCTCTCTCTCTCTCTCTCTCTCTCTCTCCTCTCTCTCTCTCTCTCTCTCCTCTCTCTCTCTCTCTCTCTCTCTCTCTCTCTCTCTCTCTCTCTCTCTCTCTCTCTCTCTCTCTCTCTCTCTCTCTCTCTCTATCTCTCTGTCTCTGTCTCTGTCTCTGTCTCTGTCTCTGTCTCTGTCTCGTCTCTGTCTCTGTCTCTGTCTCTGTCTCTGTCTCTGTCTCTGTCTCTGTCTCTCTGTCTCTGTCTCTGTCTCTGTCTCTGTCTCTGTCTCTGTCTCTGTCTCTGTCTCTCTGTCTCTGTCTCTGTCTCTGTCTCTGTCTCTGTCTCTGTCTCTGTCTCTGTCTCTGTCTCTGTCCTCTGTCCTCTGTCTCTGTCTCTGTCTCTGTCTCTGTCATCTGTCTCTGTCCTCTGTCCTCTGTCTCTGTCTCTGTCCCTCTGTCTCGTGTCTCTGTCTTCTGTTCTCTGTCTCTGTCTCTGTCTCTGTCTCTGTCTCTGTCTCTGTCCTCGGTCTCTGTCTGTCTCTGTCTCCTGTCTCTGTCTCGTCTCTGTCTCTGTCTCGTCTCTGCTTCTCGTCCTCTGCTCTCTCTTCGTCTCCTGTCCTTCCTTTCCGTCCTCCTGTCTCTGTCTCTTGCCCTCTCTCCCTTGTGGCCGGTACTTGCAGATCATACTCGTATCAAGAAGGCAGGAATTGAACTAAGTAACTGCATGGCGCCTTGCACGGTGAACTGTACCACAGCGATGCTCGTGGCAAATTCCTGCTGGCTTATGTCAGGGGTCCTTACTATTAACCCGCGTTAGCGTGTTTGTGCACGAGTCTGCCGGCGAATGGAATGTATGCGGCGTTTTCGCCCCTGGTTGTATGCTGCTTCCTGTTTTAAGCCCCGTTACATCCAACCCTCATTCACACCCGATCTGTTGCGTTGAATGAAAAGGTCGAGGTTGCCTGATCCCACCGCCCCGCTCACGGCCGGCACAACTGCCTTTCATCTTACACCTCTGACTCTGCAAGAACAACGCCTCCCTGTGCAACACTGCAGTCATCTGACGCAACGGGCCTGGTGCCTCAGCAGAAGTCGGGTGCTTGTGCTGGCTGTGATCCTCTCGTGCTATGGGCTGGTCATGAACCGACCACTCACAACCCACCGATGTGTGCGTGCGTGCGTGCGTGCGTGCGTGCTGTACATTCTACAAAGCAATGTCGCCGTGTCCTGATCGTCGCGTGACGTGCGACGCAGGACGTGCGACGCAGGACGTCTGACGCAGGTCTTTCCATTTCCGGTACCTCACCTCTAGTTTGATAATTAATGTGCTGTGGAAAGAGGTGGTGAACTCGCCACGATTTGATGAGCTGACTGTTGGGTTAAAGGCACGCTGAACACGTGGAGCTTTATCGAGCAACGAATAGGACGTTAACGTCATGTGTATTACTTGCAGCAGATTGTTTTGTACCGCTGCGCACCAGTGCTGCTTGTGCTATGTCGCTGACATTGCATTCTGTGCATCGCTTGCCCTGTAAAGCTTATTAGGCAAGCATCAACTAGTGTTGTTTACAATGACATATGAGGTCATGACAGTTAAACACAAACAATGTCGGGGGGAAGGGGGGGGGGGAGAGTCGCGAGATGCCAACGATGCCGATGTCGTGTCGCACAGGTTGCTCGCCGGGCTTCGTCCGATCGCTGTCTTCCGCGGAGCGGCATCAGACGGCCAGCGGTGGGACCGTCGAGGCGCGGCCTGAGCTGCTGACGGTCGGCGGGCTGCGGCGAAACGGAACCGTCCCCGCCCCCGCCCCGGAGGTCAGCCGAGCGGAGGTCAACCGAGCGGAGCCGTGCGGACGGCGGGCCGCCCAGCCGTCTGACCGCCGGTGTCGCCGCCCTGGGCGACCGCAGCCGCTCGCCGGCCAGCCGCGAGGAGCCTGCGGGGGAGTCCGAGAGTGAGCGTCTCCCGGTCCGCGCCGCGCCCGCAGCGGCGCCGACATCCGTTGACGCGGTCGACGCGGCGCGCGCACCGGGGCCGGGCGGCGGGGGCGCGGCGCCGCCGCCGCAGCCGCCGCCGCGGGCCAGCCGGCGGGAGCGGACCGGCCGGGCCGATCCGCCGCCGGCTGTGAACGGGCCCTCCGCCGGGGCAGAGCCTCCTCAGCGGATCGTCGGAGACTACCAGCAGCGTCGAGCCCCGCTGGCGGCCGGCGAGACGGGGCCGGGCGCGGGCGGCGAGTTGGACGGGTGGCGCGTGAACGGCACTCACAGGGAGGAGACGGGCCGGGCCGGCGCTGACAGGCGGCTGGCCAGGCCCACCGCGCGGGACCTGCTCGACCCGCGCCGACTGCCCGAGGCGATCACGTGTCCGGACGCGATGCCAAGCCGGTCTGGTGAGTGGCGCCTTCGGATCCGGCTGATGGCTGGCTGCCTGTGAGGTTGGGTGGTGTTTTGATGCGGGCTCGCTTCGTATAAGGAAGAGGAGCACGCGGTGTGTGGTGGCTGTTAATGATGGGTAGATAATATCTGGTTCGGTGATGTTCAAAGAGGGACCTATCGACTGTTTGTGATTAAATGACGGTATTTGTGGGTTGTGATTCTTATGGCGACAATGTGTGCCCGTGTGGCCATGACAAAGCAACCACCTCTCTGCAGATTCGCGACAGTCTGTTCCATGGGGGTTTTAGGGGGGCGCAGCTGCATCCACATCACTACAGCAAATTGGCGCTAGGTCTGCGGTGCTGTTTGAGAAGAATGGGTTCACAAAACTTATTCAGCCCCCCATTGTGTTTAGGTAACGTTCCACTTATGACTTTCTGCACACGTGTGATAGCCCAGGGATTGAGTGATGGGATTCAAACACTTTGTGAACCGAGGTTAGGACATGTTTTACTTTTTTCTTCTGGTAATGCTTGAAGACAGTGCACAGTAAACTGCCACACCACGGGACGTACATCGGCTGAGATCTTGACTGTGGTAGACCACTAAGAAGTGCCGCAATTATAACTGACCGAAATCGAACGATCTTAATAGGCTCCCATTCTTTCGAGGTGGCTTCTCAGATCCGTCTTGCTGGGAGAACTGAGCGGCTGCCCGTGCACGTGGGCGGGCTGAGAGCCGCTCGAGATAGAGTAAGGTGGGAGCCGTCTCCACTTGACCGGTGATTCACGGCCTTTCCCGGACACGTTCTGGTGGGCTGGTGGGAGCTGGCGGAGAGCTGGCCTCGATCGGGCGAGCAGAGGGCGGCGGCGCGCGCTGGCCAGACAACGGATGGCAGCCCGGCCGACCCTTAGCTGCAGGGTTGGCAGGGGGAGGGCGAGCTGTGGGCCATCCCCGTCCGACCCTCAGCTGCAGGGTTGGCAGGGGGAGGGCGAGCTGCGGGCCATCCCTGTCCGACCCTTAGCTGCAGGGCTGGCAGGGAAGGGTGAGCTGTGGGCCATCCCCGTCCGCCCCTCAGTTGCAGGGTTGGCAGGGGGAGGGCGAGCTGTGGGCCATCCCTGTCCGACCCTCAGCTGCACGGTTGGGAGGGGATTGCCAGCTGTGAGCCATCCCTGTCCGACCCTCAGCTGCAGGGTTGGCAGGGGGAGGGCGAGCTGTGAGCCATCCCTGTCCGACCCAAGGTCGGGGCTCGGTCGAGTTTTGTCGCTGTCCTGCCCCACTGCGACCGTCCTTCCCTGCACTCCCTGACACCCGGACCCAGAACCACCCGGTGTTGAGCACGGTCCGGTGAAACCCGGCGACGCGGTCGATTAGCTCCCGTCGCCCGCGGCTGTGATCTGGCATCACGGTCATTGTCAGCCGGGCGACGCGGTCGATTAGCTTCTGTCGCCCGCGACTGTGATCTGGCATCACGGTCATTGTCAGCCGGGCGACGCGGTCGATTAGCTTCTGTCGCCCGCGGCTGTGATCTGGCATCATGGTCATTGTCAGCCGGGCGACGTAGTGGATTAGCTTCTGTCGCCCGCGGCTGTGATCTGGCATCACGGTCATTGTCAGCCGGGCGAGACGGTCGATTAGCTCCCGTCGCCCGCGGCTGTGATCTGGCATCACGATCATTGTCAGCCGGGGGACGTGGTCAATTAGCTTCTGTCACCCGCGGCTGTGATCTGGCATCACGGTCGTTGTCAGCCGGGCGACGCGGTCGATTAGCTTCTGTCGCCCGCGGCTGTGATCTGGCATCACGGTCATTGTCAGCCGGGCGACGCGGCCGATTAGCTTCTGTCGCCCGCGGCTATGATCTGGCATCACGGTCATTGCCAGCCGGGCGAGGCGGTCGATTAGCCCCCGTCGCCCGCGGCTGTGATCTGGCATCACGGTCATTGTCAGCCGGGCGACGTGGTCGATTAGCTTCTGTCACCCGCGGCTGTGATCTGGCATCACGGTCATTGTCAGCCGGGCGACGCGGTCGATTAGCTTCTGTCTCCCGCGGCTGTGATCTGGCATCACGGTCATTGTCAGCCGGGCGAGACGGTCGATAAGCTGCCATCTCCCGCGGCTGTGATCTGGCATCACGGTCATTGTCAGCTGGGCGAGACGGTCGATAAACTGCCACCGCCCGCGGCTGTGATCTGGCATCGTGGTCATTGTCAGCCGGGCGAGACGGTCGATAAGCTGCCATCGCCTGCGGCTGTGATCTGGCATCACGGTCATTGTCAGCCGGGCGAGACGGTTGATAAACTGCCACCGTCCGCGGCTGTGATTTGGTGTCACGGTCATTGTCAGCCGGGCGAGACAGATGTACATACGTCTCCTTGCTTGTCGCATGGCGCGCTGCTCTTCCAAACTAAGCGCAGTGAATGCCGCGCGCTGCCTTCGTAGAGTGAGGAGAGTGGAGGAGCCAAAAACTTCCTAGAAGAAAAAAAAACGGGATAAAAAACCAAAGGAGCGATGGAGCAGTGATGCTGACTGGTCTGGCATCTGGTAGACCCTCTGGAACTGGGCTGGCCGTCACGGAATTACTCATCTTAATGTGGACGCCTGTGGTACACCGTGGGCTTGCTTCGTGCGGCCTTGGTTGTCATCAGGGCAAGGGCACTGTCACCAGTACCTGTTTTGGGTGGGGACAGCTGTGACTGTACAACAACATAGCTTGGAAGATTGTGGGAAATGCTTGCATGATTTTCAGAATAATTCATTCGGAAATGGATGCAATTATCTGTCCGTGAAGCTCGCGATTTATGTTAGGAATTACTGTGGGGTACACCATATTGCAATGAAAATACCCTCTGGGTCATTCTGACTGTGATCGTTAATTGCCTTCGTTCTTCAATAACTCACCGATGTACACGTTTGACCTATATGGGCTCTTCAGACATGAAAGACGATCTTGGCAAGAGGGACACTAGAACACAAGATGTTATCAGAGAGTGAAGATGACTTCACTCCGCCAGTTAAAACGTTATCGTATGAAAACCCATATACAAATCAGCCGGGTCCGAAAATCCGGACTTTGTACCGTGGAAAGACCTGAACTAAAGGATTTCCCTACGCTGCTACGCGGCTGTTATACATAGTCCCGATCGGACTTGAACGGAAAGAAACGTCAGCACGTTAGAGTGACAACTCAGAAACAGCGCAATGGTGTGATCAGAAAGCCACATGGAAGCCCAGCCGGAGTCTGGAGTGGTTTGCGAACGTAGTTTTGCCGTGCCTGTCTGAGACTGCTCTCTTCAGCTCACGAAGTGGTAAAGTTGGCGTTGGTAGGTTTTCTTCAAATGTCCCCTCTCCCGAGATTACTTTAAGGCACTTAGATATGGGAACAGTTGGAGATCGCCCGCACAAAAGCACTGGGGAACGGTTTCTCGGTTGCAACGTTTTTTGGTCCCAATATCAGGCTCATTCTGCTGTATGAGGAAGTGCCCGATCCCCATCAAGCTCCTACCCGTTGTCCTGGGGATTTACTCGAAAAGAAATAGAGTCTCATCTTGTTGGGACAACCCGGGAAGTATTATGCCTGTAATTAACACCCCGCCGTTCCAGCAGACGTTGGAGACGAACGCACCGCGATGCTGCTGCACCTGAGGCAGCTGGACCTGGCGCTGGCCCGGCCCACCCCACCGGGTCTCATTCGGTCGGAGTCAGCGCCGTCGTCGGCAGCGGCACACTCGGTGACGGACGACACGCCGTGAGTACAGAGACCGGCGGGGGTGTCATATCGGCCGGCCAGTGCGACAGTGCCGTCATCTGAACTGTTGCACACCGCACAGTCACATGTGCAAGTATACGTGCGGCTGCATCAAGCAAAGCGCCATAGGTGGGAACTCGTCCCTCTCTGGCCCACTGTTCTGATTAGTTTTGGCCGACTGTTGTCTCCGTTGCTGTCCCCGTTGTCTGGCCCATCCCGTCGTTGCTAACCGTCGCTGCTATTCCGTTGCTAAAATGAGGCTGCCGCCCATGGAGGCCGTAACGTCGCCTGTGGCGCCTGCAGGTCACCGGTGCGGTCACCGGTCGGTTCTGCTCCCCTGACCCCGTTAAGCCCCGAGGCGCTACTCCTGACGCAGTTCTGGCAGGAGCTCAGCCCCGATCAGGGCCTGAACGGCCTTCCTGACGTGCAGGACATCAGACGCAGGAAGGTGCGTGGTGACGGCCCTCGCGCGGCACGTGCTCGATTCAGAGGCTCCTGATTGATGATGATGAGGATGGTGATGAAGCCGCACCCGGTGGTTGTGACGTCACGTGTTGGCACGTCGTTCACATTAGAGCAGTTCATACCGTGCATTTGTGTATTGGCGCGTGTGGCCGACGGGGTCATTATGATGTCTGCACCATGGTGTAAATGGTGCCAATACAAGCCACCTGGGACGGAAATGAAACGGCTTCAGAGCGGTGTTACGTTACCCCCGTGCAGCGATAACTGGTTGGTGCGCAGGTCACGTTGGTCCCACAGCTCTTATACAGTCTAATCCCAGCACAGCAGCCGTCCACAGGACCTCAAGTTACCGTTGGATATGCGCGATCCTCACCGACCTGGCGCGGCGCTGAAGTATCGCAGAGCGCTGACTGCCACCTGGCGGCTCGTCTCACGGCGTATCCGCCCGTCTCCCCGCAGAGCGAGCTGTTGTCTCGCATATCGAGCCGGCTCGCCGGCCTGCGGGAGGCGCAGCGCGCCGTCGAGGACGAGACCGCGACGAACGCGGCGCTGGGTGCGGCCGTCGCGGCGCGTGTCGAGCAGCTGGCGCGGCCGTCGGAGGCGGCTCGCTTCCGCACGTGCGTCGAACAGATCGGCACCATCACCAGACTGCTGCTGGGGCTGGGCGGACGGCTGGCGCGCGCGCAGGCCACGCTCGCAGCGCTGCCTGAAAGCTGCGTCGAGGAGAAGGTGAATGGCGGTCTCGACGGATGCTGATCACTGCGTGGGGGAGACGCCGTTAAGAGGGTCCGGATTGCCGGATAGTGGAACTATTGTGGCGCTGTTTGAACTAATTGATTCTGTGTTCACATTTCGCCCAAACAAGCGGGTTTGTGAGTTCTTCCAACTGACAACTCTATTGGAGCTAGCGGTCAGACTATCCTGATCAACTTCGAGCTGTGTTCTTCACCTGTGCTCTGCAGCTGTATTCTTCACCTGTGCTCTGCGGCTGTGAAACCACGCAACCCTCCCGTCAGGCCCACCTGACCAACAAGCGAGACAAACTGCGCAGCCAGCTGGGGGAGGCGCGCGTGCTGGAGGAGGAAGTTAGCCATCGGCGCCGCCAGGTGGACACCTGTCTGGAGCGGTATCTCAGCGCGGACGAGCTTGCCGAGTATCAGCACTTCGTGCAGATGAAGGCTAAGCTGATTGTGGACGCGCGCGAAATCGAGGACAAAATACGGGTCGGCGAAGAGCAGTTGGCGGCGTTAACGCGAGCGGCGGGCGCCGTGTGACCATGCTTGGTGCCATCTAACGGGCGATGTTATTACTGCTGGTGTGTGGGGTCCCCGAGTGTGCGCTATGCGTGTGACGCGCCCCACTCAATTGTGACGGCCTTCTCCTCGGGATAAAAGCGGGTGTGTTAACGGAGCAAGGCCTAGTCAAACGATGATGAAATTAAGTGGGAGATTGAGGCGCTGAGTAACGTGTGAACGTTTTTTTACGCTGATGTTGGTAACCTGTGAAGGTTTTTCAGGCAGATGTTAAGTAACGTATGAACGTTTTTCACGCAGATGTTAGGTGATGTTTGAATATGTTTTCACGCAGATGTTAAGTAACGTGTTAATTTTTTGACGTAGATGGTCGTGTTTGGTTTTTAAAGGCTTGGTCACCTGCATTGCTACAAGATGCACTGCACTGCCATTCGTGCCTAAACAATACTAGTTTCGGCATCTTCAGCTTTGCAGATGCCGAAGGTGCCCCCTTGCCGACATGATCATTGTTACCCAGTGCAAGCATGCATTCAGAATGCCGACTCCGCACGGTTAAAATATGACGGGTACTGAGTGATTTTTCATGCCTTGAAATAAACCGACTTAACATCCAACACCTATGTTGTGATACTTTTCTTGATTACAGGTTCCGGTGATGTGTATGTATCTGTGCGTGGTTCTTGATCCACTTGAACGAGCTTGCAGTTATCCCTCCCTATACATTCGATGCAATATATATATATATATATATATATATATATATATATATATATATAATATATATATATATATCTTGTACTGAAATTATTGGAGCCGATTAAACCCACATATGAGTGAATTATAATGTCTGAATAAACCAGGTGAGGAAAACTTTACAGTCTGCTTCGAAAAAGGTGATACTGGCCGTTTTCCGGCCCAGTACTGTGGCATCCAAGGGTTACACATTATTTGTTAGGATCCAGTGAGTTGTAGCTGGTGTGCTCGCCTATTCTGTGCTGTTGGTTCCACGTCCCGTCTTCTCTGGTTTCTTACTGATTATTGACGGCCATCGTTAAAAACATCCCCAAAACAGGCCTATCCATAATTTACGCACCTACGGACTTAGGTTTTCGTCAGAATGATTTTTCTTTTTCTCCTCCGCCGGACTCTCTGGATCTCGTGTCACATTTAAGTGAGGTCGATGAAACCTGGAGCTGGTTTCGACATTCATTTTTTCTAGAATTTGTCCGCTTCACACGTGGATTTAAATCAAATGGAGGAGTTGAATTATTCGCAATATCGCCTGTTGCAGAGAAAGCCCACCTGATGAAGCAGCTTGCACGCAAACCCTAACAACTTGTGCAGCACACCTGTAAATCATGGCACTTCCTTCTGTGAGAAATTGCACGAATTGCGATCAGAGGCTGTAAACGCCTTAGGTTCCAAACTGCGTGGCGGCCGGACCGGGTCGGCTCGTTCAGGCTGCTTTTACGTGATTCCGGTAAGGCTTATTCGGCTCGCGCGCTCGCCCATCGTCGTGATCAATAGACTGAGTTGATTCAAATAGCACAGCAGCCAACTGCTCCTTCATGCGCGATGACCTTGGATTGACCATGTTCATTGGCTCTGAATCTCCGTCGTAACGTGACTAGATGACTGGCAGATTGTAGAGAGGCCATGGGAGGAGATTTCTGTTCTTCATTGGACGAGATTACGTATCTGCGACAGGGGCGGCGTAGTCGAATTTGGGTGGGGTGGGCAAGGACTTCACGAAAGGCCCCCAAACCGACGGGCCGCTAGATTTCAATTCAGACGCGCAGCCAGAGCCTTGGCAGGGGAGGGGCATAGGGTTGACAATGGGTCTCCTGATAGTAAAAGCCCCCCCCCCCCCAGCCAACCAACTAAAAATCACTAAATATGTCCCATCTGTTCATGAGGGCATATTTTCATACTTTTCATTTTTGCCCTATACAACTAGAACAGAAGCAAGAGGCTACCGGGAGATCGATTCTGCTTGCAATTAACTGAAGGAACCATGCGTTAAATGACTGCATGACATAAATCAGCGGGGCTCTTTGTCTTACAATGGTCCGGTGGTCTTTTTCTATCTTGATATAACTCAGAAGCCTCGTCAGAATCTGTTCTGGTCTGTATCAAGATATCAAGGGCCCCGCCAATGTGGATCGAAATGGATCAACAATATTTGTTAACATAGCCAAGTCATTTTTGTCTACAAATGTTCAACATTTAGTCAGAAGTGAGGAGTGATACAACTTATGTAACGTGGTTTTGAGCAAACGCACTCGCAAATCTTGGCAACAAAACTTCCACGCCAGGCGTTGCAGTCTCCGGAGGCCTTGCAGCGTCGGCCCCGTAGCTAACATTAAACTGTGGCCAGCAGGTGGGCGAAGATGGTGACGCATTTGACAGAAGTACATTTGAACGCGTTAGGACTTCAAATCGTACATCCAGAAGGTAGTCGAGCGTATATTTGACCTGCGCGATTGTTAGGCCGATGAATTGAACGGATTGGCCTTCACAGCACTACAAAGTGGCGCTGTGAAGGCTGATTCAGATGGCAGCAGGAATCTGGTGGTAGAGGCGGAGGAGTAACGATAGAATCTTTCGCCTTCGCCTCAAAAGATGGGGGGGGGGGGGGCTTTGTCCTCGCTGCCCTCCCCCCGCTGTGATAAACTGCAACTGACCCAAGACCGCCCATGGGCTGGATCACTTCGTGAAACACTTAATCTGATACCAGGAAATATTGGTAACGGCCAAGGAGTCCACCAAGTGCATTCTGCATTTTCGGGCTGATGAAAGTACGCTTCCCGGCCACGTCCGACATTTATCGTGGAACTGAAGGCAGCGCAGCCATAAGAGCTCGTGGTACGCTATCATCCTGGAGCGATGTGGCTGAGGTCAATCATCGCTCCAGTATCATCAACGGTTCCTGGACGGCGATGTGGCTGAGGTCAATCATCGCTCCAGTATCATCAACGGTTCCTGGACGGCGATGTGACTGAGGTCAATCATCATCCAAAGGCTCGATGATATGGTCTGAGATGGTTTTACAAAGTTCAACCACTTCTTTTGCAGGATAGATTTGTTCTACAGTTTATGACGACCCGACTGATGCTTGCTGGAAGTCATCCATATCTGAATGGGCATCGGGCCTACAATTTGTGCACTGGCTCTTACCTATACCCAGAAAACTTCATATCGAGTTCGACCGGATCATATCGAATGCAACTCGTCGCTGCTTGCGACACATCCGCCTTTTCCTGCTGCGCTTATCACATCCAGCCAACATGGCATGTGCGCGTGTGAATTGTGTGAATTCACCGCATTCCTACCTGTCATGCTAGCTGATATTGGCGCGTGCTGGTGACTTTCAGCTTTCTCTTGCGCTATCGCAGCCCTTGACAGCACCCAGAAGTGGACTGATTGCGGTAGCGGCCCCTGACAGTGCTTAAAAGCGGACTGGTGGCGGCAACGGCTCTTGTAGTGCCCAGAAGCGGTCTGATGGCAGCAGTGGCTCTTCACAGTACCCAGAAGTGGACTAATGGCGGCAGCGACAATTGACAGCGCTCAGAAGCGCGTTGGTTGCGGCAGCAGCTCACAGCGAGCGCACTCCAGCATAAACACCACCAAGACGTTGTTCCTCAAGCTCAGCAACAATGCCCCCCGTGCCAAGCGACTGGGGGCCAGCACGGCTATGCTTCCGACCCCAGCAGTCGGTGGCACCGTGATCAGCACGCAAGGTACGCGGATCACTTCCTGCTTACTCCGCACCGAGTATTTCGTGTTCAGAACCGAGATGATGATCTCGCTTTAGCACAGTGCCATCACAGCGATTCCTGCATACCGGAACATTACACGAGATGCTCCTCTGGCGCTGATCCGCCACTGTAGAGGAAGTGAAGCAGATTGCCGGGTTTGTGGAGAACGGAAGGGAGTCGTGACCGTGACGTGATGCGCTGCAGACCAGGGATGGAATGTGCTGCAGACCAGGGATGGGATGTGCTGATGACCAGGGATGGGATGTGCTGATGACCAGGGATGGGATGTGCTGATGACCAGGGATGGGATGCACTGCAGACCAGGGATGGGATGTGCTGCAGACCAGGGATGGGATGTGCTGATGACCAGGGATGGATGTGCTGCAGACCAGGGATGGGATGTGCTGATGACCAGGGATGGGATGTGCTGATGACCAGGGATGGGATGCGCTGCAGACCAGGGATGGGATGTGCTGCAGATCAGGGATGGGATGTGCTGCAGACCAGGGATGGGATATGCTGCATACCAGGTATGGAATGTGCTGCAGACCAGGAATGGGATGTGCTGCAGACCAGGAATGGGATGCGCTGCTAGACCAGGGATGGAATGTGCTGCAGACCAGGGATGGGATGGGCTGCAGACCAGGGATGGGATGCGCTGATGACCAGGGATGGAATGTGCTGCAGACCAGGAGTGGGATGTGCTGCAGACCTCGGTCCGTCACGCAAGCTGGGCGTGATGGACTGTGATGGCCTCTCGTGAAGTAAGACGGCAGGCCGCAAATGTACCCATGGTCTGAAAGCCATGCTGGGCCTGGACGTGGAGCACGTGCTGCTTCACCCAAGATAAGAGGAGCATGGAGAGCCCAGTGGTCAAATGGAAAATAACATGGGATGCTGCATCATTACATTAATGCATTATTCGCGTTGCACAGCAAACAAAACATTTAAAATATGAATGACTTGAATCTGTCCGCTTTTCTTGGCACGCCCTGTACATGCTCTGTTCATCTTCGGGACAGCATTTCAATGGCAAAAAGTCAACATGCAACGTGAATTATGTCTGTATAGCTGGACTTTAAATTGCCCCATCCAGAAATGTTCTTTAAACCCGGTTCGATAGCCCAGTTGAGTTGCAGCACCTGGCGTCATCCGGTGTACCCACCAGTGGCGGGATGGGGCGGAGTTGCTTGAGGCGTTCGCCACTTGTCCCTAAATGGGATAGTCCAAGGCCGGTAGCAGCGGCCGCGCTCAAGGTCAGATGACGTCCGCGCGTGCGGTAGACGATGCCGAATATTGCGGCACATTGGACCACCGCCGCAAGATTCTGCCACCGACCCTGAATTTTACTATAGAATGGCGAGGCCAGGGCTCACACAAGCACTGCTTTGCGCTGACGATCAGCCTAAAAATACATTCAAGCAAAGGCCCGTACCTAATCTTGTTCGCCCTCATCATAATGCATTGCAATTCGGCACACACCATAGACCTAAGACAGTGGTCCTTCTCTCACAAATGCAGGCGGTGGGATATGCATCTTTTGACGTTAAATCGTGTGGACGTGGTCATGCCGATGCGTTCCTTTTTCCTGTTAGAACGAACACCCAGAACAATGAGTGAGCTAGCTCTCCCAACTGTGCTGTAAGTTTTCAGGTTAACACAAAATTTAGCTTACGGTTTGGCCAACGAGCCCGTAAGAGCTCAAGGTCACTTTCAGATGTGAGATGGCACGCACCACCGTTGACAAGATCGACCGGGCATCGATCACTTGCAGCAGGTTCAGCTGTTGAGAATCCTTGGCCGCCAGCGAGCAATCTCGGGCGTATTTTTGTCATGATTTTACATATGTGAAATCTCTGATAACTAGCACTCTTGCTACTCGTAGTTTTCGATCAAATTTGCAGTCTAGTATCACCACAGTCACGATTTTGTGATACATACGCTCGCTGCTGTTGACGAAAACGTTGGTGAACTGTGCTATGAGACAACCGGCGCTTGAAGAGCAGGCGCATATTACTTTTTCGATCCGCAAGTGTTATCGGTTGCAAACCTAGCCACATTCGCAGGCTGGCCCAAGTTATAAGAGGATTAACAATATGAAAAACTTTTGGTACCTATGTGAAACTATTTGATACGAAACAAGCATGATGTTACCATTTGTTTTTAGATACTCTGTGTACCAGCAGTCCAGATAAATGTTCTGCACTGCTCAGACCCAGTGTTACCGGTTTGCCCATATACATTAGGTGGGCTCAGAGGAGCATTGGAGAGGGGGTTGGGGGGCTCAAGTCATCATTGGGGAGCTCAGACCCTCGATAGCGTCAAAATTAACACCCCTGGTTGAGCGTATGCAAAAGGAAAAAACGCTACTAAAATAACACGCAGACATGTAAAAAGCGTAGGTTGAAAACAAATATGAGCAATGGTGTGCAACACGTGGCATGGTTTGAAAGAGATGGATGACATAATAACTCGAGACCAAGGGGACACACGCTCGACGCAAACGGCTTAAGTCGTCTTTAAGAACGAAAGCAGAGCTGTTAGCCTGAAACTTGTCCGTCATTTTTTTCCTGCTCGTTAAAGGTAGCCGAGGGCTATCAGTTCAGCATGCGTCGCGTTGAGCTCCAGTTAATGCCATCATATCTTATGTCATTATTCATTCAAAAGCTGCATTGAGCGCCTCGACGCCTTTGAACGAGTGTCAGCAATGCAGTGCTTAACTCCTCCTTAATCCCTCATGCTTAGCATCAGCTACGACACAAAGAAGGAGTAACTAGGCTTTTAAGCCAAACTATGTACACATCGCGAGAACTGGGATTCCTGTGGTATGCATATGACCTGGATTGATCGTCGTATCGGTTGTGTGCTGGGAAAGTGCAGACCGTACTTATAACATACTTGTTGCGGCTTTGTTTCAGACGGAGTCGTGGTTTCCTGCTATATTGTTTCATATGAAGTCGTCCTTTTCTGTTATTGTGAACAGTTGACATTCTTGCCGGTCTTTGTGCAATCCAAACCTATTCAAATATTCAGGCCGTAGATAGCTCAGGCATTTAGTATTCACGCAACAACACGCACAATGCATTAAAATTGCACCCAGTACCGCAGCACAGCGTAAACATACAGCGCGCCCAAAGTAAAATTGCTCCATCCGTGAAAAGCCAAAAACGCCAAAAGCGTGGGACATAAGCGCTTACTTCAATGCCGTGATATGCAGCACGACAAAGGGTTGAGCGAGTTCGCATCGAAGCGCGTACGTTGAACCACAAAACACTAAAGCTACCCGGATCACAGTGGAGTCGTTCCAAAGGACCTGAAAAACACTTATCGGTCACGCCCAAGCTAGATTCCGGGTAGAACACCCGAGTCCGATAAGTCACGAACAGCGGCAAGTTGTCTGCAACGATCTGCTTAAACCCACTGGTTTGGTTACATGACCCGCGATGACATGAGGGAGCATGACGCTACTCGGCCATGCGTGCGACCAATACCAATATAAACATTTGACGTACTTTGACCCACAGTGCTCAGCATGACCACCATCGCGAGCTTCAACCAAGCGTAGGATCCAAGTCAGTCAGTCTTCCCTTCACTTTCGTCACGATAAATGGCCCGAACAGTTAGTCAGCGCCCAACAGCTGGTGGGCAAAGACCACCCGTACCCCACAGAACCACGCGTGTTTGATCCCCGCTCTCGCCCATGGTAGGGGCGCTGGGCGAGACGCGCTCCGGCCAAACGACCAAGCGGGCACAGCGGGCTCGCCCCCACGCCCGTGCCAACACCGGCCGGTGTCCCCAGCCGGGGCCTCTCGAGCGCCCCAATGTCCCCAGCCGGGCTCTCCCCCCAGGGCCTCCCGAGCGGAGCATCCGAGCCGTCCGCATCGCAGTGCCGCGCGGCCGCCGGCTCTAGCGCCGAGGCGGCGGCCCGCAGCAGCGCGTCGGAAGCCTGTGGCGGTAGCGACACAGGACCTCGTCCCAGTCGATGTAGCCGCCCTCGAGCGTGCGCGTGCTGTCGGCGGTGACCGTGTAGCCCCGCCGGCCGTGCAGCACGCGTCGGTTGTTGAAGACCAGCACGTCGCCTGCGGGAGCGGGCCAAATGCCGACAGTCTTGAACACGGCCCGCTGCCGACGGATTTTGCACCAATCAAATGTTCCCAAGGCTATCAAACATAACTACCCTGCAGCTCTTTGTTGGATACTCCAACACTCTTCCTAAAGGTTTCAAAATTCGTCAGGCTTAGCTCTCAAATTTGGTTGACGGCCCAGGAAAGCATGAAAATTGTGCGGGCTTACATAACATTTGCCGAGGAAAGCTGTGAAGTAATGACAGAGCATGACATGGTTTGAAACACGTTTAGTAGCGCGTCGACTTACGTGACGCTGAAGTACAGAGGCACACACATATGTATATATTCATGGTCGTACATAGTTTATTTCAACAAGGAACAGCTTGGCTGGGAACATGATCTTCCACCAGGTCGGTCCAAATCGATGCTAACCCTTCCTTTATACGAAGGGGGGGGGGGCTCAGAAGCTTCCTAAGGATTTTCGGAAGTAGCCTCTGAACGTTTTATAGCACGGTGCTAAAATTTAGGTAAATCAGATAAAATCATTTCTACATGTTATACACGTTATAAAGATTAAAAGCTCCTGACAGATGGTTCAGGAACTATGACGACTGTTTGAGGTTATTTCGATGGCATTTTGCTTAAAAGAGACAAATAACGCCTACATCTTGCAGGCATTGCACTCCAAAGAGGTTTCCTAGCCTCCCTTTCCTAACATTATCATGACAAAGTGCACAACTATCATTCTGTCGGTTTTTTAAGATCATGTCATATTAGGTCAAGCTAGGCCAAACTTTAACTGCAAACTAGATCTGACTGTTTGTAAGGACCATACGCTAGGGAGCTTAAAGGTAATGTCTCAAATTCATATGTGGTTTTTATCTGAAATGGCCATCTTGAAGAACATTCGGTGCAGTTCACAGCCATGCGCCCTGCTTTTCTTAAGACCTAAGCTCCTCTAGTTTCTGAGCAAAACGCCGGCAAAGATGTGCCACCATTTTGTGCAGACTTCTTCAAGGTCACCTAAGCATCCATGACGCTATAAAAACGTCATTTAAATCTCGCTGTTCCATTGTCCGTGCGGCATTCAAGGCCACGACAGATGTAATTGTCGATTCGCTAATATCTGGCGTTCGTGAGCACGCTTTCCAGATGTAACGGCTGCCAATGGGCTCTCAATAAATATTGTGCGAGGCACGATGACCCAGTCAAGTAACGACGAAATTAAAAGCATATGTACTAAATACAGAAACTGTGTTGTCTGCAGCATTCTACTTCACTTAAAAGTATACCAGTAGTTATAAGCCAGCTTATTTCGGCATACGTGTTGCTTGCTTCAATATCCTCCAACGTGGAACATCCCCCTTTTTGGTACATATCTAACACATGTGAGAAGCCTTTTAAATGCAACTTTCCCCGGTTGACGTGGGTTGTTTCGTTCTGGATATGGCCAGGGGGGGGGGGGGGGGCAATGCAGCAATCATCTTTACACTTTTGACTTGGTCTACCTTATCACAGACCGCATGTGTCAATGTTCACAAATGTCTATTTGACAGAGTTTTTCAATGTCTCTCCAAAACCGTCTTCCGCACTGTCGCAGCATACTTAGTTTTTGAGATAACATGAGGGTGTATAACATGTTCATTTAACCTCTATGACCTAGCTTCAACTATCAAAAGTCACATTTGCCGTTGTTAAATCACACATAAACGATGCGTCGTTCAACAACAGCTTGTCAATGCCGTTTTCCACTTTTTCGCTTGCTTGGTTTTCAAGACCGTAGGGGGTCTGGGGCTCTCCCCTCGTAGTGCAAAGGCGACGAAACTCCCGAAGGACGGTGGGAAAAAGCTCGCCTGGGTCAAGGGTCAATTAAAACATACCGTTCACCATTTTGTAGAGCACATGATTCTCTTCTTGCATGGACAGGTCTTGAAACATTTTCAGTCCCTCGAACATGGGCTTCACCGACTCGAGCGGCACGTTCAGGCGGTAGGAGCGGCTTGGGTTGTTGAAGCACACTTGTGTCACTTTGCCTTCCCTGTCCGTCCTGCAGCAGATCCAGAACAATCAAACGGAGCGGGCGCCCCAGGGCTTGTCCTGATTTTTCCTCACCTACTACTCCACGGCTGGGTCACTGTGCCGACATCAGGGAACCCTTAACTGGGGTAATGCTAAGCCGTCGAAGTGAGCCCTCTGGCTGTCATTCCTCGCCGACGATGCTGAACAGCCTAACCGCACGTGAGGGTGGCGTCTGGGACGACTGCACAATGCAATTCAAGATCGACGCCTCAGACCGTTTTTCGTCTCATGTCGCGGGGTGATGAATGATTGACCCTGGCGTTTTCCATGCCCCGGGATTACAAACTCTGTTGTCCCTGTTGTCGGCCATATGTCGACACCATTATGCTCACTTACAGGCGGCGACGCGGCTGCGTGCGCTAGAGGCGCCATTCATGAAAGACGATTGGTAGGGGGCGGGGGCACCAAAAGTGATTTTGAAGCTCTCGAAACATGCTTGTCTTGCGTCGCCGCCGGCCTAACAACACACTCAGAAATCATTGGCGGCGCGGAACCCCAAAGCTAGGCAGAGCAGCAACTGTGACCTGCATCGGGCTCTCAGACCGGGGCGCATGGGATACACTGCTTGTGCGAGTGACGATGACTGCCGTGGAGAGACGCACGACAAACGTCACTCGGCACGACGCGAAATCCGACGTCAGTCGCAAGGCGCGACTGGTGCTGGACATGCCAAACTGGCCATCAAAGCATGAGAACGCTATCGGAACTGGATACACTAAATGAAATGTCGACACGCGAGACTGGCAAACGTCAATGCACGATAGTGGCAAATGTCAACGCACGATACTGGCAAATGTCAATGCAAGGGACTAACAAATGTTGGTGCACGAGAGTGAGTGCTGGAGCTGGCCGGTCGGCTCGTGTAGCACCGGGGGCCTGCGCGAGCGGACACACGTGGCCCATGAGATCGATGCGCGCAGGGCTGTCGTGCTGGCCACGGCGTCTGCAGCGGCCCACTCGCCTGAACATCGTGTGCTCCTGGACCTTGTGGAAAGGGCTGTCGTGGTACTGCTCGCTCTCGACGCCGACGTCGAAGAATTCGAAGGGCATCACGGAGAGTAGCTTGAAGAGGTCGGGCCGCTGCTGACGTATCAGCTGGGCCACGTAGAAGCTATCGGTCAGCGTGTTCTCACCGCCGCTGCCCTGGTGCTGCGAAATGCAGTGCAACATCTGCACCTGTCGCAGCCGCCCCCGAGACCCGGTCAGTACGTGAGGAGGAAACACACCGGGTGATGTGGACGGGTGGCTTCAAGTGCCGAATACACGAGCTAAACAGAAATTGTTGCGCGCACCACGAACTGGCTGACTGGTGCAATTTGTCCTGACGGTTGGGCCGCAGAACATTTGACTCCATGCTGGAGGATGCGAGGGTTGGTAAAGTTCCAGCCAGGCATGTTTGGTCGTCGCATTCAATACCGCGGACGGCGGTGTTCACGCAAGAACTAGGCAAGCTCTCTTCCCAGCTCTGTTTTCTTTCGCTACTAAGAGAGCGAAAGAAAAGAGAAAAGCTTGCATTTTTTCTCGCCTAGGTTCTTGGGCTCTCGATGAACTTAAGTATCTAATTTTGTGTTATTCTCACTTATTGTTAGATCAGACGCGTAGGCTTTTATCCCTAATACCATTGTGTTTCTCGGAATTCTCCTCAATAGCCCAGAATTTTGTTTCTAAATAGCGTTCCTGCAGCAGAAATCTTGTTTGACTCCCTTCTCACCACCATAAAAGTGATACATTTCATTTGCCTTGCTTTTTCCAACCTGTGTGTTCTGTACTATGAACAGCACACTTACGTGTCAACATATTTGTGCAATAAATGCTACGAAAGTCTGAAACATTCTGTTAAAACAGCTACTAACCCGCAACGTCGACGAAGCGTTATAGCATGGCTTTTGATTTCTTCCCTATGGCGTTTAGAACACTGACATTTTACAGCACCATTTTGTCACGGCGCTAAAAGCCGTAATGCTGTGCATCACCCTAAGTTAATTTGCGAGTAAAAGTGTGTCTCGCCCGTTTCGCTAGGCGACTGCTGAGATTATTTTGATGCTGGCAGACTGTCCTTTTTGACATTTCCTAATCAGCCAGTCTATTGGTGCATCGCATCACTCGCTGTGCCAGGAAATATGGTGAGGAAAACCCGCCTTTGTATATCAGTTTTTACTTGACGATTTAACCAAAAACTGATAGGAAGAAATACGGTGACAGCACCGAAAATCATTTTCCCTGTCGAGAACAACCGCTCTATGCTGTGATAAGTATCCCGTCCAGCTTCAATGCCAGGTCACCTTTGATTTGCCCCATAGCGTAAGAAAGTTGAGTACCACATATTCATTTGGCCAGGCCGGCAAACCATCGCAAGCCAGTCGTCGTCAGGCCTGAGACACTTACGCTTTGACTGAAATAAAACAGAGATGCTGGCCGCCCGTTTCTCCACCCCCTACCATTGCGCTCGAGGCGAGTGAACAAACCCACTGGCTAAGCAGGTCATGCTAATAACTGTAAAAAGGGGACAAGGTAAGCAGACGGATATGACGCATATCAAAGTCCGAGGCAAACGTTCTCATAGCGTACAGAGGTGTCTTGCCACATCGTCATGCAACCAAGCCGATGGGAAACCAAGGCGCAGCGACACAGTGACACTGCTACCCGATCTGCAGGCAAACTTACCCGCTTGACGCCACGAAATAGATCCGTTACGACTGTAACGAAAAGTGTGCTGCACCCACTGGCAGCACTTCCCACTCTTTCCGTAGCCGACTGCCGCAGGCAGCATATTCTTGCCATTGTTTTGTTAATGTACACCATAAACCGATAGGACATTCTTAAATAAAGATGGTGTCAGCCACGCACGTAACGTACAGCAAGCAGGGAGTCACGCTCGCATCATTATGACCAAGGCGGTGCGGCGCCAAAGCCCGCCTGACGTTGCAATTATGTGCGAAGAGCCTGAATGCAATTTACTGTGGGTGCATCTGAATTCACGTCACCGCTTGCTGGCACTTCTAAAGCGTCTTAAGAATCAGCCGACGGAAAGTGCTGATTTGTCGCACTGAAATCGTGGTTGACAAAACGGTGCAGGCTTTTATGGTAGCGCACGCAAATGCGCTGCGTAAAAACAATGACATCTTGCACTGAGTTCTTGGTTCGTCATCGCTGAGCCCAAGCTTACATCGCACAAGTCTTTAAGGCAGCCATGTCGTCGAAAATTGTCGAAAACGGGGAATCTATCTTGACCACTTCCGTGTATGTGATGCTTGACACGTGCTATTGCACACATGAAGTGACACGATTCCTTGTTCAGCTTCCTTTCGAAGGATGACAATTTTTTGTGGCTGCGACCGCTCGCTGCCGAGATGTGGCCACGGTTTCGAACGGCTGCTCACCTGTTTCCCGCTGGTTTATTCAGTGCGATAACCTTTAACATGCGCTCGGGTGGGGTTCTGTTTCAGTGATGGTTTCCGAACGGCAAGGCGTAGTCGCGCCACATTTTGCATAGCTGTAGGCAACTGAATAGCGGATCGTTTAATATAACAAAGTTAGATGTACCTGTTAAGGTCACTGACCGATGGCAGGTCAAATTGAGGTCATGATTTCAGTGAAGGCAATGTCTAGGGCATCGTTCAATCTGATCCAAAGACGGGGTGTTAGACGAAGCCATACATCTCTGAGACAGTTTCTTAGGCAACACAACATTTGAATAAACAAATAACATTGACCTAGTGTCAGGTATGAAGGTCGGACTAAGGCCAAGACCAGCCTGCCATATTACTCTAAGGCTTGCCGTATGCGATAGTTTCTGGTGCTCATTTCGAATTTATTGATAAAAGAAACCGCATTATACACTGACCTTAGATGAGCATGTAACCTTTTGCTTAGAAAAGCTATCCAGGTTCCAGGAGCCCTTTAGAGACCAACCTGAAATTTGACCTTGTTTGACCTTATTTGACCCGAAGATCATGACCTGGGAACCTCAAACCTTGACCTAGGTGAGTTCACCTTAAGACTGAGCACTCCATAAATCCGGTGTCTCTAGCCCCCTTAGTTTCTGAGTTCCCAGGGGGAGGGGGTCAAATTGATCCCCCACCCGAGCGAAGGATATTTAACCGGCCGCCCGGGCGCGTGTTAATGCTCATTTATAGCAAACTTTGCTGCCTCCATTTCCTATTACTGACAAATGTTTTTCAGGGTATTCCTCACGTCTTTTGCCCAAAGACATACAACATTTCTCGCTCCGTTTCAAAGCATCGGGGTGATGAATAAACATAGCGATGCGTCGCAATGTTTGCTTCCCTCGAAATCCAGTGACGACCAGATCGAGCCAGCCACTTCCAGAAAAATCCAGGTCGCAGTGTTGGGTTTCTTCTGTTTATTTAGATCAGCGCATGCAAGCCGTAATTTTCGCCCACTATCTCCCGGAGCGAAGAACACATGCGACGTTGAACTGAATCGTCGCCCCCCCCCCCCCCCCCCCTATCGGCGGCACGGCCGCCCTGCGGCGGACATTTCCTAGTAGCTCACAGGGTTTACGCGTAAAAGGTGCCATTCCCAGAGCATGGTAGACATATTCCTGCCCATCTAAGTGCGATGAATCCGATGATAAGAAACCGATCAATTCTTTTGCGGCGCCGATCCCTATACGATGTAGTTTATGTCTATACTATCCAAACCCGAACACACTTGTAAGGCATGTGGAGTCTGTTTTCCTATCCACAATGCTCTTTGGCCACGACAATGCATTGCCTTGGATTGTTGTCGTCATTCTCAAGTCACGGCATTGGAATGCTGTGCCGGCATAATCTTGCTGGTTTTTCATATTCAGAGTTAACTAGTTGATGGGATTGAGAGGGAGTTGGGAAAAGGGGAGCAAGGAGGGGGAAGAGGACAGGAGACAGAGAAGAGACAGAGGAGACATAGAGGGGAGGAATGAGATAAGGATTTGATGCTGAGGCAGTAACGGCAACGAATAGCATGTGATGCATTTATTTCGCCTGTCAAGGTCTCGTTAGTGCTTCACGCTTGTTTGATAGCCGTCTTTATCCACGTAGACTAATTTGCACCCTGATAACAAAAGTTGAGAGTGCTTGGCTGGCCTCCTCTTGGCAATACGGGCTTATTTAGCGGACGGATAAAGGGGACAGTCGTCCCTCCCAGCCGTCTGCGAAGTACATAAGGGCTTTGTTTGCAGACGAGATTGGTTCAGTCTCATGCAATATAAAGCAGGTGCCTTGACGATAGCGTCCGGCTCATGTGACTGGCAGCAATGATCGTTGTATATCGGATTATAGCGCCATTGACTCACTGCGAAGCCCAGGGACTATGTTACCACAAACGACTGGCTGGAAACGGGGTCTTGAAATCGAGGACATGGCACAGTACGAGTTTGTTTGTCGATTGAGACCGCTGGGTCAAGTGAGTTCACCTTCTCACGAGCCGCGGGTGCAGCGTAATTAATTGGGCCACTTGATGTTCATTCCGTCTATTTGTTGAACGGCCATCATTGTTTCGGCCCAGTCTTTCCCAGTCCGTTGGCTGTACATAGACGAAATGGTTTCACTCACAAGTTGCTTCTATGGTGCCACGAACATTCAGCCTATGTTTTCGTGCAGTGCTATTGCATTATCTCGGTCACGCCAGTCAAACAGTTGCGTCGTCTGAGTACCCACAGGTACCGGGCATAAGGTACATCCACAGGTACATCATAGGTACATCAGGTACAGGTACATCATAGCATCCACAGGTACCGGGCTTAAGGTACCGCACCTAGCATGCTTATACCAGATAGGGTTTAGCGAACATGCCTTAATAACATTCACTGACTGGTGGTGTGGCACAACCCCACAAACATTTCACGGACGAGCAGATTTCGTCCAGGTCTGTCAATAAGAGCCGTGTGGAAAAAAAAACTTCTCGCCGTTTGGAAATGTCGCCGGTGATTTTTGGACCGTAGGACACGGAAAATGTCTGCCCTCTGGGCATATCCTGTATGGACATAAAACTTGATCAGACTCCAAGACGTGCTAGAAAAGTACGCTAGACCATGGGTATTAGCATTTGGCGTTTGAATTGCATTTTATTCCGCCTATCAACCATCCGAAGATTTATGTCTTACCTGAAACATGACATGTTTCCCCGCGTCTAAGCAGTACACATTGCGAAAAAACAGCCAGATCCAATACTTGATTTCGTTTTGTGGTGTGAGAGCACCCGGAATCACTATCGTTTATTTGCAGTGGACATCGTTTTAAACTGCCCGACACATCTTCATTTTGTATCATGATGTAGCGTGTGTGTGGGTGTGGGTGACGCTCGGTGGTGCGGGGCCCGCCTGCCCCGGCGCCGTCGACCCCGGTCGGTCACGTGACGTGATGGGGGGCCTCCGGCCTGCCTTCCGGAGCTGGTGCCTGGTGCGCGACCGAGCGCAGGCGCCTGCGCGCGCCGGCCGAGCTCCATAGCCTCGACTTTGAGCCAATGCTTGCGTTCAACATATATCTCAACGACACAAAGGATATGGCTAGACTGAGCAGCCAGAGATTAGCACAACACAGATCAACGCATTTATCGCACCTCATATCTAAAATCGGAAAGAGTAATCACATCTAGGTAAGAGGTCTGTTAGCACGGATCTGTAACACTGTATAGCATAACTGAGCGTTCATGTGGATGGAATTTACCCATTTATACGCAATTCCGTCGAAAACGACAAGATAAAGCTGTCGGGTGGCGTACGGATTCTTTACTGGCGTCATCGTTTCATAGTTAAAGACATGTTGTGGGCGCCAGTTGACTAGAAGCTTTCATGGGTTCCTTCGCCTCATCCACCCGCTACCCATGGGTTGTGCCGACACCCACCCGCTAACCATGGGTTGTGCCGACACCCACCAACTACCCATGGGCTGTGCCGACGTCCACCAGCTACCCATGGGCTGTGCCGACACCCACCAGCTACCCATTCCCAATCGGTTGCACTCACCCGTTACCCAGCATTTTCACCGGCAGCACGTTTCCAACACTTCATGTATAAATGATGGAAATGTGGTAGGGCAGTTTACACCCAGATTTAATCTCTTGCGTTAATAATTGCAAATAAGTGTTGATGGAGCCAGCTAGGACTAAGAAAAGTGCAGTCAGCAACATCGCGTAGCGTGCATTGAAGCATGTCTCCGATGTTTCGTAAATGTGTCACCCATTCCCGAAATTTTTCGAAAATGTGTGCACCATCGAACCCGTAACCCACCCGAAATGTGTATCCACGCATGAGCACACACATGGAGTGGGTAAGCGCATGGGCTTAGAAGCATGTACCTGAAGCCCACGGTCCACTAGCTTGCCCAACCCGTGCGCTCCATAACAACCATGCCGCGCTGCACGCGGCGGCGGCGCCCAGGGACCGACAGTCGCAAAAACGCCCGGCAGGGCCCTACCGGCTCGTTAACTGTAAGGCAGCAACATTGCCAGGCTCGCGTGGCGTCGCTGCTGATGTTTGAAGATAGCCGCCGTGCAATTTTAACAGCGTGTTTGAAGTGGTCGCTGGAAACAGCGCGGCCGCAGCCCGGCGCCGCGCCAGTTGTCGACTTGCGGACGGCTGATATCGTCGCCGTCGGTGACGATCACTGCATAAAAAATACGCCGCGGACAGTCCTGCATAGCCAATCGCGATGGTGTGGGGGTGTCCAACACCAACGGTGGCGGTGCCACTGCTGCACTTTGCTGTTATTTAGTGCTGGAACGGCAAACTAGGCTCATTCAAAAGTTCTCGAAATCCTGCGTTTCCTATTAGTTGATAGAAGAACGTTACCTTGGAGCTGGGAATTTTGAAGTCGGCTCTATCACGGATCTCGGAAACGGCGATGCGGCGAGAGCGGATATGATAGTGGTGGGGCAAACGCATCCGCACCCGCAATCACACGATTGCGTCTTTATTGCCGGGATATTTTTGTTTGGGAGCCTGACAGCGAAAGGATGCATGACAGGGGACGCAAACTTCAACACTTCAACATATTGTTGGGGGCTTAATGTGCCAATATGTATTATTCGATTATCATCGGAGAATACCCATATGAGTCATGATGTACACATCCCTCATCTATTTTCTATTCAAATACGACGTAAAAATGGTAAGCGATCCCAGAATGGCCAGAAAGAGTTGTTAAGAATATACCTTAGTTCCGTTTATTTCACGTGATAATGATTCGGTGAATGACGATAGTGATGTGAAACAGTGATCCACTCAATTGTCCACGGCCACATGCCTATGCCAGGTCATTATCGTTCATGGCATTTTGCTTTAACTCATGCATTGTTTTTGGAACAGATTTGGGAGCCGACCGATGTTGTCAAATGTTTCGCGAATCCTTCAGCTGTCAAGTGGGGCTTTGGGGAGCAATTTGCCACATTGGATGCTATCTATTTCCAAGTACGCCTGTCGACCAGACGGGCTGATTCCTATCATTGGTATTGGGTCGTTGGATTATCAGAAAACGTGTGGCAACATATTCTCTGCACGACCTTACGGACCCAGCCCCCTGTCATCCCTGTGCATCGCCATAGGTTCATTTTGGATCCGTGCCAAGTACGAGGCGCGGAAAAGACAAAATAACTTCACCAACCTTGACTTGCGTCGCTGCGTGTCGTTTGCTTTCGCTCCGTTCGCCTTATTGATGTTTTGTGGGGGATGGAGGCTGTGCTTGTTGGATTTCATTATGATGTATTTAAAGCCTTTGCGTAATATGCACAAAAGCTTAAGAAGTGTGTCGCGCACGATGCTGTTTGTGTGTACAGTAGCCATATGTAAACCTGTTCGTTATGTTAGGGGCGCAAGCTTTTCTCTTTTCATGATTCTAGTGTAAGGTGGCATTTCCCGAGTATTGGGCAGCAGCGCTAAAATCTTTGGCAGCTTATTAAGCTTTCACTGCACGTGTGTTGGCACCAAAAACGTGTCCCTAACATTTCTTATTTCGGAGAAGCGACGGTTTTTCACGAGCACTGCAAGACGATCCACGGCCGGGGGGGGGGGGGAGGGGGAGGGGGTGGCGGCCGGCAAGGGACGATTTCGCGGACCGATCGCAGAAGGCCGACACTGTTACATTATCGAAGTCGTACATCATAAAATGGGCTCGAAACGGATAACACCACACACCGTTACACTAATTAAACAAGGAACACGCCATCCAAACGATGTCTTAAAAACAAGATAATAAAACGAACCACGCGGACGTGCATGATATCAGTAGGGTTGCCCACACACGTCTGCGTTTCGCGCACTCGCCTGCTCCGTCTGTGTCAAACTCGTTGCACGATTTATCTCAGCGGTATGAAGAGACTCGCAAACCAAGAAGGTTGGGTTACACTCAAAGTGACATGCCAGCGTCGCAGAATACACCTAACAATTCATACTAGACACACACGTGTAGTTTATTTCTTGGATGAGGCCTTCATCGGTTTATCTATATCCGGTGACTCTTTTCCCAGTACCTGACAGACGCTGATCAAGACGCGTCATTAGAAAAGCATGAGACATAATACGAAAATCACTACAGATGTAAAGAAATATGTAGGACAAAAGCTTTTCAGTAAAGGTCGACACCATCTTACAGCAGCCATCGAGGCTGCTGTGCGGGTTATCTAGTAAGTTGAAGGGCATTGTTGAAGGGCAAGGAGAAGTATTTGATGTTGGTGGCAAACATTTCGTCGCTTTGTGGCTCTCGTTGAATATATTGCGTGTTAGCATGGCCTCTGCGAGCTACAAATACATCAAATTGGCCATGTATTTGTGTTTTTCTGTAAGTCGGGGCGGATTCAGAGGGGGGTCACGGGCCATGGCCCCCTCTTGGGCCCCGAAGGGGCCCACCGGCTCCGAGGGGGCCCATAGCTGGCCGAACAGGTGCAGCTTTTTAACACCAAATGCAACAAAATTGGATATCTCTGGACTTCCATGCGACCAAGAACAGCTGTAAACGAAAGTGAAAGGCCTATGAGAGGTCAAGCAAATTTTTAAATGGTTGGGAAAGTTGTGAACTGGAAATTTAAAGCTGCATCACACTGCCAGGGGGCTCCATGCTGTTTCCGGGGGACCTATATCACCACTTCCACGATCATTTCGGTCGTTAAAGAGCATTCCACGTTGCCCTCCATTTCTTTGCATTTGCTCGGAGGCCCTGCGCTGTTGTTGGGGCCCCTCCTGCTAGCGTGCCGGGGCACTCTTTGCCAGTCACGGGCCCTTCCACGGATTCTTTCCACTCGCCAGAAAGGCTCTGTGGGCTATAGCCGGGGTCTCATATCTTAACCTGCCGCGTATTCTCGCTTGTCCAGAGACCCTTTACGTGGGTTTCGATTAACTTACCAACACATTTGCGATGTACTCATGGGGCCTCTACATTGGTATAGGGCGCTTCCAATGCTATGTCACTTTCTTAGGGACCTCACTCTTGTCGGAGGCCTATCTGACGGCCTGCATAGTCACACTCAGTCGTTCAGGGACCCTCCACACCTGGTCTTGGATGCTTCTTTTCTGAATGGGGTCTAGTACGCTCTTGTAGGGTGGGGGGGGGGGGGGGGGCTATCTGATAACCTGCTGGGTTACATTCGAACGTTCGAGGCCGTCTACATTGAGCCTTGGGCATGGGCTTTTTGAATGGGGCCCTACGCACTTGTCGGCGCCCCTCTGTTCGTCTCCTCGGCCACGCTGGATTGCTCGGGGAGCCCTGCACTTTGGTTGTTGGTGCTTGAATTTAGGACCCTCTGCTCCTATCGGGGTCATCTGATAACCTGTTTGGATACACGCCATCTTTCGGTGGACCCCCGCACCGGGTTTTGGGCACTTCTTACTTGAATATAGGGCCTTACGCTCTTGTTGGGGCCTCTTCCGATAAAATGCTCGGACCATTCGATCGCGAGGGACCACCGCATCTACGTTTTGGGTACTTCCTTTTTGGAATGGAGGGCTCTCCGCTCTTTTCGGAGGCCCTATCTTTTAACTCGCTCTGGCGCACTCGATTATTCGGGGCCCATTTATTCGATTGCATCGTGTCGTGGGTATTTCACATGTGAACGGAAGGCCGTAGCTCTTGTCGGGGTCCCATTTGTTGACCTGCTCGACCACACTCGAATATCCGGGGCCGTCCACATTATGTCTTGGGTGCTTACCATCTGAATGGAGGGCCCTACGCACTTGTCGGGGACACCATCTGTTCGCCGCTTCGGTCACAATGGATTGTTCGGGGCCCTTATATATTTGGTCTTGGTGTTTGAATTTAGGGCCCTACACTCCTTTCTGGGCTACCTGATAATCTGCTCGGGCACACTCCATCTTTCGGGGCCCTCCGCACTGGGTTTGGATGCTTCTTATATGGAGGGCCTACGTTCTTACCGGACCTCTTCTGATAAGCTGCCCGGGCACATTTCATCATTTTGGGACCATTTACATCGGGCCTTGGGTACTTCCTATTTGAATGGAGGACCCTTTGCTCTTGATGGGGGCCCTATATGTTAACCTGCTCCGGCGCACTCGATCGTCCAGGACCCTACACATTGCGTCGTGAGTATTTCTTATTGGAATGGATGTCCCCATGCTCTTGGCGGGTCCCATCCATTAAGCTGCTAAAGCTGCTCGGGCCGGTAACAGATGCAGGGCGGGGGGGGGGGGGGGGGGAGGGAAGACACAGGATCATGCCACATGGACCATGTCGAGGGGACCTGAAGGCTCCGAAGGGTTTCATAACTGGCTGGATGGACGCAGTTTTCTTACAACAAAAAGACAACAAAATCGGATGCCTTCGGGCTTACAGACGATCGAGAACAACTGTTCGCAAAAGTAAATAGTTCATAAGAAGACAAAGTTTATTTTTCGCCAATTGAGGAAGTGTTGCTTGGGGGAAACTTTGGGGTTCATTGCGTTGTCTAGAGGCATTACTCTGTTGGTTGACTGGCCCTGTATGCTCACTTGCTGGGTCAATCTGATCGCTGAGGAGCTTTTCACGTTGCCCTTGATATCTTTGTATTTTCTCGTAGGGCCCAATGTGCTGTTGGAACGCTGTCTGCCTCCATGACTGAGCACTGTTGATCGATCAGGTCTTCATCGACGGATTTTTCCCATTCGCCCGAAAGGCTCCAGACGCTTTCCACGGGGCCCCATATGCCAGGGCACACTCAGTTGTTCAGGGGCCATTCATATAAGCCTCGGGTTCTTTCCACTTGCTTGGAGGGCCTTGTACTATTGCTAGAGCTCTTATAAGGCAAGGCACGGAGACGCCCGATACTCAGGGGCCCTCTACTTTGATCGAGAGCTCTCTTCCTTTGGTCCCCTTTGTGGAAGACCCTTCACTCCTGTCGATGCTCGTGCTGTTAACCTGCCCGCGCACTCGTGATCGCACAGGGGTATTTATTCATGGCCTTGGATAATTCCCCTTTGTTTGGAGTGTCCTGTGCCCTGGCCGGGGCTTTATATGTCAGCTTGCCAGGGCACTACCGATCGTTCAGGGGCCCACCACGTTGGTCTTGGGTCCTTTTGCTTGCTCTGCGGACCCCATGCTTGATGACGGGAGCCACTTTGTTGGCGTCCTGCGGCACTCACGAACGCTCACGTTCCGTCCCTATTGGCTTTGGTGCCTTTGCCTCAGAGCAGCAGTCGAATATGCGCCGATTTATTTTCATGCGTAATTGACAAGCGTAATTTTACTTGCCTCCGACGTCGCATGTGTCATTTCTATTAGCTGTTGAGTGTGTGACACTTGTGATGCCAGTGCATCACGTTCTTAACATATTTTGAATGCTGGGATATATTGTTCCCCCTTATAACAAAGGACAAATTTCGCACTGGTCAGCAACCATCAGCTGATAACATCGCCCAGCCGGCTAGTCGTAAATACATAAGCTAGGAATCAAGTCCACGCTTGGTTTTGATTGTTGTTAGCAGCTAAGTCAAGCTCATTTTGCCTGCTTTTCCGAAACACTTGGCGCTAAAATCACAGCATTTAATGTGGTCTGTAGAAAATGAGTGAGCTCTATGTGCATGTATACGTAGCGCGCTTGTCTTTATAGGGCTGTGCACAGTACGATGGGTTTCCGTATTTATTAAATATATAAAGAAGTAAATTCATGCATATGTGTATGTCTTTATATATATATATATATATATATATATATATATATCCATATGTACATATCCATATATATCCATATATATATATATATATATATATATATATATATATATATATATATATATATATGTACATATATTACATGCGACTTGTAAAGTGTAATGACCGAAATACAAGGATATTTTTTTTGGGGGGGGAGGGCAAGCTTCAGGGGTCCCCACAATCTTGCGTGGCCCTCCCTTGACGAAATCCTGGATCCGCCCCTGGTATGAGTGTATTTAGTTGGTAATGATGCTGCAAGTCGGCTGGTACCAATCAGACCACATGTTGCCCTTTCAAGGGAACGCTTATGGTCTAGTTGGGGTCAGTGCCCGCCAGGTCTTTTATGTTTGATGTGCTTGTGTAAATTATTAACTGAGCAGCCTGAGTTCTTATATTTTTTCCTTACAAGGCGATTAGCCTTTTTAGCTGTATATAAGGACTATTGAAATGGCCAATTTCCGTTGCAATAACTTCCTGCATGGTTCCTGGATGGTGTATTTCTTTAAGTGGCAAATGACATATAATCTTGAGTATCCGCTTCGCTGGCTCCGTAACAAAGAGTGCATTCAATGCTGTGCCAAAATTCCTCTATTGTTTTGTTTTCTGCCTCTAATGGAGGCACAGTTCGTTTGTTACTGTGTGAAAACCGCAGTAGCAGTACTGGCGGTTGTGCATTTTGCTTACAAATGCTGATCAATGCAACCAAATTCTGCCCATGCATGTTTGCCAAAAGCTTCTGGCCGGTGCTTATTTCTGCAAAAATGTTATAGTGTGCCTGTCATTCTTCGTATCATGCATAACCGCATGAGCAAAACGTGGTGTCTAAAAAGTGGATATTTGTTGTTTGTTTTTCGTACTTAACATGCATATGTTTTGTATATAGCATGACTGGCAGAGGACAGTGTTATCATTCAGCGAAAACTGTCTTTTTTTTAGCTCTGGTTATTCCCTGGAGGACGAGGGTGCTCAGTAAACTGAAAATGGAACCAAATGGGTCCACAACACTACGCACTCGACCAGATGTACGAGGTTCCATCCTCCCACGGTGTCAGACTTTCTTGGCAGAGTGAGAGACAGGCGACGCCATTTAGCCTCAGTGAATGCATCATAGGGCTCCGATGGCGACAGCTATGTTTCTACCTTCACAACAACGCACATGTTATGAAATGCGGTTATGCATACGCCACTTTTGCGATACCAAAGACGCTGCACATCACAGGTAACAGATATTCATGTAGAGAAACTCCTGTAGAGATGTAGAGACATTCATGTAGAGAAATAGCTGATTACATGGTCCAATCATTCTCGGAAACCGTGAATCCACAAGCGTGTAATACGTATTCACCTTGGTTGAGTGGCTATAGTTATGAGCTGTGCGGTGTGCTAGTCGTTTGCTGCGACGTCGGTGGGTTGCACCTGCTTTCTGCAGAGCCATCAGATAGTCAGGGGTAGTATGGATGCCGTCTGCCATAAAAGGTCAGTTTTCCGGTCCACGTGGGCCTTAAAGTCCAGGGGAATTCTTTGCGGCGCGATTGAAAAAAAAATCCCGCGTCAGCTGATGATGGTTTTCATTCCGAAGATAAGAAATACCCGCGGAGCAAACAAACAAAAATCAGAAACTGGTCGTTTGGTACAAAACATAATTTGTTTTATTTCTGCAGAAAAGAACTACTGACAGGGCTGCTGTTCCTAGCGTTACCTGCCAAAAATTATGCTGTTAAATCTATACGGTGTTATGTTGGGTAGTTCTTAAGTAAGCTGCCCATGGTATGATCACCTGGGCATGCTCCTTCGCATTAAAGTTTTTTATTTCTCTTTGATATATTGACAAGGCGTTCAAAAAATTATCAGCATATCAGAGCCCATCATCCTTCACGAAACGTATCTAGCTATTTACATTAGCAAACGTTGTCGACATCTCTAAGGATTGCGTAATGATCTGAATCAACACCTATCAAGGCAATGTGGCTGAGCCGATGGCATTTTTAGCATTTAAGTGTGGGCAGAGTATGCCTCCGTACCCTTGAAAATTCCCCTGCTCAAAATCACCACACAGGGGGGGGGGAGACAGGGGGCGCCCCCACACCTACAGCGGTCCTATCCCGTTCTAGCTCATCACACATCGCTGCAATTCTATATACTTCTGCTATCGCTATATCTATCTTTTTGGGCATTTCATTCTGGCCGCGAGAGTGACATGGCCGCCTAGGTTGAAACAGACACCCGAAAATTACACGGAGTAGGTGGTTGAATCCATATTGGGATTGGTCACGTCACTGGAGTCCCAATATACCTACCCCATCGATTGAGCGGGGGTTTTTTTGCCCGATTCAAAATCAACACCCGTAATAAGCTATAAACTGGAGTCGCTTGTACTTAGCCTGTGAGCGAAAGTTAAAAGTAATATTGAATAATTGTATGGTCAGTCCTGGACTACAAGGATTTCATTGGCATTCTAGGTATTTCATGCAAGAAAGCAAAGCAATGAAATTAAGCAGCTGTATGTTGTACCCAAAACGACGATTTCAGCACTACCTTAAAATATTGGGGGCAGTTCGCGACACCGAAGACCCAAAAAAAACCGTTCAAAGGGGCCCATGCCAAAATGATTTTGCGCACGTCGCATTGTAATGTCCCATCAGCGATATCAGTATGTCAAAGCGAACTTAGGCGAGCATCTTTGATGTAGGACTCCAGAAATGTTGCAGTGTTTGTCTGCCGCGACGCCGGCGGATTCGTCGGTTGCCGCTGGCCACCATCGCCGGCCGTGGATCGTCCTAAAGTGTTC
Source organism: Pollicipes pollicipes (assembly GCF_011947565.3). NCBI lineage: Eukaryota > Metazoa > Arthropoda > Thecostraca > Pollicipedomorpha > Pollicipedidae > Pollicipes > Pollicipes pollicipes. The sequence goes on along the minus strand of NW_023596921.1, from coordinate 42,650,393 downwards.
CTAAAAACCGTCGGTACTCAGAGGCCAGAAAGGTCGGGGACACGTTTTTGGTATCAAAACACGTGCAACAAATGCCCCATAGGTTTGGGCATGATTTTAAAACATGCTAGAGAAAGCTTCTAAAAAAAACATGACGGGGAGGGGGAGGGTCGCATTGATCCCACTATCAGGGCGAGGGATAATGTGTACATACCTTTAAACAACCCCTCATATACTTCTAAAAGGCTTCCCATGCCGATAAAACCTGTTGTTGTTTTTTGCTACATGAATCGTGGCCTGTCAGGCCTCACATGTTTTGCGCCTCGTCTAGCGCCATCCATTTACATTTGTTGTGCGGAATGGCCTAACTTTGATAGGAATACAACTCACCAGGATTTTCTCTGCGTGTTTTGTCCATTTTGTTAACTGCCGCCGGGTGCTGAAGATTTAATGCTTCGCGGCCGACCGGCCGGGTCAGCTGTTCAGCTGCCTCGGCTGCTCAGGCTGCCGCCGGGTCAGCTTATTATGTCAGCGTTGCCAAGGTAAACGGCCTCTAGAAGTGTTATGCGACCGCCGCCGGCGCACTAATTCCGATCAGCATAGCACAAAAGGGGTATCGGTGGATATTATACCGTATCTGCTGGAAGTGGATGAAGTGGTTGGGAAAGCCCGCATCGCCTTAGCCTAGAGCCACCGTAAGCTTTTGCTTGTAGGTGGAGCTTAAGTGGGGAACTGGATCGATGATTGGCAAGTTGCCAACCACTCCGAGCATGCATATCATGTTCAAAAGCGTATACCCATCATGTGTCAGTTCAACCATAATGAAAACGCTTGGCTCTCGCCTTGATTCGATGCGTTTCAAAACACGGACTACCGATGGGGGGGGGGGCGAAGTGACCCTCAGGCATTTCCAAAGTAAGAGACGTAAAGCCTAGCGGAAAATACCAGAAGATTGACCATAGCGAGGTCTCGCGATTGGTACTAGTTTGACATTGTTAGGCAAGTAATTGACCCCATTATGCCTCGTCAAAGATAAAAATCGGTTCTTGCGTGTTCCTTGCTCTAAGCTGACGCACTGGTAGTCAAATATGCCTTGCGTGCTTTGTCACTTTTTGTAAACCCTACGCATTATATTACGTTTTCCGTGTGATGCCATGCTATCATATATGCTCTCAGTTTTCTCATCAAAAAGTAAAGGTTGGGTCCAGCAAGTACATTTGGAGGTGATATGATAGTGTGCCAATGATAGAATGAGTTTATTTCTCGAAAAAACAGACAGCAAATACTCCAGTTTTGCGGCACCGTCATAAGGATACAAGGATAAGCCCATTTCGGTTGCTCTTTTAAATACTCATCCATGAGACAACCCTTCTCCACAAGCTCAGAACAATATTGAGGCCAGGAGCTCCCGCGTATTTATTAAAGTGGATATAAAAACGCCACTTCTGGCAAAAATGTGATGCAAAGCTACGAAATAACGCACTTTTCTTACTCTGCTCGCATGCAACCGTTGCTATAAATAACAAAATGGCAAGCAAAGTAAATATGTATTAAACGAAGGAATGGCATACGTAAAGATATAGCTACTGTCGACGTATAAACAAAACGGAGCAGGGCAAGAACGAGTCAAGGAGTCACAAGTCAGAAAGTTTACAGACGTCGAGAAACATGCTGAAGATAGCGTACTGTGGAATGATTATTGGTTTTCCTGGGCATGGGCGTAACAACGACTCCGAGATCGCGGCGACAATCAGGATTGTGGTGACGCTGGAATCTTGAGGAGACAGCCTCGACTGAAGATTTAGCTTTGGATTGTGCGGCTAAAAATCAAGCATTTTACAGACAATATTAGGAGGGGGAGAATCACAAATGAGCATGCAGCACACACAAAGAATCGGGCAAAAATTATATTCTGGGAAATCATATTCGAAGGCCAAATGAGAAACTACGAACATGGCTTTAAGGCTGCCTATGTCAGGCGGTTAGTGATTACTGTGGTCTTAATAGCTATTAAATCGTGAATCATAGGGGCCTAAATCATTAAATTCATGGTAGTGGAGGTCTTATGCGTGTTAATTAGATTTCATAATATTGGTCGACGATCGCATGCAACAGATCATCATTAAAAGCTGCTAAATGTCATCGAACCTGTCAATGTTTTTTGATAGTGTGAAATGATACTGATAATGTAAGCGTTTATGTCGTTTCACGCAGCGCAGTGGGAATTGACAAGCAAATGAAAAATGCCCTGTGGTAATGTCCAATGACCCCGACACAGAGGCGGGCGTGCCGTTTGTCATCGGTTACATGGTTTGACACGTGAAGCGAAATACTGGTAATTGTGGACATTTTACATCACTCAAATTCCATCCATTTGCCATCCATATTCTCCTGAAAGTAAAAGTGCCAAATTATCACGTATACGCTTCCTCAAATAAAGACACAAATACTACCCACAAAAAGTGTTGATGAAGGAAATATTGTTGCATGCTTTACCAATGGTGCACTCACCCCGGGGGTGTGTTCGTAATACTCACCCCGGGGGTGTGTTCGTAGTAGGGCTGGTCCGTGTGCGGCGCCAGAGTCTCGTTGGTGTAGGCCAGGTTGTTGGCGTCCACCTTGTTTGTGACTTTGAACGTTGTCCTGAGAGGTAAAAAAGAGCTCAGCTGTAAACTCTCAAAAACAACTATTTTCCCATACCCAAAAATTGGGCACGTCGCCTGTATTATTTATAAAAGGAGCACGAATGCAGTACTCCCCTGAAGCCGATTTAAATCACTTGAATATATAGAATAGTGTGGCAGCGGGGATCCACCAACAATGGCACGGCTGTGGTAGCAAGTGCAGAAATTGAACAGGCCACCAGGTGCCGTATTATACACATCTGCTACAAAATGGCAAGGGGCAACGCAATGAACAGGTAGTGTGGTCGCTCATGCGCTTCTGAAGGTAAAAAATTTCACGGATCAAACTAACAGCTTTTTGCAAGTACTGAAGAATGCCACCAACCTGGGTTATAACAAAGCCGCTGGCTGGAGAGTTATACGATGTGATCAATTACTTGTGGAGGTTAAACACGACCAAACCATACATTCCCTACATTTGACAACTTGTTTCAAGATCTCGAAAAAATCAAGGAGCACTCAACAGCTAAAAAAAGCACATCTGGCTTAAAAAGTCGAAAAGCCATCATCATCAAAGCCATCATCACCAAAGGAAGTTTCAGATGATGACAACAAATTGCACATTGGTACAACGGCACGCGCACCCAGTTGCAAAGCTGCCTTAACTAGCGGTCAGATCATCGCGCCGGAACAGTTCAAAAGAAATGAATATTCCTGGTAAGTGTCACCCCTCGACGGTGAGGTCAACATCCGTAACGTGACTGATGGCGTTACGAGCGACATAAAACGCCTTAAAAGGCACCGTTACAACGGAATAACTTCAGTGTCCTCTAGCACCCGCCATAATCGCGTGCGTGCCTCGTGTCTCGCCTCGGAGCCGGCACGAAGCGGAAGAGCGTGCTCTTTGGTTTCGGAATCATGCCATGATGTTGACAACGGTCAAGGCCAGTGATATGTCGGGCCAAGGTCAGAACACGTAGTCGGACATTATTTTCTTTGCTCTTGGAGTTCGCATAACATGCATAACTTGTTGGTTTGAGATGTGTTACCTATGCCTTCTGCTTTATCACATAAGCGAGTGGGAAATCATTTGGGAATGATGCTTATAAGCTGACCTGGCTGGGGTTCTGGTGTGAACCTGGTGTGACCTGGTATAACAGGACTGAGCATCACTGCCAGGCAGTCACACCAGGCAATGAATTATATGAAATAATCGGATTTATTACATATATCTAATACCACTACACCAGCGCCGTATGTGTAAAGTTACTAGCAGACGTATGCAAAGCAAAAGAGAGGCATCGGCTATGAAATTGTATAGACTCGCAGGCCAGCTGGTCAAACCAAGATGAGGCGGGCGAATTGCGGGCAACCCAAACCGAAGGCTTTCTTGTGAAACGCACACGCGGATCAGACAAAATCCACGCTTGAGTTGCTAACGTCCTTATATGTTATCGTCAAAGAATATCCCACCCGCTTCCATGTGTGGGCTTAGTTTAACGCGATGCACAATGTCCTTCGTTACCGACTGCACGCTCTGCGCGCGGCCATTTCCGATCTCGTGGTATTACATGTATATGGGATTAATAGCCGGAAATTTCATATATCGTGTACTATTTTTCCTCCATACTCCAGTTGTGAAGGACGACAGGGTACAATCGCTGGGCCGGTAGATGATATTGTTCATATGACAAGCACTGAGAATGTGATATCTCTGATGCCCCTTGTAAGGTTCACATCTATAATGATTGCCAGATCTGTGAACAGCATCACCTACATGCAAAGCGGCTGCTCAATGCGCTCCTCCGCGGCCCGAATGGGGAAAAATGCACTCGATACATTACAGATGTCAAAAACAGGAAAGGTAACTCGTTGGTATCGCACGAAAAGGCAAAATAGCCCAGCAAACCTACGTCGATGTCTTTATAACAAGTGGCGTAAGTTCACCATCAACAAAGGTTTTCACCCAGAATATCACAATTTAGCTACATGTGGGGTTCTGAGGATGTGGTAAATCTATCTGACACGGTTCAAAAGTTATTCTTTAAATGAGATGGAAGACAGCTTTCCATCTCAACACCTCGCGGGCATCGGCAGGTGAAAGGGTCAACAGAAGTCGTTTAAGCTCCGACAGATTATTAGTGCGGGAACAGCATCAAAGCATCCGGCCGTCGGTGGCTCGGCTATAACCGCATAGTGTTAGACAGAGCCAGATACCACCCAAAAACAAGGATGGAACCAAAATGTGAATGTAGCTAGTTACCAGCTTCGATCATGTCTCATTAGCGCTAAATAAACCGATTTCGAGAACGACGTCTAAATCTGGGTTTTTAACCCCGAACTATCATGAAAGTGGTATTCGTTTACTTACTGCACAGATAGAAAAATGATTCCCGACCAATGCCAGCGCTTCACATGTCCGAAATACAAATATTTGGTAACGGTACAGCGACATTTATGGTATCTTTTCTCTTGACGCTGTTTTTCTGGGTAGTCTGACTTCCATCAATGTCACAATAATTGGCACAGACAGTGTCAGTGCCATCTCACACGCCAGTATAATTCGACACTGGAATCAGAAAACTCTTACTCCAGTGTCAAATGCACTAACACAGAGTCGAACGTGTGCTTTCGCAGCGGTTGAACCCATTGAAAAAGGTCATCAGTCATCCTGGTCATCCTGTAATCCTGATGTGGCCGTCTCACCCGTAGTACGCCACCCCGGTGTGACCCCCTCACCCGTAGTGCGCCACCCCGGTGTGACCCCCTCACCCGTAGTGCGCCATCCCGGTGTGACCCCCTCAGCCATAGTGTGCCATTCTGGGGTGACCGTCTCAGCTGTGGAGCGTCCTAGTGATGTCACGCTCCTACCCATCGCAAGTACCCCTGGCATGGACGGCTCACCCGTAGTGCGTCACCTTGATGAGGCCGACGTGTGAGGCAATCTTCTCTACCACGCCGAACCGGGTCGGGCTGTTGCGCACCACCACCAGGCCGTGGGAGATGAGCCGATGGAGCGCCTCCCGCAACACCCCCAGGTCTCCGAGCAGGTCCTGGTAGTCGACCTTGAGCAGGCTGGACTCCATGGTGGCTCGGTTCCACAGCACCGTCTGCAATGCGACGGGCGACGATTGGTGCAGGTCCGCTCTTCTGAGAGCGCTGGCAGCCGGCAGGCGCCGGCGGGCTGCTGTCTTGTTCGTGAACGCGTCCTTCCTGCGCACAGCAGCTAGTGGAGCGAGCGTGGAGCATGGTTGGTATTTGACTTTTGAGTATTGATTTCGCGCGAGGCTGTGTCTTTCCAGAAGACAGGTGTTTTCTATCAGCCCTTCTGTGATATAGGGAAGTATGTCTTACTGAATCACTCCACCGCTTCACATATGCCGTGAAAGACTGTGGAAAACCGGGTCCAGTTGCAGACACCATTTCGCATCCTTTGAAGCGCGGCAAGACGTGCGTATTCCTGCACTATGCAAAGCATCAACCACTGAGCACGCCACCAAAATTTACACACAGCTGCAGGCACTCCCCACCAATGTGTTGCACACACACACAACCCAGAATGCTCGTAACACACAACCTCACGCGAGGCCACCATCGCTCGCCGAAAACACGCACATGCTTTAGCCTGATACAGTCACACCCCTGCACCATGCCGCTTCGACCATACTGCCTTGACGCATAGCCAGCTTCTCTGGACACACATAGTCACACTGCTTTGCAAAACAGAGGAAGACGCCCTCCCCAATCGAGGTAACGTTACCTCGCCATACAGCCACATGGTCTGGTTGCAAGCGGCCGGAAAGCCTCACCTGGCGCTAACTCCCACCACAAGCAGTCAGAATATCCCGCCATGTCAAGTCTCAGTTAGCATCACCCGCAAGAATAATCTGTCGCACACAAATGCATCATCGACACAAGTGAATGGAAATTAGAGTCACGCACATTCATATCAACACACTATGCGTCGTCGCCTGATCTTGCCAAGCACCCAAACTGGAATTTTTGCAAACAGCCACGATGTGTCGCCATACCCATGTTAACAGCTCAAGCACATTCACAGAACCACATGTCAGTGCTGTCAAACATATTCACAGAAGCACATGTCATGATGTCAAACATATTCACAGGATGACATCACAATGTGCCACAGTCTCTCAAACAATGCCACTCTCTCGCCACACGCAGTCATAACATCTCCGACAACGCTCGTCCCGTGCTTTCTTCTTCCTTTCCCGAGGATCTCTTCCAGGGCGCCAGGACAACGCTGACCATGGGTGTGGCCTGCTTCTTGCGCTCCTCCAGCTGCTGCGGCGTGAACTGGCGCTGGCCCAACCAGTCGTGCGGAAAGCGGGAGACGTGGCCGTCCGGCCAGGTGACGACCACCTCCTGAGCTTCTAGATCGTTCTGCAACAACACAACCAGAGGAAGGTTGGAACTGGCAAGTTACAGTTGTCATCGCTCTTGATCCAGCACTTACAGTGCAGTACATACGTACCCAGAGGGGGGGGGTCAATTTGCCCCTCAAGGTTTTTAGAAAATAATTTTCTAACTGCGCAGCGTAGCCTCGCCAAATTTTGCATAGCTACAGGGAATTGAAAAGCGAACCCTTTGGTATGAAATATAGATGCACCAGGCAAGGCTCCTGACCTAAAGCAGGTCAAAGCCACCCGATGCCTGTCAGCGAGGGCATTTTTAGAGAATTTTTCAATATGATGCGACAACGGAGTGTTAAACGAAGCTATACATCTCTGAGATAGCTTTTCACGCAATGAAGCAATTAAATTTAGGATTACAACAAATTCCATTGACCTTGGGTCCGGTATAAAGGTCAGACAGAGGTCAAACTAACCCGCTTTTTATCGGGCATCCTGCTGTGAGGGGCAGTTTCTGGTGCTGGCGTTGGATGTTCATATTGGGATTTCTTAGGGTTGGCTTAACTAACGCCCGTCGCTGCCTTGTCCTGCAAGTTGGCCCCGGCTTGGCTGGAGCAGGCCCCTAATTGGTTGGAACCCAGCTGTCACGTGAATACGGGCAGCGTGATGATTGGTGGATCCGGGTGAGGTCAGCGCGGCGTGACCTGTGGCGAGGTCGGCCCGCGCGAGAAACGGGGTCGGGAGAGTGTGGCAGGTCACCAGACGGGTATGTGGTTTTCGTATAATAGAGTGGCATGTGAGCTTTGATCATCTGTGAACCCAGCGCATGACATAAGTTGAGACCCGGGAAACTAATTTCGACCGTATTAACAACAGGTCCGCAACAGTCATCTTTCGAGAAGCTTCCAAACATCAGAACAGGTGACTGATCAAAATTAAACTGGGCCAACATTTCGTTTTTAGGAACATGCCGCCTAGCTTAATCCTTGACACTTATTCAAGTGCAAACAAGTCGGTAGGGTTTCAATCATTATCAACCGAAGGAAAGCAAGGTCACTGACCTCAACTTAAGACTAGTGACCTTTTACTTTAAACAGATATCTAAGTTCAAGGCGGTTGCATGATGAGGTCTGGGGCTTTTTGGACACCGGTCTGAAGTTTGACCTTTTTGGTTAGAAGGCCAGTGAACCTAGGAACCTGAATTTTGATACAAATAAGTTCACATACAAGCCAACTCACCCCATGAATTGTGTGCATGTAACTGTCTTAGTTTTGGGGATTTCAGGCGGGGTCAAACCGCCCCCTGCCCGAGTAAAGTATATTCGACCGGCCACCCGGACGAGCGTTTAACAGGATTTTGTATAGTAAAGTACCTTCAGGTTATGCGACCGTATCACCAGCCTTCTGGATCCTTAAGATAGCATATACACTAAGTCCGCTATAAATCCCCGATCTATTTTCCATTGAGCTCTTATGCTCTGCCCACACAGGCGTTTTTTTACGCTCAAGGGTGTTGCGTACTAAGTACAAGCGTATAAAACGAGCAACCAAATGCATCACACCTTTCCTGGATGCGCCACATTTTTCGACAGCGGCAGCTGCTGTTAGGCATTTGTATGGGAACGATGACCCCCGAGGAATTTTGGGTGTATGTTTGAATGCTTAGCAGGCAACTCATGCTCTCATCTTTGTAGAAAATGGGCGGTGATTCATCCTTTCCAGCTTCCTTGTTTTCTGAAAATTGTAGATAACTTGGATGGGCTTGGGTGCCCTTGGCAGGTTTATAGTGGGACGAGGTAGCTGTCTTGAATCCCAATCTGAGCACCACTGGGTTTGTATTGCACGTCAAACTGTTATTCATAACGTCGAAATGCTTCACATGACGTCACCTGCTCTTTAACGTGCGTCCTACGCACTTTAAAGTGTCTATGTAAACAGACCTTATGGTGTTTGGCACCAGGGGCAAGACGCCATTATTGTGCGACCACCCGGCACATTTTCCAGCCGCCAAAATGCAGTCCAAAAACATTCTCCGACGTCTCCCGTTGTCTCAAGTTATTTTGATTGGCTCGGGCGTTTTGATGGCATTTCACCGGACCAATTGTCACGATGTTCTGAAAACAATGAGGCCTCGACCATAGCGCATCAACTGGTGAAGGTTTGTGATGATCAGTTCCATAGACCCGGATCATGAGGCTGGTCGCCAACCGATTTCTTGTTAGTTTGAAATTTGTTGCGACCTTTGACCCAATCCAAGATCACCATCTTTTAAAAAGGAAATGTATAGACCAAGCGCCATCAGATGATGAACGTCTGGTGTCCATCGGTTCCATACGCTCGGAGCTTGGGTATATCAACAGGCTTTATCGGCCGTTCAGTCCCTCCCGGTAGGGCCTGTCTGCCGCACCCCCTTCACCGCACCTGCACAGAGAGCGGAGCGATGTTGACGTCCAGCTGGTCGATGCGCAGCTTGCGACTGAGCGCGCTGGGGTGGTAGCAATCGAGGCAAAGACAGCTGTCCCGCAGCCACACGTAAGGAAACTGGGCGACCTCGCCGCAGTCCCAGGTCAGGACGACGTTGCCGCTGTCGCGGTTGTCGACCACCCGCTCCGCGCGCCAGATCCGCTGGGGTGCTCCTGAAACAGCGGGAGGAGCGTGCTACGATCGCTGGCTTGAGGTGTGGTCCTTCGTTGTCCGTTATGGTACTACTGCTGCTGTGGCTTTAACTAGTGCCGAGTTTTGAAGCGGCATGCATTGGCGGCGGGACCTGGCTGTGAGGGTCACGCCGCCAGTTCATGCCGCACTCCACCACCGCACTCCACCACCGCCGCTGATGACTATATCTTCTGGTTCTCTTAAAGGCCACCTTTTATGAACTTTTCGCATATGGTTAAATGAGACGCGTACAATCGATCAGAAGTACCGCCTTTCTCGAAACCCTTCCGTATGGTTCAGAATTTCGATTTAAAGTAGCCGACCCGGCGGGGGGAAATCTTAATTGACTCCCTGCTCATCACAATGAAGGTAATGCATTTCACTAACCTTGCTTTTCTGACGTGCGTGTTGTGCAATGTTTGCAACACACTTATACGTCAACATGTTTTTCATCGTGTTACGAAAGCCTTATACACATGTGCTTATACAAAAAGATACCCGCACATGAAGCTTCTATCCCACGAATTCAGCGAAATTGTATACTACGGCTTTGGTTTCTCTGACAATAGCTTCGATTGATTCCTATGGAGTTTAACACAGTGGCTCTTTTCGCGGCGCACTTCAGCTTTAGGAGTGGGAGCATCTGACCCATGTGGCGCACTAGTTCAAATTTCAACCTGTGTGCTTTTCGGTTGCAAGCCATTGCCCGCTGGGCCAACCAAAAGCGTTCTTCCATTCGCACCAGTGGAGGTACACACGGTGGTTGGCCTGACGACGGTGGTAGTCACGATAACCGCCAAATGCAGGGAAGAAGGGTAGTGCTGTTCCAAAGTGTTGACAGCGTGATGAAGACTCGAAAATAATTGAAATTGATATCCTTATCATGTCTTTGACGGTGCCGCAGCGGCACTACCCAGTGTTATCATCAGACATAGCTGATTCTGATATTTCCCTTGATTATGTACTGAAATGTGTCCCAAAGGTGGGGCACTCCTCTTAAGGAGGCTTAGGTGGTCCAATCGGTTTGGGAGAAATAAACCATCCTTCCAAGTAAAAAGGCAATGACACCGAACTCGCCCGAAGACCCAAACCCTGTGGCCTCCGAGCCTTACACCTACGCTAAGCAAAGTTTTGGAACAGTTGGTTGTTCCTCTTATTGTGGGATACGTAAATCCATGCATGAACGTAAGTACAGTAATATAAAAAAATGCTTTGAACGTCCCACTACTTGATAAGATTGCTGCACAACTTACTCTTTGAGTTGGATAGGCCAAGTACACTGTTTTCCGTGGAATTAGTTGGATTTCAAGAAGATATTTGACCTTATTGATAATACAACAGCAATGCAGAATACGTTTAGCGTGGGATTTCGCTCCGGTTGTACGAGATGGTTGGCCTCATTTTTCCAGGACTGAAAGTAAAGGGCAAGGATGCCGAATGAAACGATTGGTGCTTCGTGCAATCAATAACTTACCCCCCCCTCGCCCCCCCCCCCCCCCCCCCGGCAGGGCATCCCGATTAGACATTTTGCCTTTCCAACCATGATCAACGGTGCTTATGGTAAAACAGAAGATCAGTTGAAATAGTCAGACCATCTCACAATATGTCAAGCACTGTCCAACGCACCAGGTGGAGCAGCACCGCCAGGTGCATGCCAAGATTGATCAGATACGTGGACGAGCAGCTGCGAATAAGGTTTTGCTTACTGCTGAGACCCGTCAGATCATGCAAGTTTTCACCTGCCGGGAACCTCTCGTGCTTCCTGACGTCGTGATGCATGGGACCAGATTACCAGCTGCTAGCAGTACTAAGCGTACCTATACTGGTGTATAGGCAGGCACATCTAGGTGAAAGTGTGAAAATGGGTTTGAGGGCTCTGCATAGTTGGCTTTATAAAGCATTACCGTCCATGTTAAAATCAAATGGTCCAAATAAAAACCAACCATATTCGACCACTGCCGGGATGCGCTGCGAGTGTTTTATTTTTAAGCAGGCACATTCTACCACAGCTGAGTAGCATTTAACATTTTTCGCGTGTGTTACCCCCAACCCAATATTTCTGGAACATGTTATGCTTATATATATATATATATATATATATATATATATATATATATATATATATATGTATATACATCTCTCTCTCTCTCTCTCTCTCTCTCTCTTATTATTTTCTAAGTAGTGCTTAGCGTTTGCGTTGGTCATACAAGCGCTAAGGGACCACTGCGCAACCGGTATTCGAACCGGGCCTCCCACGCGAGAGTTCGACACGTAGGCCACTCGATCATCATGCCTTATAGGAATTTGTTGCGTCTTTACATCATTTACGTACAAGCACTTCAGGCGAACGCTACCTGCCTACATTAGAATTGAATAGTTCATTGGTGGTCCAGGTCCCGTTTTCCGTTTTCTTTATATATACATATATATATATATATATATATATATATATAACACATACACATATATATACACATATATACACACACATAATGTACACATAATGTGTATACACACATAATGTACACATAATATGTATACACACATAATATACACATATATAACATATACACACAAACATATACATATATATATATATATATATATATATATATATATATATACAATTGCAAACTTAACTACACCAAGGAGCATTTGCACAAAGGGCTTTTCACTCTGAAACCAGAAAACCGATGCTCGTGGTCGCCATCCCGTGTTTGTCCCGTCCCCTGAGCATGCGTACCTGCGGGCAGCGCGCTGTAGGCGTGCCGGCCGGTCCGAGCCAGACTGGGCAGGTCGGGCCGGTTGACGGGCGGCACGCACGGGTCGCGGCCGGGCCCGGGTGCGGTTACCGTGCTGGCCAGCCGACGGTACGCCGCGCCGACCAGCCGCTGCACCTGGCGCGCGCACCGGCTGACGGACGCCATGGTGGACACCCGACGGGCGGCGAGGGGAGACTGGCCGCCACAACAGCGGGGCGGCGGGCCATCGGCCTCGCCGGTGGGGGACGGGGAGGGGAGCAGCGCGCGCAGGTCATGGCCGAGCAGGGAAGAATGCAAGTTGGAGGCAAGTCGAGGCTGGCATGCGCCTTACTCAGCGCCGCGAGGGAAAACAACATAAGCTGAAGTCTGGTAGCTATCCGAGCGCCCGTTTCCCCCGAAGCACCACCAAAGCATTGGCCAGAAATGTGGCTTTCCGAGCGGCTGGTGGTGGCTCTCACCCTGCAAGAACTTAGAGGGAGTGCTCCATATTTGCATGCGGTTTTGAACTGAAATAGCCATCTCGAAGATCATTCGATGCAGTTTACAACCCTGCGCTTCTTAGCTACCTTAACCCCCCTAGTTTCTGAGCTACACTATGCCGCGAAGACGCGCAGACTTTTTCGGGGAGATTATTTCAAGTCACCCAGGCATCCATGACGCCCTGGTGGCGTCATTTAAGCCCTGCCATTCCATTGGCATGTGGCGATCAAGGCCGAGAAAATCGATCTGTCGGGCCGTTCATATTTGACGTTCCTGAGCACGATTCCCAAAAATAACGGTTGTCAACTGGCTCTCTATCGATGTCGTGCAAGGTACGATGACACAATCAGACTGTGACGCATTGAGAAGCATATTTGCTCAACAGAGAAGTTGTGTTATCTACAGTAGTTCCACTCAACAGTATGCCGATGGCGATGTGAGCTCATTTCATCATATCGGATGCTTGCATTAATATGTTCAAATGTGGAGTATTTCTAGTAGGGGGGTCAGAAAGTCATCAGCTGCCTGGCAGTCTGTCATGAGCCGGTCAGCAAGCCGCCAGAATCATAACTGGAACAGGACGGAGAGGAGCGGTGTCGGATTATACGTTCCTGAAAAGCGAACTGCGGCTCTCCGGGAAGCCACGCCGTTTAGAATACTCCGTGACAGGTACCTCTGGACAGCATCTCAAAAGTATCCTCTGTTTATCTCGTAGGATCTGTCATTGACATTGATAACATTGGTGAGCGGAGCTGCAACACCACTGGAATATACGCAAATTAAAGTGATTTATTTTCGAGTCCAAATTATGCGGTTAACATTTCAGACCACCACAGGCCATTTCTCACTGTTCTGGAAAATGCCGACACGTGCTCCCCTTATTTAATAACAGACGCAGGTACACAAAATTTGCTCTTGTTGTAAGCAAGAAAGGAATTGAGCTCCGTGGTCGAAGACACGAAGCACGCTGATAGTCAAGCAGTACAGCAATTTTGAAAAAGTACGGTCCGGCATTATTTGATTTGAGCAAGTGTTAAAGTTTGAGCAAGCATTAAAGTGCATCATGTTTTGGCTTGGACAGGTAGATGCTTACGTGTCATTGGTGGAAACTGCAGCTGCAATAGGGCCATTTTGGGATGAGCCTTTGTGAAAACATGGTATGTATCAGTGAGAGGGCGATGGAAAATGTAGAAAAACATGAAAACAATGAAGGGATACAATGCATTTTTGATAATTGTTCTTTTGGAGCTAATGGTGTGCTGGTGCTTAATTATGTCTGTTTATTATTTACCCCTTTCAGGTGAAGAAATAAGAATGAGCAGCTGGGACAATAAAATGCTGTAAAAGTTACACTCCAGGCGTAAAGCTTCAAAACAGAAAATCATGTTGTTGCTGCCATATATGCATAAACACGCCAACACTTTATGTTGACTTCATATGCTCCTTTAAGTTGGAACCACGTACTTTCGGCTTTAGCCCAGTTTATCAACCTGCACAAGGCAAAAGCCTGAAAGTCCCGTTCTGGCCGGCATCTTGTGGTTACTAACTAAGCCTGGTCTCGGCTTGGGATGCGGTACACTTTGTGGGCCCAGAGATTCGTTAAGTGGGAGTTGCCATCAGACCACTCGATGCCAGCGCCAAGGTCTCACTGGAGCTCCTCGAACCTGCCAGGCCAAGTCACACTGCGGTATACTTTGGTCTCATCTGCCAAGGTTCTGATTGAGGAGGTCACCATATCAGACATGTCGTTTATGTAAATGACGAGCAGGGGTTGTTCCAGGACGGAACCTTGAGGGACGCCACTGACGACAGGGTGACCATTTCGAGCAAGCGCCCCGACACCACCCTTTGCTGCAGGCCAGTCAGAAAAGCTATGGTCCGCTGTAGCAATTTGTCGCACATGCCAAAGGCGTGCGGTTTGCTAAGTAGGCGTGCGTGCGGCACGGAATCGAAAGCCCCTCGAAAATTCAGATGCACTGTGTCAATTGCTTTAACTTGGTCAATCAGCTTGCTGCCATCCTCGAGGACATCCAGAAGTTGACTGCTACACGACCTCATCGGGCGGAATTCATGCTGGTGGTTCGATGGCTGGCCGGATGGGTTCAAGTATGTCATTAGCTGGTCTCTGATGATGGATTTCAGAAGCTTGCAGGGTATCGCGGTTAAGCTGAAGGGTCGATAATTACCTGGGAAACTGCTTGTCTCCCTTCTTGTGGATAGGCGCTGTCGAGGCCGGTTTCCAGTCTTCAGGTAGGCTGCCGCACTCGAGAGGCATGCGGAGCACCGCCAGAAGACTTTTGGGTTAGACTTGATACCTTCAGAAATGCGTTTTTCACACTCACTACGAATAATTCTACCAAGAGTTCTGAGATCATTTCGACACCGTATGATCTCAGTATATCTACGTCTTTTTCTTTAGCTGCAGGAATCTTCCACTCGAGGAAATTATGCTACGACCGGAGGCCAGTTTAATAAAAAAAGAATATCACTGCTCTTTGCCAAAAATAAATAACTCCAACCAAAAAAAATTCTCCGCTTACCGAGTTTTATGCATGGTCCTGACACCCGACGCAAATTTCACTGGCGACGACTTTTTAGACTTAAAATCAGCTATTGCTAATCAGAAGTGCCAAATGCTATCGTACCGCAAACAAACATCTTTTGATTTTTACGATCGTCGATTATGCTCATTAAGAACAAAATAGTTTTTGTTGTTGCAAATTAGGTGTAATAAGTGCCTTATGCGTGAAATATGTTGCTTTTGTACCGCAATAGCATTTTAACATCTATACTAAAGACCAATTTCTACCCGAGTGGTAGGCAGTGGTCAAAAGCACGCAGGAACATAGAGTACTGCGTGCGAAACCCCTGCGTTTCCTGGGTAGTTGAATAAGGTGTGGAGCATTCTGAGTTGTGTTAACAGGCGCGTAAATATTCGTAGTTATGCGGAGCAGAAATGACGTGAGTGTAGCACGTTATGCATACAAGTGGTTTACTGAGACACATGTGGGATCTGAATAAAATAGTGTTGCATGGTTAGTAGGGTTTGTCGTCAATCACACAATTGCATTGGAATATGATGAAAAGTGGCGCTGACAATAAAGAACAACAAATCCGGGAACTTTCGGAGCAAAGATCAACGATATCAAATCGAAAATCAATCAAAAATAGTTGAGCGAGAGCCAAGTTTCTAAAGAACCGATTTTGTGGCCTGTTGGTAGCAGCGCCACCCATATCGCCCGTATTCCTGAAGTGAGCTTCCATGTTTTATGACTCTGATAAGGGCCGCAAACAATCATAAAGCCATGTCTTAGGCTAGGCTGTTGGTTATAGATGAGAAATAACATAAAACTGCATGCTTCATCTGTATTCAGCGCTTCTTAATCGGATTTACAAACACAAAAACTCGTATATTGATTTAAGTCCAAACTACGGCACCCCTGGCGCCAGTTCAGCTGAGCTGGGCATTAGCAGACGGAAGACAGGTGTTATTGACGGAACGGGCAAGGTTGTGGCGTGGAGCAGGCCAGTCGGGTCGCTTCCACTCCTCCATGGGCCGCAGTCACCCCGGTCGATGTGGACTAGGGGGGCTTTGTGGAAACTCAGGTACGAGGTCAGGTCTTCGTTGGATGAACGACTTGTTTTTAGAAAGGTGTTGTGATGAAACACAACCAGGACATGGACCGTAATGAGATAGGTTTCGAGGCAGGACTGCATCCGCGCGCTGATAAAAGACTTCTGACGTCCCGGGAGAAGTTTGAGGATCTGGTAAAATGTGTAAAAATGGAGACAATCTCATTAGATCAATCTTAATACACTTTCATAGCCCGCGAATAAATGAAATGGCATAAGTTGCAATACATGCATACTGCTTAGTGCTAATGTGGTTATTTGGATATGCTAAAGCGAACTTGAAACTTGCAATGTAGGTTGTATCAAATGTCAGTAGCGGTACCACGCGTCAGAGGGGCAAAGGCCTTGCTCCGAGTTGGAGGCTGGGAGGATGTGCCGGTGTTTCGCTGTGATGAGGCCGTGCCTCGACTCCTCGCCCAGAACCGACGAGCAGGCCTCCGTCAGCGTCTTGGTGGCCTTCTCCACAGCCTGAGTGTGTACCGAATACGGCGGGAGGGCGGCTGGGACCTTGACGATCTTCTGCAGGTCCTCATTGCTGAGGTCTCGCAGCAGCGGTGGTTCGGTCACCTCTAGTGAGCTCCAGCCGATGACGTCCGCGTACTCGTCAGCTCCGAAGTTGACATCAGTAGCATTTTTGTTTGAGAAACTGGCTACAGGACGTTTGAAGCTCCTGTCCGCCTGCGTCCCCCGCAGACGCGCGGCACGAATGAGACGGACCGCCTTCTGTCGTGCCTGCCGGCTGTCGCCGAAGGCCATGGCGCGCAGCAGCTGCTCGGAGAGGGCCCAGTAGCCGTTCCTCTACAGCACCGGCCAGACGATGGTCTAGATGTTCGGCGGCTGCAGGAGAAGCAGCTCGACGTTGCGGGACAGGGTCTTGGCGCCGGAGGTGCAGCCGCTGTTCCGGCGCACCGTGAACCAGACTGGGACGTAATGGGCCGCGATGAACTTAACCAGCCGTTTCAGCTTAGCAGACGGAGACTCGGCCGATACGCACCGCCACAGAAGGTGCGCGGCCACGGTCAGCCATCAGCAAAATAACGAAGTTCATGTTGCATGCGTGTCCGTTGTACAATGTACCTGTACGGGGCCGTCCATTGATTACGTTACGCAAGATTAAGCATTTTGTAGCCCCTCCCTGCCCCTTGTCACACTGAACCGTACTCCTGTCATGATTGCATTATATGAACGGTCGCCTTTTAGCAAGAAAGCAAGATCAAGAGATCTTACCATGAAACCACCAAAAGATTTGTTGTCGATGATTTTCGCTTCAAGGCGTAGCGACACACTAGCAAGGTGCTTACCCCCTCCCTCCTTCATGTTACTACTCGTAACACTGTGGATGACACTCACCTACTCCCTCCTACGTAGCGCAATTAATGGACAGCCCCAAAGTGCAGTGTACAGTCTACAGAGTACACCTTTCCTCTGGACTTCAAGCGAAAAATATCATTAAAAGAAGCAGATAATTCAAGACATACTTTGTTCCCTTAGACGTTTTTCGTTTTTTGGAGCAATTGGTAACATTATTGAACGATTGATGCATTGTTTGCATGATGCATGATGCGTGCATCTCCTGGTTTACTGAAATTGCTTACAACCCTACGGACAAATATTCAACCGTTTCGTGCATGCTTACAAGGTACCTGCTGCCTACCAAGGCCTACTACCTACCTATCTAGATATCTTCCCATCCTCCCCATGATCTCCTCAGGACCAACTTACCTTGGCGGCAGAGAAACCGTCAGTAGGTCGTAGAATCTAGGCAAGCAGGTCTAGTAGGATGTAGGATCTGGGCCGGCAGGTAGGCTTCTTTCTAGATACATGGCCAGGTGCAGTTACGCATGTCTTCGCTCGAAGCAACGCCATCCCACCCGTATATGCCTACGTATGCATCCAATGTCACGTTCTAAGGAATGCAGGAGTCTACCATGGCCAAACTTTCCCAGATTTTTTAAAACAATTCAGTCCTGACAGAAGTGCTATATCTTTCGTTCGCTTTCATCCTTTGCAGCCGGAATTCCGGCCCACATTCACTCGCTGTCAGTGGCATAACTCAGGGATGGATCCAGAATTTCGCCAAGAGACGGGGGGGGGGGGGGACACACAACATTGTTGGGCCCCCTGGAGTTTGGGACCCCCTGCAAAAAAGCATGCTTGCGTTTCGGTCATTACCTATTAAGGCAAGACGTATGTAATATATATATATATATATATATATATATATATATATATTAAGGTATGTATGCATTTACTTCTTCATTCATTTCATAAATACGGACATTCAGCTTACTGTGCAGTCCTATAAAGCTTAGGTGTGCTACGCATGCATGCACATAGAGCTCACCCATCTTCCACAGATCAATTTAAATGCTGTGATTTTGAGGCTAAATGTTTCGAAACAACAGGCAAAATAAGCTTGAGCTGGCTGCTAACACCCTCTCAAAACCAAGCATGGACTCGATTCACAGATTATGTATTTACGGCTAGCCGGCTGCCGATGGCTGATGGCTCATGCATAATTTTTCCTTTGTTATAAAGGAGTACATGCCCAAGATCCAAAATATGTTTAGGACATAATGCACTAGTAGAATAAGCGTCTCACACTCAACAGCCAATAGAAGTGACACATGCGACATCCGCGGCATGTAAAATTCCGTTCGGCAATCGCGCGTAAACGCGGAGACACCAAGGTCCAAAGGGACGGAACCTGAGCAATTATGGGCGCCGCAGGAGAGCAACAAAGTGGCTCCAGTCATCAAGTATAGCGTCCTCAGATGAACCAAAAGAAGCCCAGGCCAACATGGTGAGCCCATAAACGATCGGTAGTGCCTCGGCAGGCTGACATATAAGGGCCTGGCCAGAGAGCAGGACTCTCCGAGTGAAGGGGAATTGTCCAAGACCATGAATTAATACCCCTGTGCGATCATGAGTGCACAGGCAGGTCAACAACGCGAGCCTCGATAGGAGTAAAGAGCCCCCCGCAAATGGGACCAAAAGGAGAGAGCCCTCGATCAAAGTAGAGGGCCCCTCAGCATCGACCATACCTTACCGCACCTTACCTTATAATAGCCCTAGCAACAGCACAAGACTCTCCAAACAAGTGCAAGTGGAAAGAACCCGAGACTTATATGAAGAGCCGTTGAGCAACTGAGCGTACCCTGGCATGTGGGACCCCGGAAAAAGTGTGAACAGCCTTTCGGGCGAATGGGAAGTGGAGGAAACCTGATCGATCAACAGTGTTCGGCCATGAAGGCAGATGGCGTCCCAACCGCACATTGGGCCCTGCGAGAAAATGCAAAGATATCAAGGGCAACATGAAAAGCTCCTTAGCGATCAGATTGACTCGGCAAGGGGACATATAAGGCCAGGAAACCAACAGCATAATGCCTATAGACAGCATAATGAGCCCCAAATTTCCTCCGAGCAACACTTCCTTGGTGAAGGATGAGCTTCGTTTACGTATGAACTCTTGACTTTTGCTAACAATGAATCTTGGTCGTCTGTAGGCCCAAAGGCATCAAATTTCGTTGTGTTTTGTTGTAAGGAAAACTGCGTCTGTCCACCCAGTTATGGGCCCCTTCGGAGCCTTCAGGTCCCCTCAGCATGGTCCATGGGGCATGGTCCCGTGCCTCCTCTCCCCCCCCCCCCCCCCTCTGCATCCGCCACCGGCCCGAGCAGCTGACCAGATGGGGCCCGCCAAGAGGACAGGGCCATTCATTCAAATAATAGAGCCCCCGTCAAGAGCGTGGGGTCCTCTATTCAAATAGGGAGTACCCAAGACCCAATGTAGAGGGCCCCAGAATGCTGGAGAATGCCCGAGCAGGTAAACAAATAAGGTTCCTCAGAAAGACGGTAGGGCCCTCCATTCAAATAAGAAACATTCAAGGCCCATTGCGGAGGACCCCCAATGATCCAGTGTGTCAGAGCAGTTTCAACAATTTGGCCCGCGTGAAGAGCGTAGGGCCCTCCATCGAAGTAGAAAGTACCCAAGACCCAATATAAAGGGCCCCCGAACGATAGAGTGCTCCCGACAGGCTAACAAATTGGGCTCCCAACAGGAGCGTAGGGCCCTCCATTCGAATGGGAAGCACTGAAAACCACATGTAAATGGCCCAGAATGATGGAATGTGCCCGAGCAGCTTATCAGAACGGGCCCGACAAGAGCGTAGGGTCCTCCATTGAAATAAAAATTAGTCAAAACCCAGTACGGAGGGCCCCCGAAAGATGGAGTACACCCGAGCAGATCGTCAGGTGCCCCAGACAGGGGTGTAAGGCCCTAAATTCAAACTCCAAGACCCAATATACAGGGACCCAAACAATCCAGTGTGGCCAAAGCGGCGAACAGATGGGATCTCCGGCAAGTGCGTAGGGCCCGCCATTCCGAAAGGAAATGCTCAAGACACGATGTAGAGGGTTCCGAATAATCGAGTCGCTAGAACAGGCTAACAGATAAGGACCCCGAAAAAAGCGGAGGGCTCTCCATTCAAAAAGGAAGTACCCAAAACCAGATGTAGAGGTCCCTCCGATGGAATGGCCCCGAACATCTCTTTAGAAGGGGCCTCGACAGGGGCGTATGCCCTCCATTCTAATAAGAAGTACCTAGACCCGGCGCGGAAGGCTCCCGAAAAATGGAGTCTACCTGGACAGGTTATCAGATGACCCCGTTGGCAGCAGAGGGCCCTAAATTCAAACACCAAGAACCACTGTGCAGGGCTCCCCGAACAATCGAGTGTGGCCGAGGAGGCGAACAGAGGAGGCCCCGACAAGTGCGTGGGGCCCCATTCAAATAGCACGTGCCCAAGGCCCAATGTAGGGGGCCCCCGAACGATCGAATGTGCCCGAGCAGGTTATCAGATAGCCTCCCCCCTCCCACAAGGCGCAGGGCCCCTATTCTGGAAAGAAATACCCAAGACCTAGTGTGGAGGGCCCCCGAACGATTGAGTGTGCCCAAGCAGGGCACCAGATGTGCCCCCGACAAGAGTGTAGATCCCCAAGCAAGAGACAGAGAATTGGCAACGCCCTAGGCCAAAGTGGAGGGCCTACGAGCATATCGTAAATGTGTTGGTAGGTTAACCGAGGCCCACGTAAAGCGCCCCTGAGCAACCGAGAATACCCGGCAGGTTAAGATGTGGGACCCGGGCTATAGTCCACAGAGTCTTTCTAGCAAATGGAAAGAATCCGTGGAACGGGCCCATCATTGAAAAGAACGCCCCGGCACGCTAGCAGGAAGTGCCCCAACAACAGCGCGGGGCGCTCCGAGCAAATGCAAAGAAAGGAATGGCAACGTGGAATGCTCCTTAACGATCGTAACGATCCTGCAAGTGGGCATATAGGTCCACCGGAAACAGCATGGGCCCCTAGTCAATGTAATGCGGCTTAACACTTCCAGCTCACAACTTTCCCAATCACTGAATAATTCTTCTCATAGGCCCTTCACTTTCGCTTATAACTGTTCGTGGTCGCCTGGAAGTCCAGGGATAGGCCAGTTTTGTTGTTTTGTGTTTAAAAAAAACTGTACCTCTTCGGCCGGCTATGAGCGCCCTCGGAGCCGACGGGCCTCTCCGGGTCCCAACGGAGGGGGGGGGGGGGCATTGCCCCGTGGCTCCCTCCCTCTGGATCCGCTCCTGGCATAACCTCGACGTGGAGCCCTTGTGATCCCTGTGTATCGCCATAGGGTCATTTTGGTTAAGTGCCATTCATAGCACGGAAGAGACAAAATCATTTCACCACCCTTGACTCGCGTCGCTGCGTGTCGTTTGAATTTGCTCGTTTCACCTTATTGATGTTTTGTGGGGGATTGGAGCAGTGCTTGTTGGATTTAATCGTGATGTGCTTAAAGCTTTTGTGTATTATGCACGAAAGGTAAAAAATTGTGTTGTGCACGATGCTGTTTGTGTGTATGGTAGCCACACGTAAACCTGTAGGTAACGTTAAAGACGCAGGTTTTTTCCATTTTCACGATCCTAGTGTAAGGTGGCATTGGGCCGCTAGTTGTCGTGTTGCAGTAAGTTCTGAGGGCTTTGCCTGCTGTCTTGCGCTATGCTTGCGCAAGTGCACGTAAGAAGCATTATGTGATGAAAGAGAGATGATTTCCATGAAGGTGATTATATATGGAATTTTCGCAGCTGTTCCATTACATCCATTGGAGTCCAGGTTTAACAACTTGCTGTATGAGTCCATTTACATCAAAGGTACCATAAAGGCTAGTTCTTCCCTTGAAAGCTGATGATAACTATAGCGCTGAAGTTTTTTGCCTAGATCTGCCAGGGACTGCGATGAAATTGTCAGGGGTGGATGCCTAAGAGGGAGGATGGAAAGAGGGATGTCTGCAGTCCTTGCAGTGAGAACAACTGTCAAAAGACTGCATTGCTGTGCAGAGATGCTGGACAAGCATCTGTGCCACAAGCCACCAGTAATGAGAACTATTCATACTGTTCAGAAAAGGGATACCGTTACCAGGTCCTTTTCTTACGCTCCATTGTTGATGTTTAGAATAAGGACATGGTGAGGCTGCTCTTGGTATTGATAAAATGATTCTAGAGTGTTTTGGTCATGCATGTATGAAGGCGATTTGTGCAGTGAAAATTGACTCGCTACGAAAAAGTTGGCTTTCCTCTACTGCCGGCAAATTAGAACTTCTACCCATTTGACAACTACGACATCAGCTTTTCAAATAAGACATGAGCAAGTGGTAGCTATTTACGAAGCAGGTTCTAATCAATTTCCCTAGCCTGCCCATGGCTATTGAATGCCTTTCAACAGTCACAGCAGGTTGTGACAAACGACGAGTTTTTATCTCTTCAGGTACTAAGATGAGCAGATGCAAGATGAACAGTGACCTTTTTGGATTCCTATGGGATAGGCAAACCGGAAATATCCATGACATGATTAACTTATCGTATGTCATCTTGACCTCGTATGGCCCCATTGTGGAATCCCGCCTACATCTTGTCTCTGGACTGACCCTAACAATTGTAGCTGACGTTTAAGCTGCATAACGCGGAGAAAATGGATGTGAAAATATTTTGAGCTAAGGTCGCATGAATAAACCAAATTATCGCGCTAACCTATGGAATGACCTTGACCCGACCCCATTGTGGCATTAACTTGTTCGTAATACAGCATTCTCACTTAACCAAGGAGCATGTACTTTTTTAAGAAATGGAACGCCTCAATGGGCCCAGCCCCCGCAAACATTAAAGTAACGGGAGTCTGCAGGCCTGTGCCCTGATCTTGACCTTTCATGTCAGAACAATGTTCTACTTGTTGTTTCTTTGAGATGCGCTCATTATCTCTCGCCGCTTACGCATATTTTTTTCAAATTAGGCAATGGAATCCCCCAAAAGTATGTGAAGGTTTTGCCGCCCGGCTTTCCAGCCCACGGCGCTCGGCTGGGACGCCAGCCAATTTATGATTAATAAGCTTTGGATCTGACATTATGGCCTGTTCTGAGTATAAATAGCCTCATGATCCAACCAAATATATTTAAGGGCTTCCAGCGTTAGAACCGTTCCAGAAAGCCAAGCATACCGCGGTAAACATGTATCCGCCGTTTAGCATCACGTTCCGAGTACACTTGTGACGTCATCAGTCCAAGCAGCGGAATTTGGCCGGACGGTTACACATTCTATTCCAGGGCCTCGAACTGAAGCTGCGCCACCAAAGCTGGCAAGGCCGACAGTGATGCTTCAAGGACGACACGTTCCGGGGACGTTGGCGGCTTGCCCCGGTCAACGACAGGGTTGACAGCGACGCTCGGCAGCGGTGAAAAGAAACAAAAGTTTTTTCAGTCCTTGGCGCATGGACACGTGAAAGGTGCCGTAGTCAGCGGCTACGGCGGGTCGTTCGACAGCCAACGCGCTTTTTGCAGGTGCCTAAGAGGATAAAGGATCCTGGGATGTTCATGTAGGTAGACTACTTGCTACCCACTATCAGTGGATAGTGTGTACCTTCCGAATGACAAGCTACCCACACAAGCCGGTAACCTTTGCTGAATATGCCAGAGATCTGCCCTAATTGCATTGCATAAGGAATAAGGTCCTACCCCTTCTTTCACAAGCTATTTGAACACAACTAAACGGCGGAAGCAAAGCTTTGTATTTGAGAAAATAAGCCCACACGATGGCAGAAAAAAGCACAGGATTTCGCCGCTAGCAATGACATCAACATTTCAAGTTTAAAGCATGAGCTTGTCGTCGCTGTCAGTTGATGAACCTGATGCGGGCTGTACGATACGGGAACATCGAAACCACGCAGCGTCTTCTGTAATTCATCTGCAACCAGAGGCAGCACATTAACCATGGAATGCATGAATTTCACTCACATGATCAGCAGTGTTACGCGTACACTTGCCAAAATATCCGCAGGTCATTACACTCTACCTGCATGTTCAGTTTCCACGCCGAATATGTGTTTGTTGAATACGGGAGCGCATACAACAGGTATGGGGGGGGGGGGAGGGCTCAGGAATCATCTAAGTATGCAAAAACCTTGAGCTCGAAATGGAATAGGAAACAAATAACAAATGACAGATATCGTCAATAGCGAAATAGGCTATCAATCTAACGATTGGGGAACACCAGCAGTCTTACCATGTTCTCATTGTATTAAGTGTTATTGCCTGCGTGAAAATTTGACAAAGTGGAGGTGGGCATCGACCTAGCTGCTTTGATCTGGGGGTAGCCTTTGCCCTCCTCCCTCCGCTTGGCATGCTGCTATTTTATACCATAATATGAGCAGTACAGTTATACAAAAACTAAATCGATCCCTAACTTCACAGAAAGACGGGCGAGCACACAAGGCCCATGAAGGTATCATAGCACTCACAACCAGAGATGCAAAAAGCAAATGTCATTTTAGTTGCACACAAACAGAAGACTTAGTCTAGTTTGAGCATCTAAAATCAGTAGTTCAAGGGGTCTGTGTAAATACCTTTCCCTGAAGCACTGCATTGTTCCCCTTTTCCTTTCCACTAAAATTAATACGAGTTATTCAGGTATTCATTTAAGATTTTGGATCGCTGGTTGCCACCTAGGCATGGGCGATAGATCGGGGAGGGGGAGGACGGAGAGCTGTCGAACAAATACGCGCACCTTTTGACATCAACTGCCCCCTTCCCCTCCGTCTAGGATCCAAGCAGATGTTCCACTGATACGCCCCCCCCCCCCCCTCCCGGGCCCTAGCGTGCTACAAGCAGCAAGATGTTGGCATGTGGGTAAAGCTGTGATGCATCCACCAATAGCGTACATACTTATAAGTCGGGGTTCACCTGTAAGCTAAAGCATATTGCTTAATCCTGGACAATGCTTCCAGCGAATTTCATTGACGCCTATGCTTCTTTGTCTCACATGCATGGGATGGAGCTAAAGCACTACATAAGCATCCCAGAGCATGATGAACGCTGCAGGCCCTAATGAATAGTCCTTTGTAGCCCGATGTTGACTTCAGTATCGACCAGGTGGGAGCAAAACAATACTAGTTAGGCAGTTAAGATGCATGCATCCTTAAAATAGGCTTCTGAGATATTGCAATCCAAGTAGGGTGGGTTTTCTAGTACGGCGGAAGCTAAGTAGGGAGGAGTAGGGTGGAGTCTAGGTAGCGAGGATTTTTGTAGATAAATTTTGTTTGGCCCAAGCGTTATGAAACTCGGAGGAGCAAACCTGAAAAAATCCATCCGTTGCCGGTGATGTTTTCTTTTATAAACTGGCTTCAGGTGTCGGGCATCCGCTTGCTTTGCAACTGGTACCAAACAAAAGGTTGTGTTATTGGTTTAAATGTATTTCTCTGGTATTTACAAAAGGCCAGGGCCCTCGGTTAAATGTCCTTTCTGGCCGAAGCTGGACCGGTTCATTGTACATGCCTTGTATCGCTTTCCGATCCACGTTACTTATTCAAGTCACTGGTTTCAAGACGGCAGAATTGACTGACTTGTGTGAAGCAAGCAGTTGTTGAAACAGTATTTCACTGGTGACGTCACAGCTCAGTTACCGAACCTCCACCGATTTATTCATCCATTCTGGTGTGTCGAGTTAACCACGAACCCACAATCTGAAAACTTGGCGATGCATCGTTTTGGCATCGTTTTGCATCGTTTTGGACATTGTGATGGTCAGTCGAATCACCCTAAACGATTGTAAAGCTCTAGTTGGCATCAGAAGCGTTTTACGACGAATTCAGCTGCGGAGGATATATAGCGTCCCCTACGTTCACCCTGGTAGGAAGGGCGAGCAGCGCGGGAACCGAAACCGTTCTTCTCGTTTCCCAGAGAGGCAGCTCAACCACTGCACTAACGGCTCCGAGCTGGAAAATTATTCCAGAAACTAGTAGGCTGCTTACGTATGACCCATCCATTGGCGGTTGGGGTTTAAACGTGGGACAGATGCTCATCTTAAAAACACTCTGAATGGCTCCCTACTAACCAGTCACTAAAAATGAATTACAAATAGCGAAAATGAACACTTTTATCAGATCGGATGAATCACAACCAAACTGAACATTACATTATCGATTGGATTATTGCCACCAATATGCACGTTTTCATCCCCCGGTTAACGACGTCGTCAACCGAAATGTCTGCTTAAGTCACCAAATATACGAAGGAAATGTACAGTAAGAATAGGATCCACCAGACTGGCTGAGGTTTCACCAAACAGGTGAAACAACTCACCAATGTATATTAGGAAATCGAGAATTGATACGAAAATCTAGAATATTCAGCCCACTAGCAATAGACTACCATACTTTAAATCAAAATGATGTCAACTTGGGAATGTTTTGGGACGCAAACACCATTATTGACATCGGGGTTGTGTTTTGTAAGCGAGCATTGAGTTTTGAGAGCTGATTGGCATTGAGTCTCGTACACACCTACACATCCAGGGACGCAACCAGCCGTGGGGGGGGGGGGGGGGGGCACAGGAGACATATACTCCCGCTAGGCCCTCAGTGGCTATCGGGACCTCGGCACAGACTATCAAGGGTCCTTTGGAGGGCCCGAGGGGCCAGCCGGGAGACAACCCTGAGGCGAGGGCGTTGCCCTCAAAGGTCAGCCAAAGGAGCTCGACGCGCCTGTCGGGGGTCCCTGGGACGACAAAGACGTCTATATTGGTCCGAGACCACCACCACTGGGCAGCTGGAACGGTCCCCCTGCCCTTTGAGCTCCCTGATATTAAGCAGCCGCTGCCACTGGCCGCCTGCCTCAGACCATCCAAGTTAGAAAGTCAAATAGCGAGCGCTCATAGACACAGCCAGGATCAAGAATGCGGGGAACCTCCCCACCACCACCCCGACATGATGAGTTCTCACTGGGATGCCCTCCCTCTCCCGTGTCTGATCGACCTGGATGTGCCCTTGTGAGGACTATAAATCGTGTGTAAGAACTTGTGTAAGAACTATAAATCTGTGAGGAATCTGTAATCATTTCCGTACCAAGATTTACCATTCTGAGGACGGCACATAGCCGTTTCTGTCACCGAGCAGCGAGACCGACCTGGACTGTGATACAGGCTGAGATTCAATACAGAAGGAAGAGGGGGGGGGGGGGGGGACGACAGCAAACCTCTAAAGACGACAAACGTATATGTGCTCGCTTGTCAAACGCCTGCGCAATGCCACCTTGGAACCAAACGTGCGTTTCGGGATGGCGTGCCACTGAAGGTGGGAGCTCCGAGCCTCAACCTCACGCTAACCTCGTGACCATGGTCAAAACGCCGTAGTTTCGACAAATCACAACCGCCTGCACGGTGTTCCACCGCAAATGGAGCGTCGTATCGAGACGTTCACTCCAGCAGGAACACGCCAGATGCCACCCTGTACGACAGCGTGCTGTCCGTCCGGATTGGAACGGCTTGGACTGCCGTTTAAATCGCGGCAAACCCGCCCAACCAGTTTCTGTGCATTTCCTGCAAACGCGGCCTCCCTGAACACGGGCTACCAGTTTGTGCACAAAGACACATTTTTATGCACCCACCCCCTTCCCCAGTTGATATGTGCGGGCCCCGACGGCGCGTGGCCAGGGAGAGAGAGGGAGAGAGAGAAAGATAGAGAGAGGGACGGGGGATGTGGAGGGGGAGGGAGAGGGAGAGGGAGAGAGAGAGGGAGAGAGAGAGAGAGAGAGAGAGGGGAGAGAGAGAGAGAGAGAGAGAGAGAGAGAGAGAGGGAGAGAGGAGAGAGAGAGAAGGAGAGGAGGAGAAGAGAGAGAGAGAGAGAGGAGGAGAGAGAGAGAGAGAGAGAGGAGAGGGAGGAGAGAGAGAGAGAGAGGGGAGAGGAGGAGGAAGGAGAGAGAGAGAGAGAGAGGAGAGAGAGAGAGAGACGAGAGATTAGAGAGAGAGAGCGAGAGAGGAGAGAAGAGAGGAGGAGAGAGAG
This sequence comes from Pollicipes pollicipes, assembly GCF_011947565.3. NCBI lineage: Eukaryota > Metazoa > Arthropoda > Thecostraca > Pollicipedomorpha > Pollicipedidae > Pollicipes > Pollicipes pollicipes. Next base: position 42,621,524 of record NW_023596921.1, on the reverse strand, counting down.
GAAGAGAGGGAGAGAGAGAAGAGCGAGGAGAGAGGAGAGGAGAGAGAGAGAGAGAGAGGGGAGAGAGAGAGAGAGAGAGAGAGACGGGGAGGGGGAGGGAGAGGGGAGGGAAGGGAGAGGGGAGAGGGATAGGGAGGGAGAGGGAGGGAGGGACGGAGAGGGAGAGAGATTCCGTCGCCACTTCGGTTGCTTGGAAGCGCACTAGCGCTGGAATCTCTTGTTTGCTGGAAACGCACAAACCTTGGTCTGTGGCGTGCAGTGCGCAGCATGGTGGCATGACATGAATAGCATGCCCCGGGGGCGCTGACAGTGACGTCGTATGTCCTTTCCTGGAGGCGTCGTTCAGACGATGCAGCACCTCCTGCTTGTGCGCATTGGTTCCTTGTCCCTCGGCTCGCCGATCTGTTAGTGCGGTATAGCATGGTGCCGTTGGGCAACAGCCAGATGCGTAGTTTTATTAAATGAGTCGGGGGGGGGGGCGAACGGCGAAAAACTACCCAAGCTTTTCCCCAAATATGCCAACAAATAGGTTTCTCCCCAGATTCGGGCCACTTTTCCAAGTTGGGGGGGAGGGGGGGGGGGGCGGCTGGAGCCCAAACTGGGAGAGCTGAAGCCCACCAACTGAATATGAAATTACATCCCTGGTGACAGCTAGCGATTGTCCGGTGCCTTTAGTTTGTCGAACTGTTCTCTCCAAATCGTGTTTCAGCTGATGAAAGAACACCAAAGACAATGTCCCAGCTTGACTACAAGAAGTTGTGCGAGGACGCCATGCTGATGAACTCCACAAACGGCAGGAGATCTACCTCCCACCCTCCAACCGTCGCCAAATGTTCGGCAGGAGACGCCCGAGATCGACTATGCAGTGCCTCCAATAGCGTGACGGGATTTGTAAAAGTTTGGTGCGCACAACACCCACAGTCTGCTTTCGGTAGCTGATGTCGATCGGTAACCAAAACGAGGTTTGGAAAGCCTTGCTCCAACAAAGGGACCCTGCCAGATTTCGGCTGTTCGGGCTGAGACGCGAAATTTTCGACATTTTTTTAGCGGCAACAGGTCTGTAGGATACCGAGCATGAAGAGCTTGGTATTGTCTGAAGCGAGCGGCTTGAGTAGCTTCGGCAAGCGACCAACAATCTCCAGCTTTTCCATGCCGATGTCTGTTGTTACGGCTCGTAAGGGATGGATAGCAAGCCACTGCGAGGGCGCATCCATGACGAAGAAAAACATACACCCATTGCTTGGGTCAAAATGACGCACATCCTCCCACGGTTCGCGTGCCGCGCCCGCGGGTGCGGAGGTGTTATATTCCGATGCTTAGCGTGATCTGTCAAGGTTTGGCCTCCCAAGGCCGGTGTCAAATATCAGTAATGCGTTCTCATTTCGTTATGGCGACTGTTGTCTGGTTTGCTTTTGCTTTATGTGTGTGTGCCCCTCATCGCAGTGTGATTATCACACGTGGGCCCCACAGCTCTCATCAATCCAGAACGTCAAGCTTTAGCATCTTTCGTGTTTTTTTATTCGAAACAGTGGTGACGTTTAGCAATCATAAGTTTCTGACAGACAGCATGCGGCAACCAACAGCACAAGAATTCGAAGAGACCACAAATGATTTCTCTCGTCCCAAACCGGCGCCCTGCTTTAGTCCTTTGCTTCTAAAAGTAATGGAACCCTCAGCACTGTTTTCGAATACCATTTCCAGTGATGTTAAGACGAATGTAGGTTACATAAAAAGGCTTTGCTTTTGTTGTAGACTTTAGTGCGAAAAGAATTCCTTTTACGACATCATTTATATAACGTGAGCATTGACCATTAAGTCGAACATTTCATGAGTTAAATATACGTCACCGAACTAATGTTATGTCTGTAAACGAGCGAACAACTAGACAAAAAGCAATTTATACTCTCATAAAGGTCTTACGTTTTTTTATAAGCAAAGGAACGAACTGGCGAACGACAAGTCAACTTAAAACCCACTCTTTACATCTTCAGTTCAAGATTTCGGTTCACGAACGTCAAACTGCGAGACATGGAACGTGATTTTATACGCCACCGCTGCTGGCGGTGAAAATGTCATCTATCTTGTTGCGAACGTGGAACGGCAAACGGAAGGTCCAATGGAACATCAACCCTCCGATCGAGCTATGGTATCATGTATGAGCTTCGCCGAGCTGTGCGCTGAACTCGCCGCTCCAGACTACCCCTAAGCAATGCAACACACGGTGAGATTTTCCAAGACACCGCCTCACAACAATGCGCTGGCTGCTAGCGGACGAGCCGCTTGATCTTTCAAAGAAACGCCTACGGCCTGGTCCGTGTAACCTTTCCGAAGTGTGACTTGTTCCCGTGCAGAGCAATGACTTCCCATCGCTTCAAACCGGTTGGCAACCTGCTTGATATAGCGTGCACCAGCGGTGGGAATATCCGGTGTGCGTAAGCCGTCGACCCGGAGGCGATATGGCCGAGTATAAAGTGCGGTGGCTCCCTGCTTCAGAAGAGCAGCAAAGCCGACATCGTCAGGAGTAGAGCCGGTTCTATCGAGGGTAAGTGTCGATCCGCTATACGACTGCGTGATGCTGACGCATCAGTTTATTCCAAAAACTGTCTTAAATTCTGCCACACGATCCCTATGTTGTGATACGCGTGTTTGACGGCGCACCCAAGGAGTGGCTTAGCTGGCTGCAGTTACTCCAATAGCACATAGCAAGCCTCCCCTCAAGAGGCGAGGAGTGCCCTCCAACGCCCCGAGATGTCCTTCCGCGCGACGGGAATCCAACCCATTCCGTATCCAGGCCTGGCACAGCATCCGACGTTCCTCGCACCCACACCACCACGGCTGTTAGGCAACAGCATGTACTTGTCCAATGCGCGCACTTGGGCACATTGCACTCCACACTTAACTGTTTCTGCTTTTTTATTACTTTTTAGCTTGCTATGCGTCCATGTCAACACCAGTTTTGCCGAAGGAAGTGAGGACTGACGTACATGAGTTTACTTAATACCTGCCTATTGAAGTTGTGCTAGCTGGTAGCGCGGACCATTCTAACCCACCGTATTTATTTCAGTCCACTCCAGCATCGCATCGTACCGCCTCAGCCAGTATGCGTCCTGTGGTCTTCATTTTGCTGTCCCTGTGCGCGATAGTGCAGTCCAAGAAACTTACCGGCTATGACAACATCAAGCCCGAAGGCAGTAAGTGCCCGTGGATACATTAGTACTCGCCAGCTCCTGTCATGTGCCTGGTACAAGACTGAGAGCATGGTGATTTATTTTCAGAGTAATAATGAAGTTATCTGGCTTCTTCGACCACGTTTGAATGAACAGCATCAGATGGGATTGCGATCTGCTGAGATGGGCACTGTTGTAGTCGCATCACTAAGCAACACACTAGACCACAGCGCAATGCCTACGGGAGTGGAAGCGGTGGGCACGTAACGGCCGCGTTAGAGACACCTGCCATCCAACTTTTTACAAGTTGACATGACGTCCAACTGTGAAAATTTCGTGGAGTTGCCTGGAAAGAAACGTCTCAAAAACACATGCATCTTCCCCAATCTCGGACTCGTGACCGAGCCGAAGATGCAATAACATGTATGTGTCCAGAAAGCGCAGTGCGTCAAAGTGCACCTAATTCTGACATTCTAGAGTTGTAAGCAATAGAAAAGGTTGTATGAGGTACCAGTTGTGTCAGCACTAGAACAAAGCCCACGATTATGGCCTCGTAGACTGCGAGTGACGAATGGTATGGCTATTTCAGCCTGCACTAAAAGCTGCCCACCTAACACCGTCTGCGAGGAGCAGCTCTGCCAGGTTTGCGTACCAGGTAAATACACACACCAGTCAGAGTTGTCCGGTGATGCCTCAAACGGTTAAGCCATTTCACGAGTAGAACTACTGCATGACAGTTATGGGAGGGGTATTGTGCCGAAGTGATAAAAAAAGATGGGCTTCATCTGTTCAGGGATCTCACCCCGTTGTCGTAATTTCAAATGACATCAAGAAAGCTTATGCTATTGTTAACGGCCACAATAATGTGGAAATCACGCAAATGCTAGAGAGAATAGCCGGATATGCATGTCGATGAGCGCCTAGCGTCTGGTCCTGGCTAGCGTCTGGTCCTGGTCCTAATCATTTTCCTGCTTTTGGCTTCATAGAGATACCAACATGCAAGACCTGGCAATGCAAGGAGATCGAGAGATGCGAAGACACGCCTACCGGACCTATTTGTGTGCGAAGTAAGTGATCTCTTTGTGCTTTGCAGTCACGTTTCAACGCTACTTAGCTATGCCCATGTTTTTCAGGCTGTGTTCTTGCTTGGATCGACCGTGGGTCCTGTAATAACGAACACAATTTTATTCGAAAGCGATCCTTGACTTAATTTTGACATCACTCACGTGGCCTTTTATGTTTAATTACACCTACCTCCGACTTTTTGATTATCTATGTGATCATTGCAATTATCTCTGTCCATTTATCAAAATCCCGCTGCGCTCCATCTGAGCGATATCCCTACCCAGTCATTTTCCCATTATCGACTTTTTAATCGAGCCGTGAAGTCAATGCACTCCATTTGTTTGTCTTGCGAACTGGCCGCAACTGGGGAATTCCCCTTTCTGAAGTCGGGTCTGGTCACCGTCATGGTGTCAGTGATCTTGACACTGATCGTCCATTTTTGGCTGATCACTATTGTATTTGTCTTACCGTAATCTCCTGCCCCGTTTGCAGCGTCAGTATTAGTACTGGTCGCAGTCCCCTGACCTCTTGTGCTGGTTGCAGTGACCTGTGCAGACATAAAATGCGCGGCTGGGGAGTTGTGCAATGAGCTTCCGGACGGACCGGACTGCGTACCAGGTAGGTTATCACCCTCCACTGCAGCCTTTGCGCGCCAGCGCTTCAAGCACCGAAATTGGTTTACAGTCGTTTGGCGCGAGGAACCCAGAGACCCGGCGGATCTGAATAAGCTGAGCTGACACCAATGATTGGTGCTTCCTGTGTTGATCAGTAGGCAACAGATCGTTTAGTGAAGCCTTTGGACCACTTTTTCTTTTTTGTCTTGATTACGAGGGACAAAACTCATTTGTGGAAATTCCTCTTGCGAATAATGTATGGCCCATAATATGTGGAAATTGTGATCGCAAAGGGAGTATGAAGCTTTGATATCGTGAAATACGTTATCACCACCTCCCAATCACGTGACTAAGTGATAAAAAGTGCACCTGTGAACGACCAGCGCCTCACTGGGTGGTCCGCTTGTTACGAACATGTATCACCATCCCAAAAGAGGACGCCAACACCAATATCTTGGTGCTGTCGGCTCGCCCGAGACCGTCCCTCACGCCTAGCTTTTTCTAAGACGTACCGAGCTGCGAGGGCTTCTTCTGCCGGCGTGGCACCAACTGCTACATCCGTGCCGGCTCGCCGGTCTGCCTGCCCAACACGTGCGAAGTGCGCGAGTGCACCGGCAGCCTGACCTGCATCGACACGCCCAACGGCGCCCTCTGTCGGCGCGGCATCAGTGAGTGCGCTGCGTGCTGTACGCCCGCCGTTGAGTCACGCGTATGCTGGTGACATCTAGCGACAAAATATGTCACTTTTGTTGCGAGTCTATGGGAGGGCTGTAAGGCGACGGCGAATGTCGTCATTCCGGTCATGGCGACCATGTTAGAGTCACATAGATTATCGTGAGGTAGTTTAAATTCTAAAGTTGCATCTTAGGAGAGAAAATTACCTTAGGTACACCTTAATTAAAGGCACGCCTTAGGATCGTTCATTGTTAACCACATCTAATGTGTCTCGCGCCGCGTTTACGCAGCTGATGCTCCGACTGTGCCTGCAGTGGCAGAGCTAACCGCACTGGTATTCTGTCGTGACAGCTTAAGCACTCTACCCCGCAGAAACGCGCGGCTGTCCCGGCAAGTACTGTCCGGACAACTCCAAGTGCATCGACACACCAGAGCGGGGAGCCCACTGCGTCAAGATTTAGGCGACGACGGGATGGATTGGCAGCAATATTGTTGCTTTGTGATGACCTCAAGCACTGCCTATGAGTTTGAACTTGTTTTACTGCGAAAGGTTAACTTTGCTACTTCCAAAACGGGTTTCGCCGGCTGTGTATTTACTATGCCGTTACAGGCTGATGCAAGACAAAATATATGTTGGAGCGTCAACAGACGTGATGGACGGCGAGTTGGCACGCACCGTCAGATCCGCGGCAGGGATAAACGAGTTGAAAGTTAGAATTATCAGCCAAACAGCTGTTCATGTTCTTGACGTGCTGTAACGTGGCCCATTTGTTCGATGTAGGAAAAGCAAAACTGACAACTTGACACAAACTGTCGAATGCCTGACAAAAGCCTCATCTCAAACCTGGTGAACGGGCGTCGCAGTGACACGGAACCGATGGAGCTCAAGAATGTCTTTTACCAAAGCAAGCCATCAGAACAGCCCTGTCTGAAGGTCTTGAAAGCCTTCATTCGCAATTTACATACGGTGCGCAACACCCAACAATTATCTAAAGGCACCATGAACTTCTTAGTGGTGAACACTACATTGCGTGCCCTAGATGCCTCCACAGATTTAGAAATGCGTATGCACGCGACATATTGGAATACTAAAAGAAATTTTAAAAAACCCAGTGCTGGTCTGTAATGTTGACCGCATAATCTGGACTCACGAATAAATAACAAAACTGGTTCGCCAGATCACGTTTTCCAAATTTGTTTCAAAGGTGGAACACCCATCAGAGATGATGTCATGCAATACGGGTGACATTGGGAAAATTTATCCTTCTCGCGTCACGGTGCGTGGCCTTGCGTACACCTGAACCCAGATGTGTTCAGGTGTTCAGGTGCATTCCTGAACCCAGATGTGTTCAGGTGTAGCTGTGCCTGCATGCTATTATTTCGGCCGCATGATTTCTGTCCCGTGTAGTTACAACCCTCGGCTGCTCAGTGCGTAGTCATGCGCCTGCGGCATGTGTCTGCTGCGTGGAGGACCTTCAGCAATACACGCGGCTGCAAAGCCGAGTCGTAGTCAGCGGACTGGGCTTCTTCCGGTAAAATCCGCAAGTTTGCGCGGGGTCACGTTTCGCCAGGGCGGACCGAGCAAAACTGGCGTTTCAGTTTTTTTGTTGTTTTTTTTAGACAGTTTCGACCGCTTTTGCCTGTGCGGTAGTCCGTTTTTTGCTTCTGTCACTTTACGATACCTCTCACTCGGTTTTGGCGACAGCGTGTTGCTTTCGGGATTGGTAAAAAAAAAACGCGGCATTAGTCGCCTCATGATCAGTTACTGACGTCCCAACGCACCGTACAGTGTTGGGCTGCATAGGTGGTTTGTAGACGGTACACGCGCCTATCTCATGCAGTTCGTTTCATGGCGTTACGTGCATGGTCTACCGAGTTCTGACATGACTTCTGTAAAATGTCTCGAAACTGCTGGATCCGTGGTTTTTGAACGGGTGCACGTGGGCCGCCCGCACTAAAAAAAACAACACGCTTTTACTTGTGCGGTAGTCGGTTCTCTGTCGAGTCGAAATATACTAATTTTGTTTCGTTTAAACGCGCCGGATTTATGGCTTTCGGCAGTTCTGTGTCGCGTTGCTTTAGGTGCATTTTCAACAGCGAATTCATCCATGAACGGAACGAACGGAAACGAACGGAAGGCAGATAGATCTATAGCTTGGAAACAATAGTGGTATGCTTTTATTAATAAAGACATGTGTGAAAATGCCTTTATTCGATTTGTCTGGTTTCCGTGCGTCACAGTAGAGGAATTTGTGATCGAAATTGCACTTGCACGATGCGACTATGGACTGCCAAAGGTTATTGATGCGACACGTTTGAGCTGGGGTGCTTGATGATGTCACAGACACTGTTCACCGCCATTGGGTATCCGTGTTACCACGTTGCGTTCAAATCCGACAGTTGAGAGTGCAAGGGAACATTCGAACTATACTGAAACGCATAGTAAAAGCCGCCTCACTTTTCATTTTTTCCTCACTCATACCTCCGCAGCTTTCGATCCTCTGGCCACACTGAATACCTAAATACACTCCGATGGCTCTCTGCCTGGACTGAAATTATGCCACCCAAAGAAATAAAATGTCAAACTGCACGGTCGATAATAGGATCCTTAGGATCTGTCCTGGCCATTCCGATTAGGCGTTTGTTCTGAGCTCTCGAAAAGAAGGCCTGCTATTGCTGGGTCGGGTAACGGTAAGGAGGGTGAAAGGTTGAGCCCCAACTTTCTTAAATCTTTTTTGAACGGTTCCATTTGGGTCCATCCAACTTTTAGAGCCGACTAACACGCGCGCGAGTGACCAGCTGAATGTGACGCACGCGAGTGGGGGTTCAGTTTGACCACCCTAAGGTCTAAAAAACCAAGACGTTAATTTTGATACCCCCAGGTTATGACCTCGGAGTAAAATAGGCCTAACAAGACCAAATCCAGATTGGTGTCTGAAGTGCCTTCAAACCTCGTCATGCAGCCGCCTACACCGTAGAAACCTGACCTGAATAAAATGTTCCTGGTTTTACTATTAGCAGGTCACAATATTCAAAAGACATACGAGATAGTTTGATTCTTCAATAAAAATGAATATGAAGAATGACGTTATGCGGTATGTCCTCAAAAACAGCATGTTCATTGGGATGGTTTCAAGTTACTTGACATCCGCTCACATTCTAGGAGGCGAACCAAGTTTCTTGTCGACGTCCCTGTAATGAAGTCTATCACAGTTGCCTGGAATGCCGTGTTTGCGCTTATTTCCCAGCACAGAACAATAGTCTTTGCGATCAAATAGCCAGGTTATTAGGTTTTTCATGCCTTAGGGATGCATCTAAACGTAATATTGATATAGAATTGTGTTTCGTGATTGATATGAAGCTTCAGTAAGCTTTTTTCAATGTTCTCCGTTTCAAAAGAACTGACAATATTGGTAGATTCCATACCATTTTATTGATGATTACATCATATTTATATATATATATATATATATATATATATATATGATTTCATATCATTTGATTGATGATTTGAAGATTCCATATCATTGAGGACCAGGTCAAATTGCGGGGGCCCAGCCCAACACAGCGGGGGGGGGGGGGGCGACAGCTCAACATTGGGGGCGTGGCTCCCAAAAGATACAAAGTTCCATTCCTACCCAGCGCGTTCCTTGAATAGCATCTCATTACCCTATAATAAGTAAATCCTGAAGAAGCCAACATAAATAACAATGATTATCACACTCTGAACTAAACAGATACTTGGTTTACTCACGGCTGCTTGACTTGTTTTACCAATCGCAGGCTTTTCCAATCACTTGTCATCCTTGAAAAGTTCCAATGCATTTCACTACGGATCACATATATATATTTCATGGATCACCGCTTAGGTGATCCATGAAACGTGTACATAGCGGTATGACGTGCCCATATGACATACAGCAATACCCACATGACGTACGCCCGTGCCCATATGACGTATGACAATGCAACAAAAGTTGGCTTGAAAATGTCGTTTAACCACTACCAGCTTGTGACACTAAGAGTCGATAACTGCCAGCATAGGAACTTTCTACTCATAATGCCGAAAAAACAGGAGTTCAAGTCCCTTCTTGTTTATATCACCTTGGAAATAGTCACGGAAACACATTCCAACTCTCTGCAGGTTTCATATGAGAGGGATAGTTTGCCATCTTATCATAATTTTACCGTTCCTGCCGTTGACACGAAAGATGGAAGACGCGCATCTCCTAATTCCGACCCTGGATGAAGATACGCTAGCCATTGCTATATCGTTGACGAAAACGAATATCATATTATATACATATATTATTTTCCTGTGGAATTTAATAGGGTAGCATTGCCATTTACTCGTGCCCCATTGTGACCATCACAGACTCCCTGACATCGTGAATTTGATGACAGTCTTATCTCGCTGGGAGCGGATAACATGTCGAAATTGAGACTCTAGATCTTGACGCAATGGGCTCCTTCCTCTGGCGTGTCGATGCACTTGGAGTTATCTGGGCAATACTTGCCAGGGCAGCCTCGCGTCTCTGCGAAGCAAAGATATGTCATGAATGACTTCAGAAAGCCTCCAGCAGCGATGGATAAACAACATGCATTTGACTGCATCTGACGAATCGTGTCGAAAGACTGAGCGGAAACCGTTTTTGATTCCTTGCATGTTTCTTCAAACATAAAGGAAAGCACACCAACGCGACGTCTCAAAATAAAAATAAAGATGCAGCTAGCTCAGCGATAAGTCACGTGAAGCCGCGCGCACGTACTGTTGCGGTGGCAGTTCCTCCACTCGACCCAAGCAAGGCTAATCCTAATTATCTTTCAAGGGAAGCATGATTTGCGGCTGGTGGTGCATTTCCTTGCGATGCCTCCCGTTCTATGACTTACTGTTTCCTCTCCGACAGAGGGCACCGTTGGGCGTGTCAATGCAGGTCAGACCACCCTCGCAGACACGCACTTCGCACGTATTGGGCAGACAGATGGGAGAGCCGTCACGGACGTAGCAGTTGGTGCCGCGCTTACAGAAGAAGCCTTCGCATGAAGGTACATCTAGGAATAACACAAACATGCTAGCGTAAGCATTGCGTAACTACGTTGTGGACAATACGCTATCACTGATGTAAGGAATACGCAGATAGCTTATCAAGTGATGCATTACACAAAACAGTTTTTTCTAAGTCATGACTCTTTGATGCAAAGAAAGGATTGGCAGAGCTGCTACTTAGCAGACGTAACCGAATGCATTAATATCACTTGAATCACGTAATGTTTTGTTATTCTGACGATTTATGACTAAGGCAGCACACATCCGGAGGTGCACTGGTTCATACCTGGCACGCAGTCCGGCCCGTCGGGTAGTTCGTTGCAAAGTTCGCCAGCGGCGCATCGGATGTCGGCGCAGGTCACTGCGAACCGTTCCAAGAATACCTTAAGGGAGTGTTTAAGACCTTAAGGGAGTGTTTAACATCTTAAGGGAGTGTTTAATACCTTAAGGGAGTGTTTAACCTTTGGGAGGGAGTATTTAATATCTTAAGGGAGTGTTTAACCTTTGGGGCATATCTGAAAAGCATATTTCAGTGAAACTTCAGCGCCAGTCACGTCTAATAATAACGCTGAGTAGTGTCACTGCAACACAGTAAATACATAGTAAGGATATCCATCTTTAAATATTTGCGAATCCAAATTACGCTGCCAACGCCTTGGAAAACACTACACAATATAGGATAAAAGCTTCATGTTGGCATATCTTTTTGTCTATATCAAGCTTCCGTAGCATTTATTACACAAACATCTTTACACAGTAGTGTGTTGCAAACATTACAGAACATGCATGTTGGAAAAAGCAGGCCAAATGAAACATATCACTTTTTTAGTGATATGCAGGGAGTCAAATGAGGTTTCCCCGCAGGGTCTGCCACTTCAACTAGAAATTTTGAGGTCTTCGTAAGGATTTCCAGAAGGCTGGTATTACTGATCAAATTGGGCGCGTCTGATATAACGATGAGTGGAACGTACAAAAAAGTGGAATACTCCTTTCAAGGCCGCGCCAGTCAAGCACTGGCGTCCTCGATGTAGGCAGATCTGTTGGCGGAAAAACTCCAGAGCCCTGCGTCACTACATAACCAGCGGGCTGCTTGAAGTGCGTTCGTTTGGCAGTTACTTACGTCTAACGCACGCAGGACCGGTGGGTCTTTCCTCGCACTTCTCATTGTCTTGGCACTGCCAGGTTTTACAGGTGGGAGCCTCTGAAATAGAACGTGTAATATCATGGCCGCAATTCTGGTAGCATTAGAGGTCTCGGTGGCACTGGCAGTGGTGATGAAAAAAATGCATCCAGAGGTGCATCACGTACCTGTGTGATCAATTCATGCACATGTTGCTACGTCGCGCTTTTGAAGTGTGTGTGCTATATATATATATATATATATATATATATATATATATATATATAGTCTGCTCGCTTTTGGAAAGAATCCTGCGAAAGCCAGCGCTTTGAAGGGAAAAAGTAAGCTCTTAAGTTCAGCTCTTGATTCAAGAAAGCTGCATTTGCAATCTGAGTGGCATACGTTCACAAAAAGAGCAGATAGAGCTGTGAGTTTGAGGCTCGAACCAAGATGCTTCAAGATATAATACCAAAACCGCAGTGTTTGACTGACCTGGAACGCAGACCTGACAGATTTGTTCCTCGCAGACGTAGTTTGGTTGGCACTTTGTTTTGCCGCAGACTGAAAGCATTCAATTGGAGTCATTTTGCTTAATTTCAATACACACTCCAGACTATATTTTTACAATACGGTGTTTAACGATCATGCATACGCATCGGGGATGGTGCACGCAGAGAAGTGACACCAGAGGCATTCTTATTCCTTCGAAAACACAGCATTAAGCCTGATAGTATACTCAGCAGGGGACGTTGAAAAAACTCACCTGCACCGCTTGGTTTGAAGGCTGCGAGCAGCTTCTTATTGGTCTGGGCACCCACGAAAGCCACGAGCAGCAGGAGAACGAAGGCGCGGGCAGCCATTGCTGTTGTCGGTGGTTGAGATGCAGGTGGAAGCGGCGCCAGAGATGGATGCTGCTCGCCTTCCGCAGGTCGTCGTCGCTTTTATACGGGACCTGCGGCCTCGGGCGGCCCTCGCACGCGACCAATACGCAGCGCGTTATCTCCGGGAACCGGTTTTGTGGATAACGTTTCGGGGCTTGGCTTTCGCGAGCAAGTGCCAACGTCAACATCTCAACTTTGTGGATGAAAACAGGCTGTTCTGGGTTCGTTGCACTCATCACTTGTGTTGTTCCCATACAGCTTGGATGATGTGAGTCCCGGAGATGAGTGCCCGAACACAATTCATTTGCATCCCGTGTTGGGGACACATCCCCTTATCTCAGCAGTTGGAGTGGCAGAAATCTTCAAGAGCTTACCAGTTTGCGAAGGGGTTGTGAAAACCCCCGACAGGTTTTTGTGCTTGTTTTTCTTTTGTTCACGGCTGTTTCCATGTAATTAGCTGGAGCTCATCGGCATAAAAAGCTCTGTCTGTCCATCTGTCTTCATGCATGAGGACAGGTGGACACAAACACTGCATGGAGCGTTTCTTGGCGTTTTTGGCTGATCACGGTAATACGCGCTCGGGTTCAGTTCCAGTTTCAGTACCAGTTTTCAGTTCCAGTTTTAGTTCTAGTCAGTTCCCCGAATATTTTTCCAGAATAATTTATGGAACGCACGGCACAGCCGCACCAAACCTTGCATAGATGTAAACAATGAAATAGTGGATCTGTCGGTGTCAAGCATTAGATTTCCTTGTAAGATCGCTAACCTATGACAGGTCAAAGTCAGGTCGAGGCTGTCAGCGAAGGCAAGCCAAAGGAAATCATGCAGTCGGATGCGATTACTGAGTGTTAGGAGAAACCGTACCTTTGCGAGATAGCTTCTTAGACGATAAGACAACTGTATTTAGGATGATGACAAAGTCCATTGACCTCGGGTCAGGTGTGTAAGTCAGACCGAAGTCAAAAGCAGTCTGTTTTTTAATGAATAATTTTCTATTTGAGGTGGCTTCTGAGGCTTATTTCCAATTTTTTGATAACAGGGTCTGTAACAGACTTGCTCCTTGAATTTCCTTAAAATCAGAGTAGGTCACTGACCTAAAATAGCCCGGATCGACTTTTGGGTTTTATAAACATATCGCACAGCGCAATCCTTGACAGTTGTCAAAATTCAACAATAAAAGCAATCTCGCAGGTGTTGAGTCACCATGACCTTCTCAAGGTGAAACAATGCCATTGGTCTAAAATTAACACCAGCGACATTTTACTTAAAACATGTATCTCGGTTTAAGGCGCTTGCATGAGAAGATTTAGGGGACCTGGGCACCAGCTCAGAGTTGGTCATTGAACTCATTTGACTTGATGATCTGGACCTACGAACTTCAAATTTTGTGAAAGTGAAGTTGCATGCAGGCGTACCTACCCTGTAAATGTCATGCTTCTAGCTGTATTTCTTGGGAGTTATCAGGGGGACAAACTGACCCCAACCTGGCGCGTCGTATTCAACCAGCGACCCGGACGCATGTTAAGTTATTTTTGTCGATTCCTTCATAAGAAATAAGGTCCAGTCGTGATGCAACTTCGTTACGCATCACTTAGGTACCATTTTAACCAAAAAAGTACTCGTTTCTGCGTTGCCACCACGTCGACATACCCTGCTCATTTTGCATAATTGCATTTGTCGGCGGTCGAAAGTTTATTCCGCGGGCACCTGAAGACAGGTGAACTGATTACAGTGGCGTGTTTCCAGGTCGTATGAGAAGGTTCTGGTACTGTGTTGGTTAAGCAACGCGTGTGGAAAACCAGAGGTGTGGCTAATTCGATTCCCTGCGTCTCCGCCGTTCCTGCCAGGATGGCAGGCAGGTGACGCCACATAGCCTCAGCAGCTTCGCGTTAAGCGTTAGTGTCTCTTTCTTTGCTATGGCGTTTAGCAGCGTTTCTTTTCAAACTCTCTTTGGCTTTTGGAAACTCAGAACCACATGGTCCATTTTGATCCAGCTGTTCAAAGCACACTGCACTAACATGTATGGTTGTGAAATGTGAAACAATGGGTGCAAAAAAAAAACATTCTAAGAGTTGTATATGGCCTACCACTCATGTATAAAGAAGATGGTAATCGTGTCACGCTGAACAAGGGACCATGACTCGTATAAAGGGCTTGAGCTTCCACCAGGTCCCATGCTTGTAGCTAGTCGGCAACTGCTATCCAGCTAAAAGACTCATGTATGCAGCGAGAATAGCATTTCTATGACATTGCATGCAATCGAAGTAGGGTTTAGTGGCGTTATTACCAGGACACATGCGGATTTCCGACATGAGTACGATCTCATGGCATTTGACCCCCTGGCAGTCGGTTTGACCCCTGGCAGTCGGCAGGTCAGAATTCCGGAACATCTTCATCGCCCACTGGGGTTGGTTTGTCCGTGATCACCACTAAATGCGCGAATTAGGGCGAATCCAGGGTCATCCCTGGATAAGGTTCTCTGACCTGTTAAACAGGAACTGAGTACCTTGCTTTCTGTCTTGCTCCAGGTGTGTGTACGTATTGTGTTTGTATGTCTGTATGTGCAAAGGTATATGCCAAGCTGGTGGTACGAAATTAACTTTATTATCTTTAGAATTACATCATTATTAGCAGATTCTACCGCCGTCATGACGACCATGGCTGTCCTGACGTCGACAATTGCAACAACTGCAGTTGCCGCTGAATAGGGTCTGCACTAAAATTAATTTAAACCACAATGTAACGTCTATACCCACACTCTTACTTCCACCACTCCCTGCCCCCTCCAACGGTGTGTTTGCCCCCCCCCCCCAACCCTCTGAAGATTTAGTACAAACAACACATCTCAAAAGGTGAGCGCAAAACTGTATCGACGTTGAACTGAGTAGTTAAGAGATGCTTCACAGATGCAACAAGACAACGAAAACCGAGATGTCCTCTCCATTTAAACCCAGCTGATTGAGCTTCGCACAATTTCAGACCTCCACGTTCGTATCATATTGACATCATTACTTTTTCTTCGTTTTCCTACATGAGGCATAATTTTTATTACAAAATGAAAGCCCTATTGATTCTGGTTTAGCTTGTAGTATGACATTATGTTGCGGTGTTTCAACTTCTGCAGCCTGCAATAATTTGCAATGTCCTGCCTCGGCGTCCTATCCAAGGCTATGCAAGTGAAACAGCGTAGGCCTTATGAGTGAATCGTTAGCTAATTAAAGGAAACCGGTCGCCTACTAGCACACGAAAACGTGACGAATCTGCTAACGGTCTTCGTTCGGAGCGCCTTTGAGTGAAGCTCAACTTCGACGTAAATTTTCAATTTAACAGTTTCGGAACCCTAATGATCGACATTCACCGACTAAACCGATAGCGGTAATGGTTTGCCAACGACCACCACGTAAACAACACGAGCCGTATCCGGACATAGTTGACTCGAGTGCTGCCTTCCAGCCCGCAGCCCGCCCTGCGGTCGAGGGTTTCCGTGGCAGCCTTTAACAGCGGCGCACACGGTGGCGCAGAGTGGCGCACACCAACAGACAATCTGTATCCCGAAGCCGTACACATGAAAAAAACCTAAAGCCACGTGCCAAGGGCGGTTTCTGCTATATCGGCCCTGTGTCGATAGCTGAAACCATGCTTCGACCGTCAACGCCGAACAAAATCATGACGCTGCCTTACGACAACGTCTTCCGCCGAGGCACGACGAGATGACTTGATGGAACAGGTACATGGTCCCTTATTCATTGCTTCCTTTTCAGCTGTTTTCTTATAAGCTCTTTCATTTTCAGCTGTTTTATTTTCGCTTGTTCTCTATTCAACTGGTTCATATTAAGTTGCTTCGTATTCAATTGCTTCATATTCATTTGTTTCATATTGAGTTGTTTCGCATGTATTTGTTTCGTATTCATTTCTTTCGTATTCAGTCCAGCCCGTTACTTAGCTATTTCGTTAGGTCAAAAAAGCCACCAGTGGAAAAGTGTTATGCAGAGCTACCAACTGAGAGAATTGATCGCTAGGCTGCTTGGTCTGCGAACTACCAAAAGTAGATAACATACAGCACTACGGGTGCGCGACGGGGTGGCAGCTAAGCCGCATCATCGCGATGGCAGCGTAATCGTAGGAGTTTTCGAAGTCAACTCGAAGATCAGAAGGCAACGATGCTGAGCAAGGCGAGCGATGTGCACATAGTCAAACTTCAAGTACTTGTAAGCGTGCTCCTCTGTTCAGATTACTACCACCTGATCCCCTCAAACCAATTGCTTTTAGTTTGACATGAAAGTTGTTCTTGCCTAGCACAGTCAATAATGGTGGGGAGCAGTGAGGAGACTAGAAACAAAATAGCACGTAGTGGCACCTAAATGACTCGTCAAAAACAAGCCTGCACAGCAGGGGTATAGCTTCCTATTCATTTGGGGGGCTTCACCTCCCTCCGAACTTGACCTCTAGCCTCCCTAACTTTGAGAGAAACGTGGGATGAACCCTGAGATATACTCGCTTGTTGGCGAGATTTAATGGTAGGTTTCAAGATTATTTACGCTCCAGTCCCCTACCTCGTTTTACGAAACTGCGTTCCATGCGGCACACACTATACGGGTATAATTGCACAAACTTAAGTGATGGAGGTGAGCTAAACAGAAAGAAATAACCACAGTTACCACCAAATTGTGGCAACAACTATATTTCTCCACGGAGTTTGCCCCTTCTCTTCTGGAAGCTCCGGGAGAGGGAGCACGGATAAAGCACATGCTTGAGAAATTTGCGTTTGTGTTTGAGTGTGATAAGTACGCGTCACTAGATGTAGCGACTCGAAAACCCCTTTAGCCCGGTACCGACACAAAGCTTGAGCCGGTTTGTTCCTTGTGCAGCTCTGAGTATAATGGTGTATAGCTTTATGTGTTTTAACATACATTTATTATGGATGGCTGCGTTAAGGTACCAGCGCCAACCCGTCGGGCGCGGTTCGCGGAAGCTTCGATTGCCGCTCACCGCCTGCGCCGGCCGTAGATCGCCGTGGAATGCTCCCATTCAGCGGCGCTCAGGGGTCTTATACGGGGAGTGATGGCGACGACACTGGCCAGTGCTGAGCGGAGAGAGGAGGCAGGGGAGTACAAGATCAGAGGTTCATGTTGTTATTGGGGTGGGAGCGAAAAAATCATCTCTTATTGATTTATTTCGACGAATTTTATTTTGTCCATTCTCATCACGTGCTTCGCGAAAGTGACACCCCTGCCCCAGCAGTTTGTTCATGATCGGTATCAAGACAGTTCAGTGTGCCGGCCGCCCATCTCTGCAGCAGTTCTCGCGTAAGCGTTTTCAATTTCTACGCCGATTTCATTGTAATGGTTGACCACATAAGCTGGCGAAACACATCAGCATATGCGACGTTAACTTCTATGCGATTGGCTAGCTGGTCATATG
Source organism: Pollicipes pollicipes (assembly GCF_011947565.3). NCBI lineage: Eukaryota > Metazoa > Arthropoda > Thecostraca > Pollicipedomorpha > Pollicipedidae > Pollicipes > Pollicipes pollicipes. Next base: position 42,603,534 of record NW_023596921.1, on the reverse strand, counting down.
TATCTGCAGGTGTCAAGTTGTCCATTGTCGAAACGACGACACCCGACGCTCCGGCCGTCTCGGCTCGACGAACAATTCTCCCGTGTACGTTTTCGCTTCTCATATGCTCCCGTTTCCATGGTCAGCGGCGTATACGCCAGAGCTTGCAAAGCACACGGTCATGCACGCTAATTAGCTTTATGCATCGGCTTGCTGGTTACATGCATCTCCCGCTGACAGGTTGCTGGTTACATGCATCTCCCGCTGACAGTTTGCTGGTTACACGCATCTCCCGCTGACAGTTTGCTGGTTACAGCGCATCTCCCGCTGAACAGTTTGTTGGTTACACGCATCTCCCGCTGACTAGTTTGCTGGTTACACGCATCTCCCGCTGACAGTTTGCTGGTTACATGCATCTCCCGCTGACAGTTTTGCTGGTTACATGCATCTCCCGCTGACAGCTTTGCTGGTTACACGCATCTCCCGCTGACAGTTTGCTGGTTACACGCATCTCCCGCTGACAGTTTGCTGGTTACATGCATCTCCCGCTGACAGTTTGCTGGTCTACACGCATCTCCCGCTGACAGTTTGCTGGTTACACGCATCTCCCGCTGACAGTTTGCTGGTTACACGCATCTCCCGCTGACAGTTTGCTGGTTACACGCATCTCCCGCTGACAGTTTGCTGGTTACACGCATCTCCCGCTGACAGTTTGCTGGTTACACGCATCTCCCGCTGACAGCTTGCTGTAACAGAAAATATGTGCGACAGTTTTCGATGTTCCGTTGGTCCCGCGGCGTTACTGCCCTCGGCTAGCGGTCGTGCCGCATTGAAATCTTGGCACAATTGACGCCCTCGCCCCGTACAGAGCAAGTGAAAAGCAGACTTATGGAAAACCCCATGGACGGCATGCCCCAGATATCGCTGATCTGTCAGTCATTGAGCGAGTCATTGTGGCCGTTTTGGTGAAGGTCTTGCTCACCATGCAGTCAATCGGTGAGAATTCGTATTGTCTTTTCACCTGACGCGACTATGAAACAAGGACCCGACATGGCGAGGGGTCATTTGTAGAGAGGTCGGACACGTTATGAGATTGGTTACTGTGATTCACTAAAATCTTTCCAAAATTATCGACGGCGCATACAGCTTGGCTGAATTAGCGCGATAGAAATGGGCTGTCATATCCGTCTTAAATGAGCATGATGAAAAGAGCTATACGAATACCTTGATCGCGAAAAGCTCACTTGCCGGGAGTTCCGTGCCGGAGTTCCGTGCGCTACCGTGCGCTGTTGTGATAGCTCCATTGTCTGCGTGCGAGGTAAGATACCCGGACGGCGCCTTTAACAAGTCGTGACAAAAACACGCGAGGCGCACTGCGGGGGTCACCTCTGGGCTAATCCCGCAGTGCGCCGTGCCTTACAAACCGGTTTGGGATTCGCTCGGGCGCTGACCGCTGAAACAGGCCGCCATGCTAACCGTGCAGCAGTGACGTCATAACAACGTAACGTCAATGGTGGTGCGTCAAAGCTCGCTCCCCTTGTATGGCTATCCCCGCCCACATTAACGCCCGGCAGCTCTGCATCGTTAAGAAAGCGGTTTACAGATATATGGGATCCTCTTACTAGACGCGAATGAGAGACAACGAGACGCTTTCCTGGTGCTGAATGCCTCTTGTTCACGGGAAAAGCCCCTTTGGAGCTCGACGAGCCTTCTGAATGTTTTGGAAGGTGTTTCAACACTTGAGTGATCTTCTTTAGCACCTCATGCAAGTCGTGACGCATTCGTGGAGGCTCGTCTTGGGCCCATGATTGCAAAGGTGGACATTCAGGCCTACGGGGTCTCATGTCTCAATACATAATGTTGACGCCTTCCAGCGATGACTATTTGCGATGGGCTATGTTCCTTTAACAATTTCACTGAGCTTGGTCGACGGTTCTGACTATTGGAATGCGACGCTTAATTACAAACGCATCGATTTTAGATTAAGTGAAGCTCCCAGCCTTGACAAACTAGGCTTTGTTTCAAGTGAGCTTAGTGAAAAGGTCAGTCATTTAAAGCAAAGAAACGTGTCGGCAATATTCGTGTACTTACCCATGTGAAGGATAAAACAGCAGAGAACACTTGAGACGGAAGCATGAATCATTGTCAGTGTTATTCTCTTGATTTTTTGATTAATTATCTACCCGGTAGAGGGTAATGCGACCTCCCCACCTAAAGTTCTCCTAAGAGTTTAATTAATTATCTGCCCGATAGAGGGTAATGCGTCCTACTAAGAGTTTCTAAGGGTTCTTTCCGGCATGCCGTGCAACCGCGCCCACATTTTCCAAACCTTTGTGCATTGCTTTGGGGAATAAGTTCGGGAATGCTGAAAAGATGCTAAGATGCAACTTGATATCACCGAAAACACACCAAAATTCAACTCAACATGCTCAAATGGAAGCAGTTAACATGTCTTGGGCACCTCAGTGTCGTTATTGTTGGCATGTAAAGCTGAAATGATATTATTCCCATGAAAAATCGGCATCTGACATCGGGACAAATTGGCATCTGACATTTAGATTTCGGGGACAAATTGGCATTTGACTCGGGGGCCAATCGTTGACCTGGCAACATAAAACTGATAGCTAACCGCGAGTTCTTGCTAAGGTCAGTCCAGCGTATTTGTCGCGAGGCTCCACCATTTTAAGCTTGAAAACGCCAGGGGTCGTATCGACCCCCTATCCGTCTTCGTTGTGAAAAATGGACAACGGGCGAAGAAAATTTTCACCTATAGTGTGGTTAGCAAACATATTGACATTCATTGCAGAAGCCTGTAAGCAGTTACTAAAAATGGGGGCTGCCGAATTTTGGTGGCAAGGGCCCGCTGAATATCAATTCCGGTAGTTCACCTTGTCCTTGACTACTCAAAACAGACTTTATGCATTTGGCGCCCCATCACACTCACACCACGCATACACATCCGCTGATGTCCACGTCACTCGTCTCCCTCTTGGCTTGCACACGGGTAGGACCACCCCTTTGCCTCCTTCCCCTCGTCCAGTGCCTTGGCATTATAATTCGCGCCTCTGCGCGGGTTCTCGTTGAGCTAAATCGAATTCATTCCATGCATTTTAACACCCAATGAAGCCACGTGCATGCCCTATTTAAAACATACCAGGCAATTTTGTTATCAGCTTGCCACCGATGCGGCTACCGGACGGCATCAGGTGTTCCAAAGCTGGACGACGACTCGTTCCCTCGCCTGACCGCCTGGGTGACGGCTCGGTATTCAGACGACGCTCCCTTGCGTCCCGTCCATGGTGGGGAAGCCCACCACTCCTTCGGCGACGCCCGCCGCTCGCAGCTCCCCACCGCCACGGACACGCCTTAGGCGGCGCCAAGTCCAACTGAGAGACGTCGCCTCCAGCGCTTCTGCGCCTTCGTTCCTCGCCTGCCGGAGTAAGCTTGGCGAGGCTCTGCCGCACAACTCGTGCCTCAGAGGTCTGGAGGTAGATAGCGCACCTGATGGAGCGGTGGAGCCCGTCGGCAGACGGCGAACGCTCGGCGCGACCTGCGTTTGCGCCTTACGGTCTCCTCGGCCGATACGCCCTGGAGACTCGGCCTGACCGATCTGTCCGACGACCTCGTCTCTCGTCGCCTTCCCGAAAAGCGTCGGTGGCGGGATTTCTATCCCTCCCGAACATGCCACCATCAAGAGCTCGTACACCACGTCGCAAGATGTAGCGAACAGCCGTCCATGGTCCGGTTAAGATGGGGACAACAGCCCGTGGACTCACATCGTGCGTGTTATCGCCGGCGTCCCGCTGTCCGCGGAGCCAGAGGTCGTCGCCAGGCGATCAGCGTTGGGGCCGTCCTGTTCTCGATGCACGGCTGTCGGGCCCTGGTGCGTGGCAGTCTCTCTTCTTTGCCGCGGAGCCATCTGCCCGATGCCCCTGGGTATCGGGCAGATGACTCTCTGGGCAGACGAGGACAGGCAGACTCTCCCCCGAGACCTTCCCCTCGCGACTTCTCAGCCACTTCTCAGCCGAGACTCGTCACGTTTTACCTCTTCGCAATTTCTCTAGACTGGGTCGGCCCGCCCTCGTGTTCTGCCTGATCCAATAGCTTTGGCCGTAATATTCCCCTCGTCCAATAAATTACAGGGCAGGCGTGCCCTACTCCCAGGACTCGGTCTCCGACGGGATCCAGGGCCAGAACTTGGCCCCCGATGCAACGGCGATAGTGCAAGGCTCGTCCGGTCCCTTTTTGCCCCGCCTCGTGTGGGCCCCGCGCGTCCCACTCCGGCCCAGTTCCCACGTGGTGTGGCGCTCCATATACCAGGTGGGGTGGCAGCGGCACCAGCGAGGTAGGGTTCTCGGGCATAGCAGCAAACACCATCGATACATCCCGCACAAACATCTTTGCGTGCATGTTTTAGATGCCAGTCAGGCGTCCCGCGCCCAGTAATTTTGACCGTCAGGTTGACGGCAGACGCTTCCTTTTTTACTTGGTGGCACATTTCGCAAAACGAGGCCACGGCCATGGCCGTTTCGGGCGCGGGGGGGGGGGGGGCGAGCGGCAACTTATCCCACCTGGCTGGGCGACGCACTGTTATCTCCCGTAGATTTGGTCAACAACACGCGCCACGATGTTGTTGCGGGCCAATCGGTTGGAGCGTCGGGAAGATCCCGCATTCGCCTCTTTGGCCCCGCTCAGCCCTAATAGCCATGCTTGGTTTGGCAGAGAGGAGAGGGGAGAGGAGTTTCTGGCCACAGTCGACTCGCTTGTCGTTCCATCCCGCGCCCGGAAGATCCACCGATCCTGGACGGGTGGTGCACAACGTGGAGAGCAGCGAAGTGTATGTCTACATAAACAGCACACCTGCTTCGCCATAACCCGATTCTACTGCATCTACACTAAAAAAGTTTGTTCTGGAAATGGGAGCTCCCACGATGGAAATTCATTACCCATATCTGAGAAGTGTACGACACTTATGGGAGAGTTCTGTTGATACCAATTCATGCCCGTTTTCAGAGGAGTACTATCCTCATGCAGCGGCACAACTCTCAGTGGCGAGCGCTGATTCTTTTACCAGGCAATAAAAAAGTGCAGGAGTAATGAATCCACGAGGTGGAACATGACACCTTGTTAAGTTACTCCTTTGCTCGGAGCTCTAGAAATACGTTGGAGTATTGCTATTCATTTCATCGATATCCGGAGCATTGTGATCGTATGGGACAGCCTATGGTACGCTTAAGTTGTGCTATGCTTCGTGATCCTTATACTCCTTACAGAGTTATTCTCTCAAAGGCAATACCTGCCAGTGAGTACCCTTATTTTACATTGAGATGTTCCACACTTGAGAAGTTCCGAGACTCCCCAACATAAATTCCCTTATTTCAAAAGATGAAATTAATAACCTTTTTGTCAAATTGGTTTAACAACGTTATCAGAAATGGGCAGGAGTTATCAGCACACTGTTCGAAATGTAACGGAGCTTGTTTTTGTAACTTATTACTGATATGTTCCGAATGCTCCAAAATTATCGGCACATCTTGTCCCGACTTTTCTTATTGTCGTCAAATGTAATAACGGAACAATCTCAAATCCACGGAAAACACGCCCGCTTTGAACAGACGCATATTCAATGTGCACAAAATGTGTTGTAAAAACCACAAAAAGCAGCTGCATTGGTCCTCGACTGATGCATTCACGCTCGATGTGCCACGGTTAACCCCTGTAGCAGATTTCTAACTCCTTGCGTGATAGTTAATGCTAGTGGAGACCTCGCACGTGCCAGTCCTCACGATTATCAAAGAGAGATCTCGTCAAACAGGGCTTTTATTTTCTGTGCACTTACCATACATACCACATACCACTGCCAAAGAGCATACCACTTACCAACACTCACACTACAGCGTTCACACGCACAGCCGACAGCGATTGCGCGTCTTGCAGCCCGGAGAGACTACAGGCCTTCTTAGGGTCACCAATGGTGCATTCAATACACAGCACGCGTCGGAATTGATTCATGGTCTTTGGGTACAGAAATGACACGATGTTAACTAATGAGAAACGAGTGCAACGTTGTCGGATGGTCGCCTAAACCAATAACAAAGTAGGATATCGCCTTGCGTTCCCAGAACTGACTGATGCCACTGGCAGATGGTGAGACGCTGAAGGCGATTTTTTAAAGGAAGCATCGGGTAGCATTTCGGAAGCCAGGCGTACCTCTTGTATCTATTTGGGGCTGTAAAAAATCCACTTTTTGGCCAGGAAGGCAAAACTAATAATTTTGTTACAACCCCAAATAGATACAAGACTAGTGCATTTATTTTCTTGGTGCTGCAAACCATTGATAATATAGTTACGAGGTGTGCGTCTTGAGCATACCAAAGATTTTAAAGCATTTCTTTACATCACTCCTTTATCGGAGCGCAATTAGCCGTTTCCAATTTCGTGACACTAATCACAGCGTACATCTCGGAACTATACTATGAATAATAGATTTACACTATCGCCCAATTACCCATTGATGAGAAAAGATAGCTGAACGAGACCTTCTGTATTAGGCACACTAACATCATGTACATTTTCGAAACGAGATTTTCACAACCTTGGAAACGGTCAAAAGAGGCTGCCGAACAGAACGTTTGTCTTATACTAGTACACTCACACTTTGTATACTAGTACACTTGCACATATATACTAGAGCACTTTGGCCCTATTTTCCTTGCCTCGTACTTTTTACGCACGAATCGACGGAAATCGTCTGACGCAGTGGAAACATAGCCTGGCGCATAAACCAGCACAGACAGTTTACATGTAAGAGAGTATGTCCAGCCGAACCGTACAATCGACATTGCAACGCCCAGTCTGCTCTCATCATAGGTACAACGTCCAGTCTGTTCCAATTATTGGCACAACGTCCCAGTCTGTTCCGATCATGAGTACAACGTCCAGTCTGTTCCATTATTGGCACAACGTCCAGTCTGTTCCCATCATGAGTACAACGTCCAGTCTGTTCCAATATTGGCACAACGTCCAGTCTGTTCCCATCATGAGTACAACCGTCCAGTCTGTTCCAATTATTGGCACAAACGTCCAGTCTGTTACCATCATGAGTTACAACGCTCCAGTCTGTTCCAATTATTGGCACAACGTCCAGTCTGTTCCCATCATGAGTACAACGTCCAGTCTGTTCCAATTATTGGCACAACCGTCCAGTCCTGTTCCGATCATGAGTACAACGTCCAGTCTGTTCCAATTATTGGACAAAACGTCAGCTCTGTTCCCATCATGAGTACAACGTCCAGTCTGTTCCAATTATTGGCACAACGTCCAGTCTGTTCCCATCATGAGTACAACGTCCAGTCTGTTCCAATTATTGGCACAACGTCCAGTCTGTTACCATCATGAGTACAACGTCCAGTCTGCTCCAATTATTGGCGCAACGTCCAGTCTGTTACCATCATGAGTACAACGTCCAGTCCTGCTCCCATCATGAGTACAACGTCCAGTCTGCTCCCATCATGAGAACAACGTTTTGACTCCTGTGACCGTCGGCGCCTAACAGCCAAAAGGGGTCATCGGGCCTTCAGTTTGCCTACTGCATGTGCCGAAAGTGGACTCCCGACACACCGGCCTCGACGATATGACAGATAAAAGCATTTTAGTTCGTGTTAACCTTACTTTTGAGCTGTTCCGTGAATTGGTAAAATAACGCCAGTACATCACATGACGTTCAGAGCGCAACAAGGAGACACAGAGTCAACCGCAAAACCATACTCGTTCTCCAGGAGCAAAACATAAATCCGACTCGCAGTTGACAGGTTTTCTCCTTTGCTGATCACCGGGGTGACCTCGAGGGGCACTTTGAGGCGACTGTCGGTCTGAGTCATCATCAGAACTGCGGTGTTTCGATCATCCCAATGGCCGTCATCCTTCTGCGCGACCAGCGCATGTGTGGCTTTCCAGGCGAGACTAGGTGTGATGTCATCAGCTGCAGGACCGAACTGAAACGCCTAGCGTATCTATATGATGCTGCAGAACACGACATTCCGAAAAGTGTGCTACCCATTTCGGCCTTCACCTATGTATCTAGGCTTCTAAGGTTTCTGATAGCATCAGGCGTCGAACCCACAATCTCGCGATCAGCAGGCAGACATTCTAGCTCCATGCCGCCGAGGGGACTGACAACAGCGCGACTCATGATTCAATTCATGCTAATATCCCGTCTCAGGCATACCACAAGACTTCTGAGTCCAGCTCACCGGCGAACCTTACATCTGTTCACAATCGCAATGGTCGCCTTGAACGCTGCGCGGAAGTCCTGGCTGGACACGATGGAGACAAGAGGGCTGAGCACGGCGGTGATGCTGCCGCCGGCGAGCTGCACCAGCCAGAGGTGCAGCACCTCGTGCGGCATAGTGTAGCACTGCGCCAACAGCCAGCGGCCGTAGAAGAAAAGCCAGATGGATGGCAGGCATGATGCCACATACGCTGCGAGAAAAGCCGCCAGAGACCTGTTGAGAACAATGTCGGTTCTTCGCCTTGCGTGCGCCACCGACGGTACTGCCTCGGCGGGAGCTGCCCTAGCACGGCGTGGTGAGGGACGAGGAAACCCTGGTACGAGCAAGGTGGGCACGGATTCTCCAGGTGCCGCTGGCGGTAGTCCGAGAGGGTTAATGTCGGCTGGGGTGAATCTCGACACACAGCTGTGAGTAGGTGCCACTGGGACTGGGCGCCCGTCGGACACCGCATTCGATTTTTGCCATAGAGGGACACCAGCGCCTTGCCGGCAACGCAGGGCGTTCTGACCTCTGGCAGAGCTGTGAACACTGGCATCAGGCTCTTCATCAACTTCAGAGGTATTCACCGAGCGAATGCCTCGCTCCAGGGCACGACTCACTGCGTCCAGTTGGTTAGAGGTGGCGCAGTGCCGAGCTCCACGGCACGACTCACTGGCGTCAGTTGGTTTAGAGGTGGCGCAGTGCCGAGCTCCACGGCACGACTCACTGGCGTCAGTTGGTTTAGAGGTGGCGCAGTGCCGAGCTCCACGGCACGACTCACTGGCGTCAGTTGGTTTAGAGGTGGCGCAGTGCTGAGCTCCACGGGCAACGACTCGCTGGCGTCAGCTGGTTTAGAGGTGGCGCAGTGCCGAGCTCCATGGCAACGACTCGCTGGCGTCAGCTGGTTCGAAGGCGACACGGTGCCGATACGGGAATTCGAAGGCTATCCTGTCCTTGCGTTTATCCTGCACAGTAGCCCGCTGGGTGCTCCGAGAAACGAATTTCTACATTTTGCCACCTTGCGGGAGATGGTCACGTTGCAAAACAGCAGGAATCGTGGCGTCAATAGTGTACACGACGCTGTTGAATAACACCCACGTCCAGTCGTCGGCAACGAGTGGCATTTTCAGCAGTGACCACCCGTTTGAAGTCACGGCAAGTTCCTCCAGACACCCAAGAAACTGTATCTTGTACGCCAGAAGCATGAAGCGAATGCCAGATATCAGCGACAGTATGGAGACAAAGAGGAAGACGTTCGACTTCGCAATGGGATAGTTTAATGACTTCACCACTAGGAGATAGCGGGATAGTGTGATTGATACCAGCATGCAGAAACTGAAGGTAGCGATCACCTGGAAACACAAGGAGCAGTCGTCAACAACACAACTACGTTCTCACGTCGTGTGCCACATTATCCAAAGTTGCTAGCCGCAGCTTCAGGAATGCACAATCATAGTCCAACATGATAGATTTCGCAGCCCCATGGGATGCGCGTACATAGGTGGATCTTCGTCTTATCTTCATTACGATGGTAGACATACTTTTTCTGCGCGTCTGATGTCTAAACGGATGCCCTTTCTGCAAGCAATTTTGCAGTCAAAACCAGGGCCGGGCATTGGAGAATTGCCTAGCAACATGTTAACCCGGACCCCGATCAGGATACCAGCCTAATCCCAACTGATGAAGTGCAGCGCGGCCACTTATGATCTTATACGTGCGTGTCACTAGGGGAACGTATCCCCTGCTTCTCCTAGGGGTCATTGTGGAAAATATGCTTTATGAAGCAAACGCTCTTCGCATCTCTCCTGCTCAGAGAAGGCCTTTTAGACAGATTGGACGCGCCCGTAGTGCAGTGGATAAGCTGTACGGCTGGGAAATCGAAGGCACGCGTTCGATTTCCCGCGGTTCGTGTCCTTAAGGACAAGACGAAAATATCAAGTTGCCATTAGGACATGTGGTTAGAGTAATCGTTCATTAGCACTCAAAACTCCTTGTGAAAATATGTCAGTGACCTGTTATGACCTAAAACTGTCACATTTTCGCCACGGGGCGAATCGTTGGAGGACAGATAAGCAAGATCAAGGAACACCCATTTTAGAACGCATCCCTTATATCATAAATGCTACAATGCCTCACGTTTTGGTCCAACATGCCCAGCTGTCAATCGCGCAGTGAGGTTTAACATGCTTCAAACAGATTAAAAAGCGGTACGGTAGGCCGGAAAACGGTGTGACATAAGGGCTACAAATGCCATAAATTTGGTGAAGTGGTTGTGTGACTACCCTAGAAGAAAACTCTTGGGTGTTGAGATTTATCCTTATATTAATATTACCTGTTGTCACACTTTTCCCCTATTCATCATAAGGCATAGCATGTGAGTGTGTAACGGTTATTGTCACTTGTACGCTAACGTGCCTTGATACAATGTGGTAGCGGTAAACCCTGAACCGAACAGGGGTTGGGGCATGTAGACAGTCACGGAAGATAACAGACAGCCTCAAAAATCTAAGCCACTATCCACACTTACACCACATCCACACTATTCACACTTACACCACACTCCACATGTGGTGTAAGACATTCAAACACAAAGCAGCACAGCAGGGCAGAGACGGTTGAGCCCCTATTGTCACCTCCTCCCCCCACCCACCCGCACAGACGTTCGAAGTGGTCTAACCTGCAGGATAACTTGCGGATCACGCAGACGACCTCCACTTGGAGCATGAAGACGATGAATTGCAGGACCGGCATTAGGCACCAGAGCAGGTTGGTAGCGCACATCACGCCCACCAGACAGTTGGTGAGCGTGTGCAGGGAGCGCGTGCGGAGCAGCGTGACGATGCTGGCCACGTTGAGGAACACGGCACCGGCCACGGCGGCCAGGCTGCGGGTCAGGTACAGCCGGAACAGGTGGGACGCGGTCACATCGGCGGCGCCGGCACAGCAGGTGATGTGCTGTCCTCCGATGGAGCCGCCGCTGCAGGTGAGGGCGAGCAGCTGGGAAGAGCAGCGCGGCAGACGCTGGGCCAGGGCCGAAAGCGAGTGGGCGGCGGCGCTTGTCGGAGCACGGCTCGGGTCAACAGAGTGGGGGGTTAGTGCAGCTGGGGACTGGGTCATGTCAGCTGGGGTTTTGGTCAGGTTAACTGGGGTTCGGGTCAGGTTGGTTGGCGTCAGGGTCAAGTCACCGGACGGCAGGGTCTGGTTCAAGGGAGGAGTAGGACCGGACGGCGCTGACAGGCCAAAGCAAACAATGAGCCTGGTTTCCACACGACCGACGGCGGCATCCAGAGCCAACGTTTGGTTAGAAGGAAGCCGAGAAGAGCTTGGATTACTCTGAAGACGGACTACGGGGGCAAAAGGTAAACTAAACAACAGGATCCAATGCGACTCAAGAGTCATGTCCGAATCAGACGACGTCACTCGGCGTGTGCGGAGCGCCGGCTTCGCCAAGACCTATCTGGACACAGCTGCCGTGTGAGTGCCGCAGCTACCGTCTGCTTTGTTGTTATATGCTCCGTCGGCGTTGATGCGCGGGGTTGCCAGGGCGACCGTCCCTACCGCTGTCAGTCATGTCAATCGATGCGAAGCAGGCGCACTCCTTTCGCATGTATGGGTACTCATGTTTTCGTGTTTTGATACTTTTCCGCTTTTCGTGCTCCGATTTTATGTTCTTAGCCAATGTAAATGCTCGCCCCCTTCCGACGTTTTTCATAGCGCAGACTGAGAGGGAGGGGGCTCTTGCAGCTATGTCCTGTCGTTTCCGAGCTAAAAAGAATAAAGCCTGGCAAACTGATGGAACAGTTGATTCCTGTTGTGAGTTAAAAGTGATTCTGCTAAGCCAGTTCAAAGGTCAATTTTTCCTGAGAATCAAACTATTTCCGCTTCACATGCACGTCGTTAAGAAATAATGTCACGAATCAATTTGAAACATGAATCCAACTTCCACTATATCATCCTGAAAACGAATCGGTTTTAGGTACGAACTTGTATGTATATAGCTTCTTCAATGTAACAATACCGGTCCGCCGCGCGCGAGCAACAGCAAACATAAATCACATCACCTCATGTATTTGGTACAGCGCACCGGCTGAATGAATAGGCATACCAACAACAATGTCACCTTGATATTCCGTGAGGTCCCTGATATCACAAAGATCATGGTAATCCTCCAGTGTTCTACTGACTAGACGTCTAGATCTTGACGCAGTGAGCTCCTTTCTCTGGCGTCTCGATGCACTTAGAGTTTTCCGGGCAGTACTTGCCTTTGCAGCCAGGAGTCTCTGTGGACATTTTTGTGCGTTACATAAGGCAAAATATATTCAAGTTTTAAGCTCACAACAGATGTCAAGCAAGATTTTGCACGGCTTTTATGTGACTTGGTGAAATTGAAGCAACACAAATACTCATATAACCGCATAAGCGTACGCAACACACGACAGGCACCAGCGCTTCGTGAAAGGGCAAACGTCAAATATTCTACTCACTTTTTCCACGCCGACAGAGGGCACCGTTGGGCGTGTCGACGCAGGTCAGACCACCCTCGCAGACACGCACTTCGCACGTGTTGGGCAGACAGATGGGAGAGCCGTTACGGACGTAGCAGTTGGTACCGCGACGGCAGTAGAAGCCCTCGCACGTGGGCACATCTGAAGCACCCACATATCATCAGCTCTGAGGGCTTGGGTGCGGTATATTTTGTGGCACTCGGGAAGAACGAGTAAAATAATAAGCAAACGCCGATGCTGCATTCACCGTTCATGGCGAACAAATCTTCATTAAAGGCGAACAGGACTGTTTTTACGGCAACATTGCTAGAGGTGTATTGACGTACCTGGTACGCAGTCCGGCCCATCGGGCAGCTCGTTGCAGAGTTCACCGGCAGCACAAAAAATGTCGGCACAGGTCACTGCAATGCCAAGAGCAGTGTCAGTCATGTGAGCAGGCTTGGTGTGCAGAACAATCAGGCATTTAGAGGTCTAAATGACATATATATATATATATATATATATATATATATATATGCATGAATGTACAACTTGTTATGAAGTGTGTCACAGACAGACAGGTGTATGGAGCCTCACCCCCCGCTCCCACAAAAAGACCCCAAATCCGATCCCAGGACCCATAAGCATGTAACGCTGTTAAATCCTGGATTCTCCCTTGAGGCCAAGACGCATGTCTGGCGTAGAATGCTCCGATATATAAATATAACGTGATGCATCTGCTTGACGCTGTACGCCAGGGTAACCTGTACGCGAGCATTGACACGAAAAGGTCACTTACGTCTGACGCACACAGGACCGGTTGGTCTATCCTCGCACTTCTCATTATCTTTGCATTCCCAGCTTTTACAGGTGGGGGCCTCTGAAATGCAGGGCATGGCGTCAGGCGCGAGGTAACGGCGAACCAGCCCCGCGCATATAACGACGAACGGGCTTCGAATCCCGGTATATCGCAAGACCGAACTGCCAACACATTCAGAACGTTGGAGAAGGCCTCCTTAAATACGCTGTTCTTTGGCACGGCTTACTTGCCTACCAGCTTGTTTGCGCCGCGCAGCGCGGCTGCACAGCCGTACAGTGTGACGGAAGTAACGTACTCTCCCCTCCCCCCCCCCTCTCTCTCTCTTCTCCTTCTCTCTCCTCTCTCTACTCTCTTCTCTCTCTCTTCTCTCTCTCTCTCTCTCTCTCTCTCTCTCTCTCTCTCTCTCTCTCTCTCCTCCACACACACATACACACACACACCCGCACACACCCGCGAACGCACACATTGGTACATACCTGGGACACAGACGTGGCAAATTTGCTCTTCGCAAACGTTGTTGGGCGGACATTTCTTACTGCAGGCTGGAACAGATATTATTACCCATTATGCAGTTATCTTCGCAGCCGACTCAGTGCAGAAAAAAAACATCCATTAGATGCGGTTAAGCTTAATGCAGCTTCCACGTCGCGAAAAAATTAATGATGCGGATATAGAGCACTAATGCCACAAGAGAACATAAGATTCCGACTCACCCCCGCCTTTGGGTTTGAGACCGGCGATCAGTTTCTTGTTGGCCTGGGCACCGACATAGGCGACGAGCAGCAGAAGAACGAGGGCACGGCTGGCCATGTTTTGTGGTCGGTGCGGCTGGGATGAAGTGGGAGCGGCGTCAGAGATGGATGCTGCTCGTCTCCTGCCGGGCCGTCGCCGCTTTTATACAGGCTCTCCGGCCCCGGGCGGCCGCAGCACGCGACCAATGCGCAGCTCCGGTCGTCGCGAGCCGGTTCTGCGGATGACGTCAGAACTGAGATCCCCTATCGGCACACGTGCGCACGGTGAGGCAGGTCAGCACGTGGGCATCGGCCTCTTGTGGACTTCTCAGTGCCGCCGCAACGCTGGAATTGTTGGTATCCTAAATTATTCATCGAATAATTTCCCTGCCAGAAAGTGGATGCAAAAGTGCATCGCTCTTTTTCGGGGTTTGCTTTTACTGGTAGTTCTCTTAACACAAGAGGAAAGACGTTTTGTGTTTTCTGCTAGCTTATGGTCATATCATCCTTATTTTTCATCTTACGGTATCAGCTAGGCATGTGCATGAACACCATACATCGGCATGCCATGCAACAATTTGAAGAATGGTTTGTGTCGTGTAGCAAGGACTACTTAGAGCGTTTGCCCAGCTGTCTTTGCCTTTTGAGAAATTGGAAAGCGGTTTTGAATCCAGCGGAACATATAGTGTTAGCCTCCAGCCACCGTCGTTATTTTTTTCTGACGCAACCGCAATAGATCAGAACATTCAAGATGCGAGTGGCGGCAACAATAAAACAAAATAATGCTTCAATCCCAAGAATTTGCTCTGCGCTCTACGTGGGTGTCAATCTGATTGCCCACTATCTCAGTATCTGCCAGGTCGATCTTGTGGTCATAGGCTTAGAAAGACGCCCAGAGAACGAGTTTTATTCTGGCATGCAGAGATTTCAGCAAGTCTTCATCACGAGGCAACAACGGGGCAAAACGTATTTGCAGTCAGCGTAATTGGTTATTTCAACAAGAAATTACATTGAAAAATGTTCTTAAGCATCCAGATACAAAAAAAAATCACAGCAGTTATAGTTTTTATATCAGAAACGGACATAGGAATACGTGGCTGTAGAGCATATTTCACCAATGTAGCTTCTAGCCGAAAGATAACAAGAATCTTTTACCTAGAGATAACTAAATCTACTAAACACAGGTAAAAGTTAAACTGGATAAAACCAGGCGTTTTGGAAGCTCAGTGACAAACTCAAGTACGTATGCTCGGAGAGATGTCGACCCAAAGTTGTTCTCACAAGTTCGGTGCTGACAAGGCTGCGGCGATTGATACGCTTAGCTATATGTTCGGGGAGATAATAATAGCAGATCAATTAGGCATCTCTGCCAATAGCTGACGTGGTAATGTTAACAAAGCAATTTGGTTATGCGAAAGGCTTCCTTTCAAAACATTTTCCGTTATATCCAAATACGCTAGCAGAGCATGATTCACATTAAGTTGCCCGATTCCACCCTTTTTATACGTGGTTAGACGCATTACAGATTGCTTCGAAGCTGTGGACAGATTGAAACAGTGGATTGAATCAGACACCAAAAAAGTCATATAAATTTGGTAAAAGTTGGTAGGCTGTCTCTCACCCATGTCGCAAAGCATCGTAGTATGTCATGATTATGTGCGCGCTTCGTAATATTATCATAGACCGCTGGCATCCCTAATATCAGCGGTCGGCAACGAAAATAAACATGTTACCTGACGGCTGACTTTAACTCGAATCAGTATTGGTTGAACCCCGCCTAAACCTAATTGTCCTAGTCACGTGTCTCATCTTCGGAAGCTTTCAGTGGTGCATGATTGCCGGGCCGCATTGTTTCGGTAGATCGTTAGGCCGTATGTGAACCGCGAGGTATCCAAACTCCTCCACTCCTTGTCGCTGAATCCGCCTCTTGGTGGTTTACATGCGTCACAAACCAACTAAACTCAGTCAACATTTGTGCAATGGACATGTCATTGCTTGTTTCAGTAAAAATAAAATGAAACGAATGTATTAAAAAGGACCATGAACGGCGCTTTCACCTTGGACAGCCAGTTATTCGTGCTGCTGCTCCTCCCAAAAGCGCTACCTGCAGTGCTCTCTGGATTGTGTATGGAATTTATTGCTCGTGAGGCTGTCGTAAATTAACGTTTGGGAAGAGTCGCTAGGTTTCCGAACATCAATATTCACGATTTAGATTCCAGCTACCAACAGGAGCCGGCTGTCGGTGTTATGTGCATAAAGATGGCGTTGAAACAAGAAAACTCAAATTGCTTTGCAATTGCAAAAGTACCTCGACGCTTCGGTACCTCGACTCAAAGTGAAGTCGAGGTACCGAACGGAATTTGAAAGGAACGGAATTAAGCGCTGTCCGTGTCACTAAATGCTCTCATTGGACTGGCTACATCAAAGTATCGCCAGATGCTCGATGATAACACCTGGCAGGGGCTTCCGTATTCAACGCTTTCCGTAAACACACGTTCACATTTACTGTCGCAGTTATCTGAAACGAAACATTTGTGGATTAATGCTAACTGTGTCAAGTTTGTTAAGATCCGGTCGCATTCATGTGACAGCTGCTTCCTGTGATGGCTTAAAGCAGTTATGCTGTATGCATGAGGCCAAACCCAGATTTCAGATTCCTTTCAAGAGATATGCCTAGACTACAGGAACACTCGGATTCAGAGGGATGTAAGCCAGCAATGTTTCAAGCTCCCGGCTTTTGGGAGCTACGCCTTTAAAATTGATTTCATTTGGACAGTGCATCCTGATCACAATGCTACGACTCACTCCATCAGGCTAAAACGTGCATAAGTTGCGCATTATGCAGAGACTGGACCCAGAACCCTAATTTTTTGTTACATGCGGTGATGGTAGTGTCTCTCTCTCTCCCTGACATCACCCATTCTTTGTTGCCAGCCGTTTTGTGCCTATAGTTCTACGCTTGCGAAGCATAAAGTTTTATTTGCATTCCATACAGCCGCAAGCCAATACCCCGCAGTTAACAACATCTACGCAAAACGGATAGTAGAAAGACAAGATATCAACACTTTTTCCACCAGGCCAATCAGATGGACTAGTTTAAACACCTACAATAGTTATAAATATCCTCTCGAAACGATAGCCTTCTGGGTCTTTTGTTACCTCTTATCTCTGTTTCTGATATGTTTGGGTTCGCTTGTCCCTAAAGCAATGTGCCGTGGCCTTATCTTCGGGCCCTTCAACATCTTGGAATTAGCCTATAAAATATTTCGGACAGCCCGCTCCCGTGTGGCCCGGCAAATATTCTGAACAGCCATCCATCTTGCTTGGGCTTTGTGATCGTGCAAGCTCCATAAGCGTTTTAGAGACTTGTTGTCCAAGGTCTTTGGATTTTTCGGAGATCACACACCGCCTGCTGCAGTGTCTTCTTTTAAATAAGGGAGGCATACATCCCTCAGGAAATATGTCTCTTCGCATAGAGTACACAGAGACCGATTGCACTCTCTGATCGATCACCGTATAGAGTGATGACTGGACCATCTCTTTCCGTCGCTGCGTTGTTTTTTGACGTCCCACCACACTGTGTTCCTTGACCCTTTCCACGACCTTTGAAGGAAGTCTGCTTAGTCTTTTGGTTCTTTAAAAAGACATTCCAGAAATTATTTTAACCAAGTACGCGCTATACCGGTACGAACACAGACCTTTTGGGGCAAGAATTGCACCAATAAACGTAAACGACCATATATGTATATTACGTGAGGCAACAAATGGCGCATCAAAGACAACCTGAAACCTGACGAAAAATCACGCTTCCATGATAGCCTGCTACCCATAAACCGTCGCTCTGGCGCCAAATTTCTTTACTTCACCGGCGGCAAATCACATCACAGAACATCCCACTGGCAGGGAAAATAACGTCACGTGCTCCCCCTATTAAAGAAAAGACGCGACTGCGAAAAATTTGCTCTCGTCATCGGCAAGAAAGCCCTTGAGCTGCGTGGTGGAAGACTGGAAGCACTCCCAAAGTCAATCAGTGCAGAAATCTTGAAAGAGTACTTTACCATCGAGCACGTGCTGACGTCAATTATCTTATTTGTTCTGATTTGGACGATGAGGATCGTGTGAACTTATTCCGTGTTATTAATGTAAACTGCAGTTGCAATGGGGTCGTTTTGGGATGAGCCTCTGCGAGAACGGGTTATCTACCACTGAGGGGCTGATGGCATGATCATAATGGAGAGATACAACGCTTGTAGATGAACTGGACATTTCGAGACAAGGAAAATGTCAACGCTCACCTCAATCTCTTTGTTACATATATCTACAGGTGAAAGACTGTGAATGGTGAGCTGAGGCAATAAAATGCTATAAAAGATACACTCAAGGTGTCAAGCTTCAAAACGTCCTGAGAACACATGGTCGCCATTACATTGTATGTCTAAATGTTCCACCATTTCAAGTTGATTACGTACAATACTGCTTTGAATTAAAACCATCTATTTTTGGCTCTAGCCCAGCTTATGAACCTTTAGCAAATCAAATGATGGCTACCCTTGGCAGTGGATAATGTTAAAAGAACTTGCTGCATGCTTCCAACACGCAATACATTCCCCGCGCATGGCTTAATTAATTTGATATGTAACATGTCTTTTCTCTTTAACGTTATATATCTTTGATTGCCATTCCATTGGGTAAACTAGTTCCTCATCCTATGAATTTCGCAGATTGCTGCAACACGTTGATGGTATGATATCATGATTTGCACTGAATGAAAATGTTATCGTGTTCGATGAAAGTTGCACATTAAGCTCACAATGTGCTTTCGTTTGAACTTGAATGCACGTATGTTTATATAACCATCTCCCTTTGCGCTCAACTCTAGACAGTTTGTGGACTATTAACATTATGCAACAATGGCTCACACTGTCAGTGAATCTACGGATATGCTCCTGTGTGACTGACTTCTGTAAATTGGATTGTATTTTGTAAATAGAACTTAGTGAGTTTTTATTGGTATTGTAAACAAATGGAATGATTAAAATATGTTATATGAGTGCCAAATTTCTAATGTGACCAAGTTGCAGTCTTGCAATCATTCAGTCCTAAATATAAGGCACTGTTAGACGTTGCTACACATTGTTATTCTGACGATCATTTTTGGACGTAGACCCACCGGCCCATACACCTTGCACATTTTCAGACATTGGCTACAACTGGCATCAAACAACTATCAATGGAGTTGTATGAATGATGGGGAGATCGGCAGGATTGATGGTACTTTGCTGATGTACACACTGGTACTAATAACATATTTTCTCCTCAATTTTTGCCATTTTTTTCTTGCTCCTGCAGGTGAAGAGATATGAACGCACAGCTAATAATAAAATGCATCATAAGTAGTGCTAGATATTTGAAACATCAACACATGAACATCGTATTTCATCAAAAGCAGGTGAGAACACCAGTAATGATACAGGAAAACGTTCATATGTGGTTCATCACCACATAGTGATTTGCGCACGCACATTTGCCCAGAGCTCAAATGGCATGCAAAGCTCCAGAAAACATGAAGCTCCAGCACTGATAATTGTGGATGATGGAAAATGTTGCAATATCCTGCACTTGGTGAGCCTGCGTGAACAATACAACAGCAATATTTTGGAAATCAAGCGAAGACAAGTTGTATCAAAACCTTGAGTAGAAGGTAAGAGGCCTAGCATCATCAGCAGTAGGAAGTACCCATGCAGTCGCTGTCAGTGAAAGCAGAGTGCCTTTATTGTCATATCGCATAGGTATTCAACGTGATATTCTTGCATGATTCACTTTGTCCGAAAGTCCTGGAGGGAACATGGAAGAAAGCTGTAGTGAATATGATTCCATTACATTCAAGGTTTTCATGAGGCTTTCAAGTTCATATCACCTACATCTCTAACAAAGGGAACTTTTGTGTCATTACATAGCTCGCTGCCATGTCACACACGACGCACAACGTGATGTTGAGATGCCCCAGGGAGGAAAAAAACCCTGCCATCATCGTGCAGGCAGATAAACTAAGATGCCTAAAGCATCCGCAATGTTCAAAACAATGACTGACGAAACCGAAAAATACCTTGATGTATAATATTTATCATAGATACGCTCCACTTCAAATACTGCTTGGGAATATTGCTACCACGTTTTCAGACTGCAAATGCATACATGACTCGAAAAGGCGGCAATTTTGAGGTACGCCACATAAATGGTAATAAAACAAACGACTATCATTAGCATTACACGGTCAGCTGGCAGGCACACTACAAACTGAACACTTCATTAAGCTTGGAATGCTCCAAGCACGAACACGAAATATTCCTATGCTTGTGCCCGAAAACGTAAGCATGGTACGAAGATAACTGAAAAAAAAATGTCGAGGACATTGATTCATAAAAGGTTGCGCGGTCTACATAAAAGATTTAGTCTAACGAGGGCCGGAAAGCATGAGTACTGTGTACCTGTCCATATTTCATACTTGTTTCCCTACATTTGGGGTTGGTAACACCCTTTCCTAGCACAAGTGCACGCATGTTTATAAGGGGCAACAATTTAGGGCACACCATATAATGTTACCATCAAAATGGTAGCCTTTTGGAGAAAAAAAACATTTGGAGTAACCAAGAAGGGTGAGCACTTTACGTAATTAGGTTAACTTACCATATTTTCTGCAAGTGATAGTAATCATGTATACCAACAATGCTTTAATGGACCAAATGGGGCAAATTGAATGCTGCACTGAGTTCCTAACCATTGGCCAGTAGTGGCCACCTAACTTAAAAGTACGCTGGAAATGAATTTCAAATTCCTACAATGTAAAAAAGTAGACAATGTGAAACCAGCTTCCACATACATGCTTGGTAAGACACTGGTAGAACAGTCAAGTGCAGCAAAAGCTTCGACAAGCGTGTATGCTTAACTGTCAAATAATAAATAGCTTGTAAATCAATGGAAATGAATCAAACGGACTGGTGCGACTCCCTAAACCATCAGCGGTGTAGTAGGGGGCACTTTCGGCCGTGAAAGAATTCCCAACGAATATATATATATATATATATATATATATATATATATATATATATCCCTCTCATAATCACTGCATCAATAATTCCAATTACGTTCGGCAGGTCCTGGAACTATCCAACAGAATGCTCTGGACAATTCTTCAAGATAAGCTGCTGGCCGAGCGCAGCGCCCATTTCAAACTCGATGTAAGCGTTCCGGGTGGAATAATTTTTTGGACTTTGCCATCGCCTGGTGTGTTAGGTCACACAGGCTGTCACCCAGACAAGGCCAACAGTCGGAACGATTATCTCGTCCGTAATACAATTGTAGTCGGTGTACCGTTTGCATGTCTAGTTCGATTTAGTGCTCGCTTCTCGCTTGTTGAGTCACTTAGCTTGCTATTATCTTGAGGTATAATTTAGTGTTAGTCAATCCATGCTATTTTCGTATTAATTTTGCATTGCTAATTTTAGTCTCTGTTTTGCCTGTTTCCGCTCTGTTTAGTTCTAGGTCTAGTCTGTCCATTTCCGAGGTTTCGTTGTTTCGCTGCCAGCGTCCACGAGGAGTCGAGGCGAGGTGTTGGCGATGTGCGGACATGAAATATAGCGCACCTGAAACATCGGTGTCTTCGACGTGGCGGCCGTCTACACAATTGCCTCTTCTCAATCCTTCCTTGCAACTGTAAACAAACACGTGTTTGCACAATGGCCGCAGTCGCGGTGTTCGAAATATACTGTCAGTTCTGACGAGCTCCCTTCTCGGAAGACCATTCGCTGACGCTAACGATACATTCACGATATGTGCGATAAATTAGTGGTGGAAAACGTTTTCGCGTCACCGGATAATTTTGTGCTGGCAGCAAAAATTTGGGGCTCTTAACATATCTGGTCAAGAATTATAACGTATCTGGAAGTGAACTTGTAGAAACAAAGGATACCAATCACCAAAAACCGAAATTTCCTTAAATCCTATGTGCACAATGAAAGCCCCCAATTCAACTAGACACTTGAATAGCGCATTACATACAATGTCGGGGACAAAGTTGCCCCTTGCCTCGAATATTATTCGGGACCCTGGAGAAAACCTCTGGGACTGATATCAGGCGGCAAATGCCGCACATTGCCGTTATGAAGCAAAACAGGTCAAGTAAGACAGCAATTGCAGGTCTTCGTCGATCTTGTTAGCCTCACGCGCAAGCTTGTTTGTGCAGTGTTCAGCAGATCGGCCGGATCGCGTGAAACGCTTAATGCGCTGCGAAACAACGGCGCATGATATAGATGAATGAAGAAACAGAAACAACTGTTGGCACACAGGCTTGGAATCTTAGATCCTGGGAGTGCCTGCTGCCCAAGAGGATTAAAGCTTTCTAGCCGATCGAATGAACGGAGACGGCCTGGCCTCAAGGGGACCAAGAAATTCCGTAACGCTAAATTCACAGGGTGATCGAGCGTCCTAGGCGATCAACAGGATCTCATGCTTCCAAGGGAGGCTAAGGCCATCAGCCTCCGACGGACAGCTGATTGGTAGAGGTCAGTGGGTTTCCAGATCGCCATGCGCACCTAACACCGAGTTGTGTCTCAAGGGGGTCATATCCCATAATACACTGACGGGGCTTCGAAACACGTATGGGCTCCCGAACGCTTACGGGCAAGGTCATCGGTGATAGTGATCATTGGTGATCCCCCGGCATGGGCAATAGGCGACCATGCACCTGAGCGGTCAAGCAGAACTGAATGCCGCGGGGCTCATAGTGGTCCGGGATCTGCCATGCATTCGCGAAGCTGAACATGATTAGTGGCTTCGGAATAATCAAGAGCATCGAAACCGGCCAACAAATCAGCTGAGCCAAGACCCCTGAGTCAGTCCGTTGTTTGCAAAACGGCAAGCTTGTGCCGTTTTGTGCGACTTTTTTGCTATGATTAATCAGCACTACCAGCAATGAACGGTGTAACATGCCGATTAGTTTTCAGATAAGTTGCCCGCATCAAGCGTAAGGTAATGCTATCAGATGGTGGTCGTAGCTCTGTTACCGCCAGTCCGGTTTCTACATGATCTGAAATGCCTGGTTTCCTTTCGATGAGTATGACTGTTCACCTAACACACCCTTATTTTACGTACGTAGTGGCATCTATTGACACAGTATGCAGACCATTCTGTAATCCATAGGCTAGTTTACTCCCGCTACGGAAAAAGCTAGCTGGCTATAGCCATCGTTCTCAACAATATCTCCCCTATATGACGTAGCTTTTGTTGCTGTGAAATCCTTCATTTGTGACATTGTCTCCCTATATTTTTTAGAGCGATGTGCCTCGCTCCGAGGAAACTCTTGAGTTCGTGAACGAAGTTTGTGATTGTTATTCTGGCAACATTAGTGCAGCATAGCCAGGCTAATACAATAACCCACAGTCGTCCTGCTTTTAAATCTTTTGGGGACGCCACTAGGCCAAATGGACTTTCTAGGTCTTTCAATAAGCAAACCAAATTAACAACAGAACTGCAGCTAGCACCATAGCAAGGAAAATCTCTGGATGTGGGGGAGTCCTGCTCTCGGTCCGTCATGAATTTCATTTCGCTCCACTCCTGACCCCATGCCCATATGAACTGTTACGGCAGCACTAAGTATGTTCTGCGCTCCGGTTAGGGATCATGATAGCAGGGATCCAGATTTCCAGGGTGGGGGGGGGGGGGACAATTTGTGCCGCTGAACACTAAAGGACCGCCCGAAATACCACGACAGTCCTCATTCGTCACAGTCCACAGAGTACACCGACACCACACGCGCGTGACCAGAGAACCCCGTAATCCTCGCCCTTTCCCAATGTGCCCACGTGCTGACCTGCCTCACCGTACGCACGTGTGCCGATCGGGGATCTCAGTTCTGACGTCATCCGACAGAACCGGCTCGCGATGACCGGAGCTGCGCATTGGTCGCGTGCTGCGGCCACCCGGGGCCGGAGAGCCTGTATAAAAGCGGCGACGGCCCGGCAGGAGACGAGCAGCACCCATCTCTGACGCCGCTCCCACTTCATCCCAGCCGCACCGACCACAAAACATGGCCAGCCGTGCCCTCGTTCTTCTGCTGCTCGTCGCCTATGTCGGTGCCCAGGCCAACAAGAAACTTATCCCCGGACGCCAACCTGGAGGCGGTAAGTGGATGCCACTCTTCATCAACGAACATTGGTACATTACCTGACTTTGTGTGTGCCATGGATTGCGAGCATTGTGATTCGCCTGGCATGTCTTGCTATATTTACCCGTGCCCGAGGTGAGTTATTACATGTCGATATGCTTTCCAAACCGTGCATACCTCGTCGTTGGCCAATCTAAGGACATGAATGTGTTCGCTTTAGACTGCTCGGTGACTGCGTGCTTTCGAATTCATCGGAGCTATACGTATAGAGCGAGCTTCAATTGGAAGGCCATAAGACCCATTTATTTCCCACACACTGACAATAGCGTCAACGCAAAGTTTAGAAGTTTTCTCGGTATCGCTTGGTGAATTATTTGTACAAGTTATGCAACAAACGTCTTTCTCTTTCAGCATGCAGCAAAAAATGCCCGCCCAATAACGTCTGCGAAGAACAAATCTGTCAAGTATGCGTTCCAGGTATGTGTGCATGTGAGAAAAGCCAAGCACCTGTCTGTCATATTTTTATATGCCTGTCATATGCCTGTCATATTTTTGGTTCAGACCATAATTCGTGTATATCATACATAGATTGATGTTATCGTGACAGCGACCGCACTCACTTTTTATGAAAATGTAACGCGATGCACGATATTACGCCCACCTCTACGGGGCACCAGCGACCACAGAGGTCATATTAGTGCTCAAGGGCCCATGCACAGCCGGTGCCCGGGCACCCCATGTTCAAGTTAAAGACGCTAACCGCTTGTCCATTACGCCACGTAGGCACAATCACTCACCTGGAACAACGCATTAGATGTGTTACAGTTTCTACAGTGCTTTAGAGACAACGCTGACGCATAGGCGTGGTTCGGTGCCCCGTGCATGACACCATATCCTTTATTTCAGAGGCTCCCACCTGTAAAACCTGGGAATGCAAGGCGAATGAAAAGTGCGAAGATAGACCCACCGGTCCGGTGTGCGTCAGACGTAAGCCGCCTTTTCTTCGCATTCTTTGTATGACGCATTCAAACGCAGCTGACGTACCTTGAAGCCCTCGACATGCATTTTTTACTAAACAGCCGTGTTAGCGAACATGGAGCGACTCTGCAGCATGCCACGATGGCATTTGACCCCGCCGCCGCGCCGAGGCGTAAAGAAGAGGCGGACTGCTGACAGTTCGCCCTTAGACTGACCCTATTCTTCGCATTGCAGTGACCTGCGCCGACATCTACTGTGCCGCCGGTGAACTCTGCAACGAGCTGCCCGATGGGCCGGACTGTGTGCCAGGTAGGCCGATACGCCTCTGGCGATGTTGCCGTGGAGACCAGTCCACTCTTCACTGGCCAGTTTAGTCGGCATTCACGCCATCTTAAGAGCGTGTCCGGCGGGGCAGGTTGACGTGAATGGTACTGGATTCTTGTTATATCGGGAGACTCTGGGTTGGCTTCTGACAGGCGCAGTTTCCGTGAGGTGAAAAGCGTATCTGTTTTGTTCTCCAATACCTGCTTTTCGCTCAACAAACGCTCGATGTCAGCTGTCCGTCTAAATCATTACTGCATGCCTCGCCTTCCCAGCCCCTCCGAACGGCGCCTATTACCCTGGCTATGAACTATGCTCAAAGCATGTTTTCAATCCTGGTGACCTGTGCGTTCTTCAGATGTTCCCTCGTGCGAGGGCTTCTACTGCCGTCGCGGTACCAACTGCTACGTCCGTGACGGCTCTCCCATCTGTCTGCCCAACACGTGCGAAGTGCGAGTCTGCGAGGGTGGTCTGACCTGCGTTGACACGCCCAACGGTGCCCTCTGTCGGCGTGGAAAAAGTGGGTACAGCTTTGACGTACTCGTGTTCCGTATGGAACTCGAATATGTGCTTTTAACTGCTTTAATGTGCATTAAGAAGGCCGTCACGCGTCTCCGATTTGTCACGATTTCAAGGCCCCCGCTTGGAGCTGCAAGCGGACATTTGGACATGCCGACAGCTGTCTCGACTTGTAGCAGGATTTCGAAGTACTGTCCGGGTCCGATTCAACCAGACATCACTTGATGTGCTTAAGCAGTGTATGCTTTCCTTTATGTAACACAAGCTATTTCCTTCAGAAACCCCTGGCTGCAAGGGGAAGTACTGCCCGGACAACTCCAAATGTATCGAGACGCCAGAGAAAGGAGCTCACTGCGTCAAGATCTAGACGTCTAGTCAGCGAGAGCACGGCGTAATGCCTATTGTGCAATACGAAAACATTTGTGATATCAGGGACGTTGTGTGAGACTGAAGTGCGCAAATCCGCCAGCCTCGACTTTTGGTGTAGTCTAGCTTTCTTCAAGGGAACGAACTAGCCTACGCACTGTTTTCCATCAATGCAGCGGACGTGATTGCAAAATGTGCCAGTGCTCATGGCTGTCCCATCCATGGCCATCAGATTGTGTTTTCCTAACGTCTCAGAAGTATTTTTCAATAGCGCTGCAGTCAGTCTATCCCATACTAGCCAGCTTTGACGCAATGAGGCTGACAGCGGTCTCCCACGCGATGGAGGCTGAGGTGCTATGTTCACACCCGTGCTGCAATGTGAATTTATTTCGGTCAGCATACGAACTTGTGAAGCTTGTTCACAAAATCCTAGATTGAATGTGCGTGCAGCACCCAAAATACAACAATATAACATTACAGAGTCGTAATGCATTCACAAACTGCGACAGCACCAGGTCCGTCACGGACGCCGAGTTATAACACCCTTAAAATTTCTCGCGCACGCCGACGCACGCTAACCAAAGCTCACCGAACGGCGGGCGAACCTTTGGTTCGAGGACCGCAACACAGATGGAAGCACTGCAGGTGTTCGCCCTGCTTTCCGCCCGCTAATCGTCGTCTTCGTTTAAAATGTCCGTAGAGATGAGGTCGAACTCTTGCACTTGAGACTCGTCCGTTGTTACCCCGCGTTCGTCCAGTGGATTTCTGATGCACTGAAAGGTGTAAAAACAGGTGTAAATACTTGGGCGTGGCCATCGCATCAGGGTCGTTAGAATGGCATGGGAGGGATCAGGGTGGAGATTCTCCCTATGTATCCTAAAATCAGATTTGTTTGGCAACGAATGACGCGATGACCTTAAACTGCAAGGGCAATGCAGGCTGTGTGAATGAGTTGCAAGCTATTGCATAGTTACTGACATGGGTTGAGACTAGTTAAAACAAAAACTGAAAAGATTACCGGCTTTCACACCAACAATTTACCAATGACACAACACCAATGCAAAGCGTTCACACCACAAGTTGGCGGGTTTTAGCGCTTGCCTGGGTCCTAGTCAGCCACTCAATAGCACAGTCGGTTCTCCGAAACCCCACGGACTACCCATCGTTGGTTTTTTGGGAAGCCTGATGCATTCGATGCCTGAGGCACTCGTTCCTCGAAACCAATGAGTATAACGCGTAATACCATTTTTGTGGTGGCCTGGGGCTTCTAGTTCGCCGGACACTGCGCAAATTACGAGGGCCTACGCTGTGATTGGAAGAACACAATCAACCAGGTCCCAGCGTTGTGAATAACCTTCAGAATAGCTATGGGTAAACGCCGGATGCTTTTGCTGATACGAGACGGAGCGGTGGCGACGAGGCGACGATGATGCGATACGAGGCACATACAAGGGTAGACTTAAATCTTATGGAGACAAGATGGCCTTGTCTCTAGGACGAGACGTAAAACATTATGTTATCATGAAAATGAAGTAATTCTAACAACGTTTCTACCTTTACTCCATCTCGTTCGTCATTTCAAGAAACAGCCAGACTCAGGTCTGCCGAAGACCAGCCAGACAGTTCCTATCCCAGCCATTCACGACAGCCTACCAGCGCCAGATTCAGTCGCTCTATCGGCATCTGTTCGGGGAAAAGCCAGGGCTTGAAGTGCGCATTGTGCCGCTTCTTCCAGCCAGCGTATTTGAGGCAGGCCTTGTGGAACCGCTTCACCATCTGCCGGAAGCGAGAGAGCGGTCAATACGGGGCAGCGGGCGAGGGTCACAGGGGTCAAGAGAGATGCGCACGGCAGCCCGCACCATGTTGTAATTGGCTGTGCATTTTGTCGTCGGCACGCCGCGTCAATAGGACTCGGCGGCGACCCTCAGGACGGCTCCCGCTCGCGATAGGGAGCGGCGGCGACCCTCACACCCTCTCCCGCTCGCGATAGGGAGCGGCGGCGACCCTCACACCCTCTCCCGCTCGCGATAGGGAGCGGCGGCGACCCTCACACCCTCTCCCGCTCGCGATAGGGAGCGGCGGCGACCCTCAGGACGGCTCCCGCTCGCGATAGGAGGGGCGGCGACCCTCACACCCTCTCCCGCTCGCGATAGGGAGCGGCGGCGACCCTCACACCCCTCTCCCGCTCGCGATAGGGAGCGGCGGCGACCCTCAGGACGGCTCCCGCTCGCGATAGGGAGCGGCGGCGACCCTCACACCCTCTCCCGCTCGCGATAGGGAGCGGCGGCGACCCTCAGGACGGCTCCCGCTGACGACAGGCGTGATGGGACACATAGTCAGTATACAGTCAGTAATACAGTCAGGACACAAACAGTTGATACGAAGCTGCTGCGCCGCATCATCTACAACTGAAGGCATTATTGGCCGTTCTCTGTGTTATGGGAGGTACAATAATGCAGTACGTACCTGCAAACAAACCGTATGCAGGCAATCGGAGAAGAAACTTTGTAGAATCTTACGAGACTGAAATGATGCTGCCCGGGACCGGAACACCTTCAGCGTGTTTTTACACCACGAATGTCGTGACATGACATGATAAGACATGATAGACATGATATCGCATGATAGACATGCTAGACATGATCATGTCTATCATGACATGATAGACATGATCGCATCAGACATGATATAACACGCTCACTTATAGCTATTGGTTTGCTTTTCAGCAGAGAAGACTGCTCAAGACAAAACCATTTCTCTGTTTAGTGAATATGCTCCTAGATATGTCCTCGCTTGATTCTTATTATCTAATATATTCACTTTCGTCGTACGTCATCGTATCCTTCACGACATTGAATGAGAGCCAATTGATAGCCGTTATATCTGGAAATCGTGCTCACAAACGCCAGATATGAATGACTCGAGCATTATATTTTTCTTGACCTTGATCACAGCGTGACGTATGAGATGGTAGATTTTTAATGAGATTATTATGTCGTCACAAATGCCAAGGTGGCTTTCAAATCTTCCCCCATTGTGTTCTACCACATCCTTGCGGCCTTTAAACTCAAGAACCAGAAGGCTCTCTGGGTCTTAAACTGGGCATAGTTGTGAGCTGCATCAAAAGGTCTTTCATATGGCTATTTCAGGTTAAAACCCCATACAAATGTGGGGCACTTCTTTTAACGAAGGCATGCATCATAAATATATGCTCAAAACACCTAAAAGGATACACTACTGTACTCAAAATTGAAAACCGAATTGAGTTATCATCGTATGTATGATGTAAATCTGAAAGAGTGCGATTTCCTGGAAAATTTGGTCTCTGGCGTGACATAATTGGGTCAACTGTTTACCTCAACATCAGTACTGCTACCAAGAACGATATTTCGTGGAGACCAATCCACTAGTTTCTTTTTTGGCTATAATCTATCTGCATTAATTTGAAAACGCCAGGGGGCCGCAAGAAACCATCCCATCAGTCCGCGTTATGAAAAACAGCGAATAGGACGACGGCTAAGGTCAGATCAGGTTTGGGTTCCGATGTGACCCCGAGTGACCTTTGCTCAGAAAAAATGTCCGGGGTAAAGCTGGTTGCGTGAGAAGGCCTGCGGGTAACCATTAGCAGCATGCTGACAAAACTGAAGATGGTACCTAATGTCATGCGATAGTCCTTGCACTATTACGACCTTATAGGCGAAGGAATGACGCAGAAGGCGAGGATACCAAAACTCTATTTTCCGGTCAATATTTCGTGCATCGCCACGGGTTCATGCTCAGCACTCTCGAAAAGTAGGGGCGCAATGGTATCCGCAGTGCCCACTTCCCGTTCCTGTACCTATGATAACCGCCACTCCGGTCGGTACCGGGCGACGTTCCTGTACAGCTGGTGTGATCGGTATCTGGCAGCTGGTTGCGCCAGCCAGAGGCGCAGCCAGGGTTTTCTTAAAGAAAGAGCCCGAAGCTCAGTGGGCACGCATCACGCCGATCTTAACTTGCTGTCCAGAGCCCTCTATAGCCAAAATATAAAACCGGGCCAAGGAGTGAGCCCCGGGTTCCCCAAGTCCCTCACATGGCTGCGCCCCTGATGAAAGCCTTTGGCAACACATAGTTGTGACAACACTTTTTGGGTCATTCACTGCACTCCCAAAACGTCGCGAAGCCACTGTATCCAGCTATTTAACACGCGCCCGGGGTGGGTGGCTGTAGGCGACGTACTCGGGTGGGGTGGAGTGCCAATTTGACTCCCCTGAGGTCTCAAAAACTACGAGAGCTAGAGACAATAAACTCACGGGGTAGACAGACCTGCCTGTACGTGAACCTACCCGTGTCAAATTCCGGGGTTCCCAGGTCATGGCCGTCGGGTCTTGTAAGGTCTTGCTAGGTCAAGCTTTAGGTCGGGATCCTAAGTTATCTCAAGCATCCACATGCAACCATTTTTTTCTTGGTGCCTCTTCTAAGCAAAAGGCCACTGGTGTTTACTGGAGGTCAGTTCACGGTTTTTATCTGCAGAAGGTTACGATGGCCAAAAAGCTTTGAGACCGTTTTTACTTTTGAATTTAGATAAGCGTCCAGGACAACGCTAGGCAGTATGTTCCTACAAAAGTTGAACGGAAAGTGAACTA
Organism: Pollicipes pollicipes; assembly: GCF_011947565.3. Taxonomy (NCBI): domain Eukaryota; kingdom Metazoa; phylum Arthropoda; class Thecostraca; order Pollicipedomorpha; family Pollicipedidae; genus Pollicipes; species Pollicipes pollicipes. The sequence continues at coordinate 42,572,279 of NW_023596921.1, read as the reverse complement.
GGCCAGCGACCTAAGGCACTCATATAGGAACACTTCTCTAGTGATATCATTTGGTGATATCTGGTGACACTCATCTAGCTTAGTGACACCTTTGACCTTTATGAAGCTCATACAACACATTTTTTGACGTCCTACTTCTTAAAGCCAGGCCTCCAGTACAAAAGCAAGGTGTCTCTGACGTCACTCTTTCTTTATGCATGTCCCGAGTTCAATGAAATTGGTCGCTAAGTTCAGTTATCTGATTGTCTACAAAACTACCTCAAAGATGTGTGACTTCCTCTAACACTTCGTTGTCGCAGCAGATTAGACGATTCCCTAAGAGTGGCCTTTATTGACAGCCATGGCCAGGTTTTGCCTGGCATAGATCAGCGACCCTACAGAAGAAATTCATGTGTATACCAAACGATTAGCCATTGAATTGCCCACAGCTAAGGATGGCACGGCTCCACCACACTATTCGGAAGCTGTTTTGTAAAAAAAATTGGAGGATGGTGGTTATACTGACCCCCACTCGGTAGCGTGTTAAAAGACATCTGCACGTTCCAAGGTGCGCCTTTGGAACATTAAGATAACCCGGTGTCAGAGGCATGACCCGATACCGACTCAGGTGTCAGAAGCGTAACCCAGTACCGGTTCAGGTGTCAGGGGCGTGACTCGGCACCAGCCCAGGTGTCGCTGGCGTGACCCGAAACCGACTCAGGTGTCAGAGGTGTGACCCGGTACCGGCTCAGGTGTCAAAGGCGTGACCCGGTGCCGACTTAGGTGTCAGAGGAGTGACCCAGTGCCGACTCAGGTGTCAGAGGCGTGACCCGGTGCCGACTCAGGTGTCAAAGGCGTGACCCGGTGCCGACCCAGGTGTCAGAGAAGTGACCCAGTGCCGGCTCAGATATCAGAGGCGTGACCCGGAACTGCCTCAGGTGCTAGCGCCGGCATTCCATGCAACTTTTGCGAGTCATTAGTAAAAGTTGTACCTGGGCGCTGCTGCCAGGCAGCATAAATTTTCCAAGCTACAACCAAGCACATCCTGGCTTATCCAATTTGAACTTCATGAAACGAGATCTTACGTGATTGATTATACGGTGTTCGTGGTCTGGACGTGCTGCGCCAGCATATGTCCCAGGTGGGCGATGGAAAAGGGGCGAGGGAAAACGAAGAAACGCGACGTGCAGGCCCAAAGTGTGGTAAAAAGGGAAGTATTACGCTTTGCTTGGCAACCCAGTCTGAAAAAATCAGGTTTACTGAGCACTGTATGCAACATGGCTGGATGAAACGGACGTGGAAAAGGGTGTGCAGTTTGATTTTAAGCCAGGCGCTGACGGCCGTCCGCATCAAGGTGGAGCTGACAGGATTGACTCACACTGTGCTAGCATTGAACCTAACCCCTGTGTCTCACAGGACTGAATAGAGCCAAATAAAGTGAAGCGCAGTGAGGCGACCCACAAATGAATGGATATTTTTGTGCTGACACGAAGACCAAGGTACTATCTAGTCATCAACTTATGTGGTTACCATTTACGCGTAACTCCTGCCAGTCACAAAGGGATCATTATCGTAGTCTTCTGTGTGATGCGTAAAAAAGAGTTATGTGACACTGAATTCGCGAGTTGAATGACTTCCTGTTAATTGATGAACTGATCTGATGTGCGCGGACTATATCTTCAGACTAAAAAAACTTCGGTCATGATTTTACAGCGGCAGAAGCAGGGCTTACACTATACTCGGAAGGAGTCCCACGTGTTGGCGTGGCATTTCCACTCATTGGCATCACGCCCTGTCGGCTTGTCTGCCGGGCTTGTTTGGGAAAACCACAGACATAAACGTGAAGTGGACATGATTATAATTGACTGAATACGTATATAACCAGCCATGTGAAAAGATTTCGTGGCTCAATCCCTCATCCCATGGACCAGTTGATGACAGGATACCGATCCCCGACGACGAGGCTCATTCTTAGTCCATTGCACGCCCTCGTCTGCCAGAAAATAGTTCGCGGGCATTTAAATGGACGGCTCAAACCCTCTCGACTTGCATGCGTGGAACACGTTGCCCACGCCTAGTCCAAAGGTGAGCGGCGAGCAGCACTTCAGCGTTATGGCGTTAAACACAGCACTGAATGCATCACATCCATTGCTGCAGCATAATGCGATAAGCCTCGGGACTGGCGCGGGCCAACGTTTCATCGGACGGCCGAGCAGTCGTCAGTCCGCCGTCATCTGGACCTCACACCCAATGTCGCCCGCCCACCAGAGAAATGTGAAGGCGGTAGAGGAGGCCAGCGGGGGCAACAGCGGCGGCAGGGGCGACAGCGGCCCGCTCACCTTGGGCACCAGCACCTGGGTGGCCTTGTTGGCCAGCCAGACAGGCAGCTGGCCTCCAGGGCTGCCGTAGGTTACGTAGTTGACCTGGCAGCTCTTCGGTGACAGGGGTCGCACCACGTACCCTGCAGCGAGGTCCGAGGTCAGAGGTTTATTAGCAGTCAGGTCGGATTGGATGCCAAAGGCCAGATCGATAGCTGGGCCAGGGCAAGGTCCTGGCTCAGGTCGTGTGAAGGTTAGAAACAGTTTACGGGCCACGTCAGCGGTCCAATAGGCGTCCGGTCTGAAGTGAAGCCCAAGGGCAGATCAGACAGCACGAGGTCGGGGATTTAAACCACAGGCAAGAGGTAAGGCCAGGCGTTTTAAGCCATAAATCAACGTGCACAGATTCCCACGGTGCCACAAGGACTCGCCCTCGTATCAGCTCTGCTCCTGTGCAATAAATACTCAAGGGTCCGTCCTGCTTGCGCAAGCGGGCAATGAACAACGACACCGTCTTGCACAGACAGACCCTGGTTGGTCTTCCTCAGCTGCTGGGCACGCTCAGTGTTTTTTTTTTCTTCTTTTCTTTCTTCAGTTTGCATGTTGACGACCGGTGGAGTGTAGCCCCAACAAATGAAAGGGGCCGGGAGGTCATCCATGTGCCAGAGCTCGTAACGATATAGGATAAGGCAGCTCGCCGACGAACAAAAAGGACACTTTCTTGAACAGAATTAACATACTTCCGCGGCTTATCAATCCACACATTTGACTTTGTTTTTTACCTGACAGCCTATTTCTTCCCAGGAAACACCTGTGCATAGCGCTTAGCTGGAAGAACCATCATCGCTTGCGGAGGATGTGAAAAACGAGCAATAATGCTGACCATGGGCGAGGTCAGGTAGAGGTCGGGGAGGGGGAGGGGTGGACACATCAGCCGACACGGAGTCTTTGGCTGTAGTCACGCGACTGTGCGGAGCTCGGAACTCGGAAGGGAGCTGACACGGAAGCCCGCGCGGCAGCCTGCTGCCAGGTCGGCGGTGGTTCGTGACCGAGGTGTTGCCTGCAAGGCAGCGAATGGAGAGTCGGGGGCTGCACGGACAAGGACAGAGTTTTCTTCGCTCAAAGCAATGGCGTTCCGTGCGGGAGAGGTGCGATTATTTTGGCAGATAAACGCAGTCGATGGCCCCATTGCTGTATAGGGTAGCCATCGCAGTAGCGCACATGACCTGCTAGTGTACTAGCAGGCATGCCAAGTTGAATTACATCCTAGTCTTCCCAAGATGACTTCCCACGTTGTGTCATGACAAAACTCAAAGCCGCGGGCAGTTATCTCCGACCGTTCTGTATATATTCAGGTAAGGACGACAACTACCGCAGAGCAGTTGACAATGCGTTTATGCGGTGTTCATTAGATTCTATGGAACGCCATAATTGCACATAGATCCTCTTTGTTAATCCGTGTGCGCATTTAGCCTGGCCTGCTTCCTAGCGATGTTCGTTTTTCAGAGAGAGCAACCTGCGCAAGAGCATAATGAACAGTAACGTCAGTCAGACGAAGATGACCATCCCGTATACCCATATAGACGGACACATGTGTCAGCGAACACGCACTTGCTATTTCAGTGGACATTTTGCCAACACTACAAATTTTACTCCCGAAAGCACTAATTCAGCCTCGCGAGTTGCGAGCTCCACTAAACCCTAGTTTTCCGACAACAGCTAGGCCGCTTCGACGTGGGTTGTTACCAGAGAAGACCTTGTCAAACGACTCTAAACGGTACTCATCGCCAGGCTAGCAGCCATCTTGTAAGATGGCGGGTGCCCGTCCGTTTTGTAGTTTCAGTACACGTACTGAGCTAGGTGTGAGAGTGGACCCGGCCTCTGTTATGCACACGCCCTTTTAGTCCGATTAGGTGATCAGTCCGCAGCTCGGCGATAAAAAAAAACACAGGAGAAGTGGATGTTGGCACGCTACTGAAGCTGACGCCAGGGACAGCTAGCTATGCCGCGAAGTGCGTTGTCTGCTCATGGCTCTGCTCTCCTCTATTGACGGCGAAAGAGGCTGGGAGGCAGACGCCAGGAGAGCTTTGTGGGTATGGCGTAGTTCCGTGGCGACCGCGACATTTGGATATCACCAAGAAATGACGCTGGAGGGAGTCTAATACCTGGCGGCGTCCCGGGAGACAGACGGAGCATTTTGAAACCGTGAAACACGACCCGGCTCCGCCAGCCGCTAACCGGACGACTGACTTTGGCGGCCTCATCTCATCTTCGCAGGCCGCTGGTGCCAGCAGAAACGAAGGCAAAGCGATGGTCATCAGGACGCCCTGCAATGCAGTGGCGCTCAGGGCTCTTAAAACTACGTTTCGCCCCGGTCCCCATGACGGCGGTTTACTACGGTTCAACATAGTTTTACTTGTCGAACCGGTCCGCCGAAAGGAATGGTGCATTAAACTTGCCGACAATATAATGATTTTTTTCTGGAATTATTTTCCGCTTGCGTTGTCGAACAGGTACTGGTCAAATATGTGATCTTCAAGGCTTGCTCAACGGCCACATTTTGGGAGACAGTCGATGCAACGAACTTCTTGCCACGATTAAATTAAAGGGCAAGTCAATCGCTTGCCACGCAGAAAAAAACATCTCGCAGCTTGCGATACACACTTTCGTCAACATCTCCAGCCAGACACACCCCCTGCACTTTCTGCCCAGTGCACTACGTCTGGCAAACGTGGCCATGCTTTCAGCGCAAATATGCACATGATCATTTTTCATACATCGACATGCACTTAAAGTATTTACATAATGTTAGACCCTGAATTAATTTGATCCGTCTGTACTGCATTGACCTACAGGTCTCGTGGCACCCTCCGCCATTGACATTATGCGAGCACTAGCGAATCACCGGTCGCTGGATATGCTGACAGCCGCTAACTCAGCACCGGATGCTGCCAACGGATACAAGTTCTGGCCACTCCCGATGAGCGCGAGCTATTCGGCATTCCCAGCGACACCTCGGCCAGCAGCACCTCCGTGCGTATAACCAGTGACCAGGTGCCCACGCGCCGTGTTTGCATTTAGGCATTTAACGCCGTGAGGCATTTAACGTACTGGATTTCACCCTTCAACAGCCTGTTACGCACGATTTCAATTCATCAGCAATCAGTGACAGTCACGAATGACGCGCCAATCGCCCAAGCAATTCAAGACGATGTCTGTTGTGACGACCTCCTCCAAGTCTCTCATTTCAGGCGTACTTAAGCCAGGATTGCAGCGACCTCCATACGAGTCCGAACAGACACGGCGGGACAGACGGCCAGAAAACTCCCGACCCTCACCTGAGAGGTAGTTCAGCGCCCTGACGAAACCTTTCCGGGGCGGGAACTGTTGGTGCGACACCGAGTGCCCCAGGCTGTAGTACTCCCGGCCCGTGTCCAGCCACGAGCGGAGCACCACCAGGTCGCGGTTGCAGAGAGGCGAGGGGCAGGCCACTGGAACGACGTCACGACGGGTGACGTCACGGTCGCGGTCCCGGCTGGCGATCACGACCGCGTGACAAAGTGTCAAATACCTGACGATCGAGTCTATGGAGTATCGGGCGCACAACATCGGCAGGGACCGGCAAAATAATGGCGGCAGGGAAAGATGCTTTAACGAAACATAGCGGCAAGCCAAAACATCAAATAGTCAAAGGTGCCGGATTAATATGGGAAGGGAGAATGATGGCATAGAGAAACCCAAAGTACTGCCAAAAATATAGACAGGGATAAAGCTCAACATAGTAAATGACCAGTTGGGAAAATATCGACGAGATGAAGCTCGCCGGGGATAAACACCGCAAAAGAAGCAAAACAAGTTTATTTGATATGTGGCGATGGTCGAACAAAGAATTGCACGCGCCGCGCGTGCAAACCATTGCCTACCAACCATATTCCGTCGGGTGTATTTGCCCATAGGCTATGCTAGGTGGGGTGCGGTGAGGTGAACTTGGGCTTGGTTAGCTCTTGGCTTAGAAAATCGGCCCGGAAATTGATGGATCCAGCATTTCGGGAGCCCGCTGCAAAATATCATACCTAACGTACACTCAACAAAATCACCTCTGTCGTGCTTCCGAGAAGAAAGTGGACAATTCTGACCGATTCAACGGTACTAACCACGACTATAATGCTTAGATTGCTAACTAGCTCTAGGTCCCCAGATACGATGGGGCAATATAGGCATAGCACGTGGCCCTATTAGAATACACCTGTCAGTTTATTCGCACCATAACAGTTTTGGTTGTAAAATGTCCGCGAACGCCAGAATAACAGAGGCTATCTTAAAACAGTGTACAATTTTGTATGCAGAACATAACTTGCCAGGTTTAGTCTTAGGCAGCCATTTTGGATTTCCGCATAGGTCTGTTACGCGCTTTTTGTGCAGTAAAATCCGTAAGATAAATTTAAGCACCATATGCAAAGCAATGGTGCTAAGTGGTGCTAATGGCTTCTTTTCCTGCTGCCCACGCCCCCGAATGTAACCACCAAGACCGTTGACCGGGTCATTTCCGAGAAAAAGCATAACTCCCGTGCATATGCACACCACCATTGCGATATATTGTGCTTTACATACGCAATGACGTACCAACGGCTTACAACTGCAAGGTATACGCAACTTCTCTTCGCTTGCCGATTGCACACATGCCTTGGATAATTCCGAACTTGCACCCAGCAACAAACTGCCAGGCATCGAAGATCTCAACTTGACGTGCTATCGCTTCTCCATCGCCGAACGTCTCGATGGAGCTGTTTGCCGTTGTTTGTCATCGCCGAACGTCTCGATGGAGCCGTTTGCCGTGTTTGTCATCGCTGAACGTCTCGATGGAGCTGTTCTCCGTGTTTGTCGCCCACTGCGCGGCAGTAATCCGGATACCAGCCGAGAGAGAAGCAAGGAAATGAACCTTTAGGGAAATGTAGCGGGCCATTTCCTGGAAGCTTGGCTGCAGCTCTCACATCATTTGTTGGTAGCTGTCCATATCGACGTTCAACAGGAAATTAACTGCCATCGTTCAAAAGGCATTTCAGGCGTTTCTCCCCCATGCCCATGAGGATGAGTCGAACCGCTCGCTTCTGAAGAGATCACGACTTTGTGACCCAAGAAACATTTTTCCGTGATTTGAGCCCAACTGAACCAGGAAAAATATGGCTCAGGTACCCGAAACATGGATCATGTTTATTTATGCCCTTCATAACAATGCTCATAATGCCCTGTTTAGTATGCAGAGAATATGACCGAATATCACTGAATTCTACCGCAGGTAAATGCCTATGTTCTTGGTGACTGGTGTCAGGTTCTGTCGAATAGGCCATTTGTCTTTCTGGGATCGCACGTTTTTGCCAGACTGTCCCACTCCCATGCGAAACAGCAAAGTCTCGAGTAGCCGAGATGTAGTCCAATCAAACTCGCAGCAATCCTGGTGTCCCCGCAGACTTGTCACGTGTTTTCTCTTAGTTTATAAAGCCCGGAAGATATTTAATGTCACTATATGTTTCCTTCCTATACGACGCATAATCATCTGGACTTCACGGGCAGCACTTGGCCACTACGCCGGAGGCTGGATCTCCGGATCGGTTTCGACGCGTCTGTGAATAAGCTCGCCGGATCAGGGTGGCAATGTTGAGCGCTACGGTCGGGCCGCTGACATTGTTGCTACCAATGATGGTGCTCTACATACTGAAGATTGGAGCCAGATTGTTCTGGCAGTTACCAAATGATGGAACTTCACTACGACCATGCTGCTGTTGTTGCCTGGAGTGCTGTAGTTCGGCCTTAATCTCGGGGGTCCAAGTCAAAATCTCTGGGAAGTCTTCCGGTTCGCATTGTGCGATCCTGCGTGGTCCATGGGCGTACCACGTCATGTACTGAGGGGTTCACGGACGTCCTGATGTTGATGGATCGCACGAATGACACACTTTGTGATCCATTCTGGCTTCTGATCGCGTAACAAATAAGTTGGGGATGTGGGGCTCAAAACGGCAACTCCATTTCCGCGAGGCACGGATCAGATAATAGGTGGAACGTTCGGATAGTTCATGGCTTACTTTTTCATCTTCCAAATACCTTCGTGAACTGACGGCTGACGCAGACAGAAATATTGGTCACCACTGAGCTCCGTCAGCGTAAGCCTCACACCGCCGGCGCGGCAAGAGCTATCGATCGCCCTCCGCCCTGCAGCTATCTGCCAAGCTTTATTGCACAACAATTGCACCTTGTGTGTGTGTGGGGGGGGGGGGGGGAAGGGAGGAGACGCCGCGCCATGACATTTACCCAAGCCTGCTTTGGCGACGTACGTCTCAATGCGGCTATAAAAGAACCACGGGTAAACCATGAAAAAGCGCGGGTCCCGTGGGGACAGACCCATACAGCGCAGGTCCCCGTGAGGACAGACCCATAGAGCGCAGGTCCCCGTGAGGACAGACCCACACAGTGCAGGTCTCCGTGAGGATAGACCCATACAGTGCCTGCCAGTCCAGCTGTTGAGAGTATGGCGGCGTGAGCCACGCGTCGTCACAGCAGCATCGTGTAGTTACTGGCGTAGTAGAAGATCTGGTTGTTCGGGTTCAGGCAGCCGCCGGTGTCGATCGCCAGCATGCTCTTGTCATAGTGCTTGGTGTAATCGACGTCATGAATCACGTCGTACACCGTAGCGGCGTCCACGTCTGTGTAGGTTGTGCTCGCCTGCCATGCATGGGAGGCACCGCTGTAGATGTCGAAACTCTAGGCGGGTTCAAAACAGGCTCGCACTTATACCATACCGAACCAGCTCAGAGCACTACAACGCAGACGCTAATCGTGCTGTCGAACCGGTTGGTGTAAGAATTCGTTGCCAATTCATTACTTAATATGTCCCGTAGCAATTCTAGCAACTGTATGAGCCCTTTTAGTAGGTTAGCTTGATAATACGTGACGTTCAAAAAGCTTACCTTCATCATTTTGCACTCTTTCTCGTCTGGCTGTTTGGTCCACACTTTTGTGGAGTTGTTGCAGAAGTCCAGCTTCCATCCGTCATGGTTGTCGGCCAATGCCACCAGCTGCCGAAAGTCCTGGTCCTCCGCCACCCGGACCTCACCCAACCGCATGACCCTGACCTGGCCAGTCGGCTCACCCGCTCTGACAATCTGGGAATGGCACGTCAGATCAGTATCTCGGGTCGGTGGCCATTCATGTGGTGGTGGTTGATCGGATGAGGGAGCCGGCCGTCTTTCGATTAATTTTTACAGACATGGGAGCCGGTCGCTTCTCGGTTGATTTTTACAGACATGGGAGGTCGGTCGTCTCTTGGTTGATTTTTACAAACACACATGGTCGCGCTTGTTGACGCACGTACTGTCATGCTGTCTCACGACGGATCCAGAGGACATGTTAACAGCTGGCATGGCGCCTAGACCATGTCCTCGCAGTCATGAGAACGCTGCACGGCACAATCAGGTGAAATCGACACGCAACCAGCTGGACTACTTGACGCTTCTTAAAACAAAGACCATGTGAAGTAAACCATTTCATGAGGGATACTATGCCCAGAGCTGGGCTAACATGAACTAACCAGGCAAACGTGTTTGCGAGTTTGTGCCCATAATAGTGCAAACAGATTTTGTGTCTGTAACACGAACGGCGAGTTTGTGTCTATAATAGTGGTGGATGACCTAACTCGAACAGGGCCTTTGAAATTTCCAACGCATGACCTGCCTTCCTTGCACAGCCTGATCACCTCCCAACTGAAACAAACTTTTGGGCTTATGACGAACTCAATATGTAAAAGAAACCACATTTTTGGACGATATTCAAGCACCAAACGTTGGATTGATAGCGGTCATAAGAGCACTGTTCCGGTAAATGTGGACGTCTCCTTCGAAATAGCAGCCCAGATGATTCATACTCTGTTCGCCAGTGATCACTTATTGCTTAATGGTTCCCGACCGGCCTTAGCCTAAACTGCCAGCTGCCTTAAAAATGACTCTGCCTTTAATCCCATTATTAAAGTGTGTTGAGGAGGCGATTCGGTAACTCGGGGTTTCGCTGTTTTCTCTCCGAAAATTTGTGTCCATGACAGGCGCAGGAGCGGCACCGGAGTCCGACTTTGAGAGGGACTCCCGTGAAATTTGGCGATGATGCTGAGATAGTGATTGGCACGGGGTTGCGCTCGCTGAGTTGCTTCTACAGGAATTGCTGCTGTTTCCGGTACGTGAAACAGTTGCACTATAGGTGTCTTTAAATTAAGCAATATACCAAAAATGAAGGAGCATGGCAAAGGTGATTACAGGACTGGAAAATGGTGAGTTTCCTTACACTGCAAACGACATTACGGGTCGTCAATGCGGGCAAATAAGGGATACTTTTCGGCATCAATTTAAATCGGTATCGGTATTACGTTAAGCTTTGCATTTTCTGACCATCTTTGCACTTTCAACCGATCCATCTTCCATCTATACATCTATCTATCCATCTCCCACCTCAGTGCAGCAAACATCATTTAGAAATGCAATGACATGTCAGAAGCGAGTACAGGAACGCCAAAAGAAGAGGGGGGGGGGGGGGGTTAGTGCAGTGCACGGAGACCATGGCCGAAGACCGTTATCAGGCAGCCAACGGCGGCTGCTCCAAAAGGCTTCGCTTTTTAAGGTTACGCTTCAGTAAGCCACGCTTCAATAAGCCACGCTCGATTGCCCATATCCTTCTTTCAGGATATGGATATGAAAATTGCATACACCTATGGGGCATGTTCACACGCGGTATGCAGGCACCGTAATTCATTTCGAAGAGAGATCAGCATTGTGGCCGACAGTCAAAATATATTTCTGATTTCGCCGTCTCTTTCCCCTACCCTGGCACCACCTACGGCGATATTTTGGGATTTTACTTTCTTTTATGATGCCGTGGTAATGTACCATCGCCTATGTTCACTAAAAACGTGGTAAAAAATAATTTTGAAAGTTCCGTTGTAATCCTCCCTTGTTCTGTATCTTGGATACACCAAGCAATTCTGAATCTTGAAATGCTATCTTGAGATGGGATTTTTGGAATTATTAGCTGTCGACCTGCGTTAGTTGCGTCAAAGTCGGGCGAAACGTGGCTTATGATGTCGGGAGGACAATAATCACGTCGGGAGGGATTAAAAACCCAAATCGAAAGCCGTTTGCCTTTTGATGATCGACCAAGTACTTATCGAGACATCAAGAAGAAAGGGGTGCGGACCGACGCCCCCTGACATGACATATATTTAGCATGTCCTAAATAATGTGTATTAATGGGGTAAATTGTAAAAATAGGGTTGTATTCAAGGGTTCCAGAAATAATGTCCAGGATTGGTGCAGATGGTTAATTTCCGTTTCTGTACATTTTAACAAAAGGCAACGATGCGTTTATGCAGTATTCAACAGGTACATTGGTCATTCCACGACTGTTCAACCGGATGACAGCACGGCGTCCGTTTCAGTTTTGACAAAGACAATTATATGAATGACTTATGCGGCCAAAACACGATTCTGAAAGTTTTAGAACGCTTTAGTAGGGCGCGCCAAAACGAACTAAGAGCTGATGCGAATGCGCGATGACGTCACGAGCCCTATTTTCAACTTGTTCTAGAGAAAGCAATTTGCGGAGCACAATGCTGGAATAAGTGCAATAGAAAACAAAAAAAACCTACATTTTTGGAACCATGGGTTAATATCACACACAGGGCAATGATCAATTCGAAACATATTGTGACCTAGCTTGGCCTTTGACCCCTTTTTCTCAAACAATTTGGCTCTTCGATTGGTTTTAAACCGACACGCATCTGAAAACGATTGTTATGACGTTCTGACTAAAACAAGAAACCGATTGATCTCTTCTAGACTGGTCGCAAGACGAATTTGACCGTTGGCGGGTCACGCACATGGGCACGCCCATAAGCCGACCACCCGGTGTCGGGTGACCAGTGGTGATCGACTCACTCCGTGGGGAACAGCCATCGTGGCCTGGAAACCAACTGGCATTCCGCAGCAAGGTGAAAATGAAGAACGCGTTTTGATCAATCTTACGTGCCAGCCATTAATCCCGAGTCACGCACGTTGAGAACCAAATTATGCTTCCGTGATGTTGCGTGCAGCCATATATCATCACTTCACTATATCATCACCTACAAAGTCATCGTGGATAGCAAGTTAGCTCACTACTCATTTGCTCTTGTCGGTTGATGAACAAATACAAAATGAAACAAACAGACTCAGATGCTTTATGGATTACGTTGCATTCTAGCATTTCACAAAAAGGAAACTGATATTTGTTTGAAATGGGAAGTCATTCCTTCGCAATAAAACCATTTTGAACCTACACAATAACAAATTATATCAAAATGTAGCACTGACGACGCAAATTCAAGTGGCCGAAATTCAAAGTCCGGGGAGAAACCAGGTTTTGGGGGGAGGTTGAATCAACTTGTTTGGCTGAGCTCCTCGAACAGATTTTAGAAAGTGACGCCCCTGCTCCAAAGTAATGCACACAAATGCCACCGCTGTCATTACTGCATCTCATTAACACACCCAGTCCGTGGCGAGGGCGCAGAGAGGACCGCGCTCATCACGCTTGTTAAGCACTTTCATGGACGACGAAACAAAAAATTGCATTTCCTAAGCCGGCAAACTTTTCCCCGACCGTATGCATTAGAGTTGCAATTTTTCCTAGATGACCTCGCGATCCGAGCACCTTTTTCCATGGCTGAGCCCGAGACTGGATGTAGATCAGGGGCTTGTGTTCACAGATTGTGTAGCTCCAGCATATCCACTTGTTCACGGGACAGCATCAATATTTGAAACGGCAGAGACCGATGTTAATTTCTGTAAGCTGAAAAACGATTTGTCACCAGTTTCTACCAAACTCCTCAGATAGGAGTTCTTCTCTAGATAAATGTCAGAAATTTTACGCAAGCTCCTGCTTCATCATTCATGCTTCGGGTCAAATGACTCTACAGATAACTTCAGCTTGACACGCCAATTCTGCACATTTGTAACCGCTTATCACATTTCTAATAATATTTGTTGGTGATGATGGCGAATGATTTGCACCGCAACCACCTTAATATTGTTATGCTGCAGAAACACTTTTGGTTCCACTCTCTTTCTACGAATTTAACCCCGTTATGTTATTAAACATTCCTCGGAGGCACTTACTGACAGCGGAAAAAACTGCAGGTCTTCATTTTCTCACCGCGCGGCAACACAGCTCTGCGCACGATGGCGCGCTATGGGTCACCCGGTCCGTATGCTCAAAGCCAGCAGCGATTAAGATGCGTGATGTATCGAAGTCTATATGTGCGGTCCCAAGCCTGCTTAGCCAGAACACGACGTAACTTGGCTCCGGCTCAATGCCAGATTGAAACGCAATAGTGCAATTTCAGAATAGATGGCTGTTTCTTGTATTATGTGGGGCTAAACCTCAACTTTATATGTTAGTTGTCGATGTGTCGTGAAAACTCGGAACGTAAGACGTTGCCATTCACGCGTTTCGTGAAGGACGGCAGGTATGCACGGTGAATTAGCACGCATTCGTCATTCAAACATTATTCCGGAAAAATATCTAAAATTTCGGAAGAAGTTCTAAGGTTTTAGGTTTTAAGATTTTACCTAGTTGTAAGATATTCATGAATGGTTTCAAGGTCGCGGTCACGGTTCCCGACGGAGTGAGCCCATCGCGCCCAGTCAACGACACCGGCCGACACATGACACCAGCTTATGGCGTGCCGCCGTGCCTGGTCCCCCACAGTTGAAATTCGAGTTGCAGTCGATCTAGAAGAGTCCCCATTGATATCTTCGTCATTTCTAAATGTCAATAAATTGTTTTTTTAGTTGCATTTTGGTTTGAAGAAAACTAAACTATGTTTTTAGAAAATGAGGCCGAAGGCCAATGCACATCACAATGTGTACCTAAGAGACATCGAATGTTATATTGACCCATGTTTCAGAAAATACAGGTATTCAGCTAATCGATGCATTTATTCAAAACATTATGCTTCTCAAAATATATTTTGCTAGAGCAATTTTACAACCAGTATTTGTAGCGTCATCGCGTGTTTTCATCAGCTCCTAGTTACTTATCCGTACGTCATACGGCTCTAAAGCTTTCAGAACCCTGCTTTGGCCATAAAATGACCCCAATATACCTCTTTGTCACATTTGACAGGGGTGGCGTGTTGAGGTGCACTCAACCGGAGTCGGTTTGTCTTGGAATGACCCATGTGCCTGTTGAATAGTGCACGGCCCTGCAGCATGCAGCGCAAAGACGACAGGGCATACATATATGTAACAGCGCAAAGGCTACTATGCATATAAATATGCAACTACCTGCATTAATGCCTACACATCATATGTGCTGATATACGATATGAACCATATGTGCGTACGTCTGACAAGAACAAAGCAGACATATGGCACACAAGTAGGCGCAGGGGGAAGCCGCAGGTGAATCATTCGGTTGCGAGCAGGGTTTTCCACCGGAATTTAGCGTGGACCAACCTTGTGGCTGGAAAATACTCGACATCCGTCTACACTCATCCATGCATCGTTGGAAGGCAGGAAGCCAAGAACTTGATGTACGTGGAACTGACAAGTTAGCGGCAGTCTGGAACCACGAACCTTCCCTTCTCTTATTTGACAAAGATTGTTCATAAAGCTCCTTTAACGTGCAAGGTCGTCCTTGCACTTCCCGCTACACAATGTGCGTAAGTGCATACGGTTCTTGCGGACTACTACTTGCGATACCCGGCTTAGCCTTATCACCAGCTATAGATTCTCACCGTCTTTATAATTTTCACGTAACTTCGCTTTTGTATCGCGTCCACCGATAAACTGAACAGCCCTTTACCCACGGATAGAATCGGCTGCCTTTCAGGCGAACAAAACGGCTGCCATGGTAGCGAACCGCCCGCGTGTTGACGTGATCGATTTCGGTGGTGCACAACTGACGCGCGAGCCTGGCGGCCCAAGGCTGCACGACGGGGTGGCCGTCGCACTCCGCGGTTCGGCCGTTGTTTGGGAAAGCTTGTTTCGGCCGAGGACGTCACAAACCCTCGTGAGGTTCGAACAGCGGCAGAGGAGACTGTGGTGTGATTGGTCGGTAGCATGCACTGGTCATGGCACATGCGCTGAGTGAATGCATGGTCAGAGTCGTGACGGCGTAACAGCGCGTGACGGCGGAACATCGCGTGACGGCGTAACATCACGTCGGCAGGCGCTGAAGCAAACTATCGACGCTCGGACGCCGGTCCTGGGCTGTCAAGGGCAGTTAAAACATTGAAAAACATATCGCGCTTGCCAAGTTTGTTGTCCGAACTCTCTCCAAACCACACGAGTACAAATCCATCTGGTCGAGCGGTAGCTAACCGCTTTTATGCTTACTGGTCCTTATACTGATACTTCGGTTCAGTATTGATGATGACTTGCAGCTAACTGTGTTTTATCTACACCATTACATGCTGAGGCAAGGGTATTTCGTTTCGTTTATCTTCAGGGTCGTTTATTTTGTTTCGAATTCCTCGAACAGCACTGAGGCGAGATCGATACGTTATAGAGCACATGTATACATTTCGAATTACAATGAACATCATTTAACATTGCTAAGCATCATTATTTACCCTTCTCGAGCACTGGTGCTCGACCAGTAGTCAAAGATAAGCTTTATCATCGGAAATTTAAGGTTTTCTTCATAAGATGTCGACCGCAGTTAAGTGATGCCCGGAAATTCAAAAGAAATGCAGCTTTAACAACATCACGTAATGGCTGCTATGGACAAATACAATAAGAGATCCCATTTGCAGGGGAAGTGTCGCTAGGGAGGAGATCTGACCCGCCCGCTCTCTATCGGCGGATAACATACTGAAAGCAAAATAACCATTGCTATGAATGCTCGAGGCTGCGCGTACTGAATACCGAGCTCGCGGTTCAGCCGAGGCTGGCTACACTTCTGCGTCAATCATGGTCCAGCGCACGAAACATAAACTATATTTGCTCATGAAAGTTATCAACTGTACTAAAACTAGTCCCCGAACGAACTTTAGATACCAGGTAACCTTTAGGTAGGTAGTTAGGTCCAAGGTCACCCTTCTAGAGCGGATTTTGACGCGAAGACCTTGATTGCCCAACAACCTCGATCGGCCTTGACCGGACCATCCAGCTGCCCTGACGACTCATCCACAGCTGGGGAACTATGTTTTGCCTTCGAAATAACGGGTAGATCACCCTCTCTCACGGCTGCAATACCTTTAAATCGTGCTTTGTTCAGGGAGGGCTGCAACCCGCAGTTGGCGTAGGCACGATAACGCCTAGCTGCAGCTCAGACCGATACCATATCGTCTATCGTTAGCGGATAGGACCGCTCACACGCTGTGAAAAGGAACCGCTGAATAGCTGCTGCCAGCTGCGCCAGCTGAGACATTGCTTTAGACCGCAGAAGCAGTGAAATTTCGCGACGCCAGTCACATGATACGGGTTTGCCACGAGTACAACTATTTGGAATTTTCGCAGTAGTACATTCCTGATCCTCCATTCTTTGCACGGCGCACCGCTATCAGGTTCGGAACTGGAAGAGCGGACGCAGACATTCCATACCGACGTGAGCGCCTCGCTGTCGTGCCGTGCCGCTGTTCAAGACGTGAGCGCCTCGCTGCCGTGCCGTGCCGCTGTTCAAGACGTGAGCGCCTCTCTGCCGTGCCGTGCCGCTGTTCAAGCCGTGAGCGCCACACCGCCGTGCCGAGCCGCCGCTCGAGACGCCGCTCAGCCACCTCCGCCGTCCGCCGCCGCCGCCGCCGCCGCCGCGCCACCACGTCACCGTCCGACTGGGCCGGCCCGCCGACACAGGTGGCCCGGCCGCCCCTCCCCTCCCTCTGCCCCTCCCCGCCGACGCTGTGTCGATGCGCCCAGCTCCGTCGACGCCGCCGGCGGCTGGACGCTGCGGTATGGATCCGCCCGGGTTCGTCCTGCTGGCTGTTATGAGGCCCGGGCTGCAGTGTTGGCAGCGGGCCCAGGCCCGGCTGGCTTCGCCGGGGTGGTGATGTAGGTCGGGGTCGGTCCGAGGCCTTGTGCGTGGTCAATGCGGGGCCTTTTGAGGCCGTTAAAGGGTGTTATGGTGAAGCATTAGCATCACAAAAGAGACTGCAATGGCAGGTTCAGTGTTGGGGCCATGGTCAAAGACCACGGCGGATCCAGGGGTGGAGGAGGTAGGGAAAAGGGACCATACTCCCAAAAGCCGTGGAATTAAGATTTCAGCCCACAAAACGACTGGGCGCGTGCTATTCTGTGCATGCCGCGTCATGTTTCCAACTTTTTATTGCGTAGGTTTCTCGTTTTGGTACGGCCGGAGCAGTCAGCTGTTTCAATAGTCAACGCGTATCCGCAGCGTACGACGGTTGCGAGTCTAGCATGAACAGTCCGTTACTAGTGGGTGGTTAACCCGCCATCCCAGTGCCATTTCGAAAGGTGACTTAACCTGTTATCCCATTTATTGGGTTCCCAAAGACCCGTTAACTTCAGCTTCACACCCAGCCTATCGTCACATATTTATCCTGCTCCCCGCAGTTTATATATATATATATATATATATATATATATATATATATAAGTAGGTGTGGATGTGGGTGTGAGAGCCACGTTGTGTTTTGAATGACATTCTGCAAGAACCGTTTGCCCCCCCCCCCCCCCCATCCAAAATGGCTAGATCCGCTCCTGGTCAGAGCTAGGACACCAATACCATGGCGAGCGCTTAGTCACGAGAATGCCAACAGGAGAGCCCTTTATGCAGCTGAGACAGCCTTCCATGCTACAAAGGTTGCCGTCCGCGTGGCTAACGGCCGGTGACCGCTGAGCGGCAACTGGTGAGTTTGCCGGTCAGAGTCCCAAGGGCGTTCGGTCGGCCGGTGTCAGTTGGCCGCTGGCCAAAAGAGCCAGCTGCTGAAACACGGGCGGAGTCTTGCAAACTGTTGGCACGTTGGAGAGGCTTAGAAGGCAAACATGGGTTGCTGAACTGGCATTGACGCACCCGGCTGGTGGGGCAGGATGTTCGTAACAAACTAGGAGATAGCGATCAGATCCAGACTTATTTCCTGCAAAAGTTGTATCTAGGTAATACATAAACGATCGCAGTCTGCTTCAAAGCGCGTGTCCGCCTTCCCTTCGTCATGGGGGCCGAACCCCGAACTTCTGCAAAGGTCGACATCACGATTGTGATGGTACGATGAAAGGAACGTTTTAAAACGATATGAATGCCCTTTCCCCGAGCCTTCGACCCAAAGCTGAACCCCCACTTCACAGTTAGCAACAGCGTGCATCCGAGTCGGCACAGATTCATTGTGGTGTGAGACGAAGACACGGCGAGATTACCTACATTTGCCCGAGCATTGAACTGAAGTAACCCCAGCTACCGCTGTGGTGCTAAGCAGCAGCTCGTTCGCAGCAGGCACTATTTTTAGCAAATTAAGTCAAAGTTAAGACAAGCTTGGGCCGCCATAGGCAAGCCGAGAATAAGCAATTATATATGAAGCGTGCGGCAAGCAAGCTTGAGAGGCGTTCGCCGTCTTAGGATCAGCATATTTCACCATCAGGCGTCTGAAAAGAAGCCGCAGCGGAGTTCCCTGCATCGACGGGGGCGCAAAATTATCTATAATTGAATCGAGCTCGCAGGATCTGGGGAAACCGGGAAAAACACGACGTCCGCCACGATGGAGTATGCATCCTTCGCAGCACATCAACCACACTGCAGCTACCTCTTCCGCTTTTATGTCCACACAGCGCGTCTTTCTTTGCTACAACTGCGGTTCGGCTATAGCGTTGATAAGTCCGTGGCTAAGGGGGTCGGAGGTGGACCAGCCGCCGGCCACGTTACCACACCAGCTGCGGGTGTGATATCAGGGAACGCCATCATCTCACCACGAAGCCACGCGGCACTCACCCTCGCGCTCAAACACTGCACCACTCACACGCATGCGCGCGCGCACACACACACACACACACACGCACACACACACACACACACACACACACACACACATGTGCGCGCGCGCGTGGCATGCCCGCGCGCACCTACGCGCTGACACGTCACTTGTGCTTACACTGTGTATAAAGCGTATTCATACGTTAAGATCAGCCCGATACGGTGATATCCCACGGCCCCAGAACGCTCGAGTGGGAATAG